>NC_056750.1:736789364-736856864 GCF_019279795.1 Protopterus annectens | reverse complement strand
CATTCCTAAAACAAAACTACAAACCAGACTAAAATACACAAAAACAAAACAGCATAACATCATTTCAAACTTCTGAACAAACTCAAAGAAACTGGTCAACTCTAAAAAACCTCCCAATAGATGAAGCAGTGTAAGCATTTCAACAACACCTAACAATGGTGGGAAAAATAGACTGGTGAAAGTGTGAGCAAGTAGGAATCAGAGCTTGTTGTCAAGCAAAGAAGTGTATTTGAAATGTTCTGCTATGCATCGTACTTTGAGTAGTCCCTAGATACAGGTAAATGCCTGAAACACTCCATCCATGTCTGCATCAGTGGCACAGCAAGTGAGTAGTAGCTTTTTGTAGTGGAATCTTGTGGCTTAAAGAATACATGTCAACAGATACATGACGAAGAATTCATAAACATTCACTGCACTATTGTATGGAGGAATCACAATGAAGTGATGAAGCACAGCACAATGTAGGCTGTCTGAGATTTATTTATCAGCAAGTCTGAGAACAGAAATCTGCTCTGGTCTGCACTGCCTAGCAAATGTCACAGCTCTCTGCTGCCACAATCCTGTCTAGCACCCTATAGCACAAAGAATGGCAAGGAATGTGGCTGTTGACACAAGTCCAGGATCCTATCATATTATACTGATTGGCATCAAGTGACAAAACATAGAGCTAGGTTTCACATTCTGAGGAAATGTAGCATGCTTCAAATGATAGGGTGGTCAGTAATGAAGATGGCCACAAAAGTGTTCATTAAAATAGGGTGGAGGAGGAGTGTATAGGTTAGAATTAAAACTGAATGTGAGCAAGAAAGGAAGAACACTAAGTAAATAGGAGTGTGTGCAAGGTAGGAGGTGGAGATGGAAAGGTGTCTTATTGCGTTAGATAAATATAGCCCATTTTTATTTGAAGAAAGAATCAGGACTATGAGATCTAAATTAGTGCTAAAATAAATGTTTACTTTTAAGTTAACCCATTGAAAAGATACAAAAGTTTGAGACTATTTTTGCAAGATTAAGCCTCAGCATTCAACTTTTAAGGATTTTTATTTATTCATTTTTTTTTACTATATATTACTAGTTCATATTAATATATATACCAGAACCATTTGTCTGGACTTTAAATCTTTTTCCTTTTTGTTTAAAAATAACACTTGGGTGGTAATAAAGGAACACTATCAAGTTTCTGAGAAATGTTCAGAATTGCTTCATAATATTTTCTGAGTTCCCCAGAATAAGTTTTACACCATATATGAGACTTTTTTTTAGTACGGTCACATTCTGTTTTCAACACATTTTTACTTATTTTTCTCCTGAAGAGAAGTGTATGAATTAATGCAGTGAGTGGGCTTGTTTCCCTGTTGTGATACTCGTACACTAGGGAGAAGGGAGAAGATAGAAACCTAGCTGTTTCAATTATGGTAGTTTGAAAAAAAAGTAAGGCAATGAAACAGGGTAACTTCATCATGCAAGTTACTACCTCCAGAATTTAAGAAAAAATGCTCCATGTTTTTGCTAAAGTAAATGTATGCAGGCCTGATCTTTGAAGGATCAGCAGCTGTACTTTTAACAATCTTCTTGCAGTAAAATGCTGCCCCCGTGCAAGAATCTCACTGCATTTTTCTTAACTCCGCTTCCCAACAGTTCCAAATAATTGGTGTCACTAAAATGGCCACCGACTTCACTCCTCTCTTCTCATTCTCAGACCAGTGACTTATTACCCATTTCTCCTTTAACCGCTGTTTAATTTGCCTTTTCATCATTCCTGGCACTAAGTTTCCATAGCCGTCTTTACAGCTCACATCCTTAACCCTGGCAAGACAGCTTCCATTCCTGAGCAGTAATAATTTTCTCTGCCCGTTCTGCTGTTAACTGGGATTCTTTCCTCACTTCCCTTGCCCATAATTCTCCACTTCTTCACCAAACTTACAACACACCTCTGCCATATAACTGAGGTCAAGCAACCATGGCAGTATCCCAAACCTGCCATATTCCATGTTATCCTCATCATATGTGAGATTAGTGGATTCTTTTACTTTACCTTCCCAACATGTCATCTCTGCCAAACACCATGTATTATCTCCAGAGTCCCAAAGCACGAACATAATTTCATATGCGTAGCATAGCCAGACACTACTGCTTTCATTGCCCGACATTCATCTCATCAAATATCAGCACACAACAAAACTTCCTTTGCCCATCATTCATGAAATTTAACAAATCTCTACTTCCAAGTCTCCTCATTTAACTCTTGATAAATTACCCTGGTCATCAGATGTTTAAGAATCCATAGCCATTTCTCTTCAAAAAAACTCTCCGCATCCCTCCTTTTCCACCTCTCTCCCCAGCAATCATAATTTCACCCTACTTTGTACCACATTGTAAAGTTTTAATTTTATCATCATCTACCTCAAAAATCCCTTTTTTAACGTCTTGCTTTTCAAGGAAAGGCATCATCATAACCTCTGTAGATTCCATCTTTCCCCATTGTAGAGTAATCAAAATGTGGCAAGATATAGAAATAGAGAAATCCACACTCTCAACTTACTAGCAATGTTTAACTGAAGTATGAATAAATATTTCCTTAAGTTTTGTGTTCCATATTTATAGTACAATAAAAATAAAAATTGCAAAGTCCAGGTTATTTTGCAAAATTGGAATTAAAGTATTTCAAAAATGCAACTTGTGCTGCTTAGAAAAGGTGAAATGCACTAATCTGATATGGAGTCATGCATATGCTGCATGACTCTTTATCACATTAAATCCTAAACTAAATATTTATGAATCACTGACTTGAGTAGCTCAGGCTCAAGTAAGCATCATATTAACCTACTCAAGGGTATAATCCATAAGTGTATCTCAAGCATCAACCCAAACACATTCACATATACAACTATTTAGGTGCTGATGCTTTAAAATAAAGTATAGACTGTGAGAAGACAAGTTTGACCGTATGGAATACTGAGCACTTATAGACTGCTTGTGTGTTGTCACACTGCTTCAGTATTTGTAAATGTTGTGCATTGTTTGTCCTTGCAAACTCCTAGGTGGTATGATATTTAGACAGCTAACAGACTGATATGAAAATGAGATTACAGATGAATGGACATATAGTTACCCCTATTCACACATGCATACCACCCCCCCCCAATACACACACCCACACGCCGATAGACATATACACACTCCCTTTCCTTAACTACAGGGAATTAGCTGCAGAAGCGTTTGGCACATGGGGACATAGGTTGCTTCACTCTGCACAGAACCTGCCATTCACAGCAGTGGTTGCAAATTTATAATAGTCATGCTGCGTCTTCACTGCTGAGCCCAAAACTTGTGCAGTGCAAACCTATCCAAATTGCCCTATTCTAAAGTCTAAGATGGAGTACTGGCCTCTGAAACAGAGACCCTATTTGCATAGGTAGTGTTAACAGACTGCTCCATCCGCATACAATGCCAAGTTCTGTTGAGAAGCGTTCCCAGTGAAACAAAAGGCTTTTCTCTGAATTGTGAATTCCAGAGACTTTATACAAGTTTAACTAAAAGATTGTCTTCAACTATATATATGAAAAAGAAACAGAAAAAAGAACGGAAATTCACTGCAAGTTTTGACATTTGATTGATTTATTTTTGGAGTAAAAATGAAAAAAAAAATTCTCTCTTCTTCCTGACAAATACCAGTTACTAGTCTAGATTGCTTTTTTAAAGCTATGAAAAAAGGTCCTTTTTTCATGTCGGACAACTAAAGTAACCTCTGTTTCACTACAAAATGCACCTTTAAATCATCAGTTTTATTCACTGCTGTTCAGCACGGCTGATGTGACACTGTCATTGTGGATACAGTTTGCTGATGTCAAGACAGAAATGGAATTGAAGGGTTTGACTTGCACCCTAAATAAGTTTTCAGTGATCTAGCATTTTTGTATTTATAGCATGAAAAACATGAGTACGTGAAGGCAAAGATCTTTCATAAGAAGCACAAATATACCAAAAAAAGTGCACTGTCCTGAAAGCAGCAAATGTTTTGTTTTTATTCATCTATTTTTTTATTGCAGACATCCTGTAAATGTGCACAGAGTGAGAGAATGACATCATACACATTCTCAAAACTCTACAAATGATCATATAAAGCCGAATTTTTTCAGAACACCATACTAGTAATAGAACTGATCACAATTAGAAGGAATATGATGTAACAGAGACTCTCATAGCTGTAGCTTCAGTATGTCTTAGAAACCCAAATCTCTTCAGTTACGGAAATAGCTAAATGACATGTATTTTAGGTAGTAATATTTAAATGTATGCAAAACCAAATTGAAGTTAATAGAATACACAGTCAGTTTTGTACTAATTATGTACTCTGGTATTCTAAAATCAAGATTTGTAAAGAATTCCTTTCATAACTTGTTTGCATGTTCTTTGTCATAATGTCGGTATTACTGCTTATTGGACTGTATTGTCGATTTCGATTTGTGCTGTTTCTGTCACATGACTTTTATATAATATTCTAAGGTATAATAGAAATGTACAAAGTTTCCTCTCTTTCTCATTTTACTGAAGTTCTGTGTACTGTGATTGTGAATTTATCTTCTACATGTGCAGTTATGCCAATCTTCTCTTATATGTTTTGCCTTCTGTCAGCATGCTGTCTCTTTCTCCCTTGATGTATGTTAGGATTCTGTTATTGTTATAGTCTGTGGACTGCTATTCTAATTTGGGGAATATCTCCCTGGACGTCCACTTAAAACAAAATTTCTCATCTAGACATTTTTAGCAATCAAATGTAAATAAACAAGTACATAAATGATGTATTGAATGGTCTTTTTTGCAGCACACGGGCATTTTACTTTTAATCCATGTTTAAGTATCTGAAGAAACATTTAATACAGATTCAGTGGCTTTAATCCTATCAACAGAAGGCCATTACAGAAAAAGATATTGAAAATTGACAGTGCATTTGTTTACAGCTGTTATTTTCAGTAAGTTGTTTCCAAAACATTTTGTTAAATATATGTGGTGCGCCATCAGAGATAGGAGACATGTTTATATATAACATTTTACTCACTCACCATATGCACAAGGACCATTGTTTAGTCTGTCATATTTAGGATTCCACCTGCTTTACTGTTGTCCTGTTTAAGATTAAGCTTTGTTTTAACATGTCGTTTGTCTGATGGTGCTATGGTCTTTGATGTGTTTAACCATCAGTTTGCATGCAGAGTACAGCTTTTAGGACATAAGCATGATTTCCACTGGTTCATAGATCAATGACGTCAGTTAATTTTACCCTCTAATCATTGATAACCTTTTCAACACTGATCTTGGTATTTATCACTTCTGTACGTCCTAGCCTTTCATTATGTGGAGGAGTTAAAACTATGAGATTAACGGCGTGCCACAGAAGTTTAGATCATGAGATAGTCTGATTTGTGCATGTCTGATTTAGTGCAATTCATTGAACTGCACACATTGCATTTTTTTGGATCACTTTAAGATAACATTTATGAATCATTCAGCAGAGCAGATAAAGCAAGCAGCTCTTGGATGTCTTATTGTCCATCAGTGCAGAATTACATTACCAAGCAGTGAGAATGTTATTAATTGTGACCGCGTTTAACAGTATGCAATGCCACTTGCACAGCTTTGGGTAGTACAGTAACTATGAACCACAGCCTTTCATACATTCATAAACTTTCATTTGCATTCCAGAATAATAAATGCAAGAACATGTTTTAAATGGTCACTGTGCAACCTGACTTCTGTTTTCCTGTCTCATCAGTCCTGGATCATATATTACCCTTTAAGACATCATCTTTGTTTACTGTTTTAATAATATTTGGAGGATGATGTGCTGCATATATTCACATACATACATATACTGAGTCAGTATTCCCCCTACATAAGGATATGGAACCTACCCATTTTAACGATTAAATAGGTTCATAGGTGTGTACTAGGCTAATGGCCCTGGAGCCCTTACAAGCCTACCCCATAGGATTACCCTGACATTGTGCCACCCAACCTTAGTTCCCAGTGCCTCTGTCAAGTAAAGCCATTGGAGTGATCCCTGGGGTGAATTTTCTATTTCCCATCCACTCATCAAGATTTCTCTTTGAGTGCCATTTAGGTGTTCTGTTTGACATGTATGGGAAGTCTATTCCATAGCATGAGGAGTCTCTGGGTTATGATCCTGTCCCTCCAGCTTGTTCTGTTGATTGTGGTAATGAGGTTGAGGTCTCTGGAGCATGTGGTGTGGAGGTATTGGGATGTCTTTAGATGTAGCATTTCTAACAGATCTGGGTCAGACATGGCTTTGCAAGTGAAGCAGAGATCGCCACAAAGTAGGCGATATTTGACAGAGAATAGTTGGAGTTGTTTTAGTCTGCCCATATAGGACAAGTGTTTAAGGGCTAGGATCCTCTTTGTGAGGTACTTTTGCAGCCTCTCCAGTTGTTGCAGGTGTCTAGTGAGGTACATGCCAAATGGGGCATTGTACTATATGATTGGCTTAATGAGGGAAGAGTAGAGAGGGACAATGACCTTTCTCTTCCTGGATCCAAAACCCTTAGTAATGAGATGTGCCACATAGAAAGACTTGCTGACAACAGTGGCAATGTGGTGGTCAAAAGAGAGGTTGCTGAGAACCCGTGTTCCCAGATCTCTTATAACGCCTTCTGTGTTCAGTGGACTACCATTTATATGGTAATTTATGGGAACTGGGTTTTTCCCAAAGGGGATGATGGCACAACTTTTAGCATTGAGCTTAAAGCCATGGTTCTGAAACCAGTCATTGGTCTCAGTGAGGCCTTTCTGTAGGATGTCAACATCATTTGGGGAGTTAATAGCAGCTCCTAACTTGCAATTGTCTGAGAACTTTGTCAGCCAGAGTCCCTTCATGTTGACCTGGACTTCAGAGAAGTAGATACCAAACAGGAGAGGACCCAGAACCAAACCCTGTGAGACTCCACTCGTGACTGGTTAGCAGTCTGACTTGGAGTCAGCTACTTTCACACTGTGGGTTCTGTCAGTGAGCCAGTTTGCAACCCACCTAGTGATATAGGGGTTGTTGCCTAGCTTAGTGAGTTTTTCTATGATCCCTGAGTAGGGAATGGTATCAAAGGCCTTGGCCAGATCAAGGTAGGCTGTAAGAAACCACCTTGCCTTCATCCACAGCTCTGGTGACTGACTCTAAGAAGTCAACCAGGTTGAGAAGGCATGATCTATCTTTCACAAAACCAAGCTGTGTTGGATACCCTATAACCTTGTTTATTAGGTACATGATGATGTGTTCCATAGCCTTACATATCAGACTCATCAGGCTAATGGGACGATAATTCCCAGGGTCTGTAGCCGCTCTTCCTTTGTGGAGAAGGGATAACTGTAGTAGTGCACCATTCGGTAGGAACAAAGCCTGAAGTGAGGCTGTGATTGAACAGGGCACACAAGTGAGCTACCAGTTCACTCTGTAGTTCATGTATAACACAGCTAGGGATATTGTCAAGTCCCATAGAAGCTGTATTCTTGGCATTGGACAGTGCTGTTTCAACCTGTGCAGCATAATACTAGGTGCCTGGCAATCTACGGGTATTGTGAATGGTCCTTTGGTGTGGGAGATGGGGGTAGACTTGACACTGAAACTATCGGCCACTATATTGACAATATCTGTTGGCTCGGTATTGGAAGTACCATTGTGCAGTAGCTCAGAACAAATCTGGGTATTGCCGTGGAGATTCTTTACATAACTATAGAAGGCCTTGTGGTTGTTTTTACTATCTGCTGCAATTCTGTTTTCATAGCTAGCTTTAGAGGATTTGATGAGGGATCTCAACTTTTTGTTGAGGCTGATAAGGGAATTTTTCCAGCCTTTGGACTTCACCTTATTCTGCATCAGTTTCCTCCTTCTGGTGTAATGTTTGTTTATGGCAGGGGAGCACCAGTTTGGCTTCCTTTTTTGGAGGAGAGTGTCTTGGTTCTATAAGGTATAGCGAGATCCATGCATTTGTGCACATGTTTGTACAGTGCCTTGGTGTATGATTTGGCAGTCATGCAACTATTCTCCATTTGCATGGGTGCAGTGGAGTTAGCCACCTCTGTTTTAGGAGCCCAAAGTTAGCTTTGTTGAAGTTTTTAATGGTGGTTACCTTTGCGGGGAGGGCGGGGTGTGGACTTCCAAGGTGATTAGTTTGTGGTTGATCTAACCAGGGAGGAGTTGACTATTGGTGTAGAGTAATGGTTGCCCATGTTAATAATGACCAGGTCAAGGATGTTGCTACCTCTAGTGGGGGTAAGAATGAGCTGGTCACGGGCATTGCAATTAATGAATTCCAGGAAACATTGGGCAAGTGTAATGGTACATGAGTAGTTTTCCCAGTTAATGGAGGGGTAGCTGAAGTCGCCCAGTATGAGTGTGTTAGGTTGGTCCCTAATATACTCCAGGTTGTTTAGGAACATGGAGTGTGAATCTTGGGACTTGGTTGAGGACCTATAGCAGGCTATGACCTGAATCACTGTCTTACCCAATGTTAGCTGCACCTGAAGTATTTGTGATGTGTTATGATGGGCTATCACTCTGAAGGTGTGCATCCTTTATGAATATGGGAACACTACAACCTTTGAAGCGTTGGTCCAAATTTTGGGGCTGAAAGTTGTGAAATGAGCTTTCTGCTGCCTTGAACCAAGTCTCTGTTACAGCACAAATGTGTTATGTTCTCCATTTTAAGGAGTGCTTTGAATGAGTGCATTTTCATATTTAGACTTATTGTGTTGACCAGTATGACCTTCAGATTGCATTTGTTTGCAGCTGTTATGGTGTTAATTTGGAACACTGCCTAAAAAAGGCACTATAGGGGTGGGAAGAGCCTTGGCCAGTATCCAGAAGCCCAGGGGTGACAGATGAAGGCCATCTCTGGCAAAACATCGAGGTCTGTCAATCATGTCATCCCAGACAGACAGATACTGGATCTCCTTAGTAGAATGACACCAGAAACTTGGCCAATTGTTGAAATCAATCATTTTCTGCTTGTACTGTGGTGTAATTCTGGGTGATGGTAGGAGGCTGCTCATGGTTAGGGTCATACCCACCTGGGCTACATAATCTGTGAGCTCCTCCATGTATCTCTTCATGTAGTTCAGAGATGTATGTCTCAGGTCATTCAAACCAACATGTACAATGACAGTGTCATATTTGTACCTGTTGAGGAACCCGAGTGTGTCTATTATGTGGCAGATCCTGGCACCTGTTACTTTCTCCTTATTCAGCCTAGTGAGTGGGATATCAGTTTGCCTATCAAGTCACCCATGGCTAGTGTGTTGAGCATGCTGTTTTGCCATAGGGACTTTGGTTGAGTGGCACGCTGTTTAGGAGAGTTATGTTTCTCATGATTAATGTGTTGTGGTGGTTGAGTGCATTTCTGCCTTGGAGGACTCTGCTGTTTGGGTAGATTTTTTTTGAGAGCTTCGGTGAAGGTGGGTGTGTGACTTGTGTTTTAATGTGAAGGCAGTGCTGCTGTGTGTTCTAGAGGGCTGTGTGTTCCATGTGGTGTGGTGCAAATGTTGACCTTCTCCTCTTGACCAACCATTCCGGTCTTGGCTGGAGAGTGTGTGGCTTTCAGTTTGGTTATACAAGTGCATCTCTCGCAAGTCAGACTGTTGAGAGTTAAGAGGAGAGGGTTGTTAGTGTACATGAGGCAGTTGCTACATTGCCTCAGTATGCCTAGGTTCACCAGATTAATAGGAGAAAGCACAGGGAACTGACCTTTAGACATGCATGGAGGAGTGGGCATTAATAATATGTACTGGAGCCATTTCCTTGTAGAACATTTAGTGCTGGTCTCACTTTTGTGTGCTACAATAATTGCTACAAGATGTCTGGTGAAGTGCTAGACTAAAATGCTAGTAAAAGTGCAGAAGAGGAGAAGACTAGAAGATCTAAGGGAACCTTTGAAGAGCAGACTTGTTGGCACCGCTCAGAAGTTTACAAACTGTCCTGGATACAGCAAATCTGTATCTGGACTAGACTAGTTTCAGGAAAGGAGGGAAACCAGCACAAATGCGGGCTTTTAAACCAGAAAGTTGAAAGAGATGGGAAAAACTACACAAACGCCCAATAAACTACAATTTCTGGGCCAGAAACCACTCCTCTTTTGGTAGATGGGCTACCTAGTGCTTACCACTCCCACCGAGTAGAATATTTTCTCATCTAAGCTCTTAGCACACAGGACCAAGGCTATAAAAATGAACAAGCTATTTCCTTTAGTCAATTGCTTACTGTTTAACTTTGTACAAGTCACTTAGTTCTCCTGAGTTGTCCCAAAAAAGGGGCATGTGTCAACGTGGTTAATCATTTAACAAATAATACACATTACAGATATGGATTTCTGTAGCCATGGTATACTGGTGTGACCTAGACTAATAGGTAGTGTGTGTGGAGGAGGGGGGTGTTGAGTCCTGCAGGCTCAAGGTATTCCTTTTATCATGTTGCTGGCTAAGCCTACAATGGCTGATGTACCGTTGGCTTGATGCAAATATCTGCACCTATGAAGCTATGAACCAGTTCCATTAAGAACAAAAGCAAACATGCCTTCATGATCCCTTCAGTCTGTACAGCTTTCTGCTGTTTGAAAACAATTGTTTAACCTCAATTTAATTACTAAAGCTGCACCTGTTTGTTTTCTTTTAGATTCTGCTTCTTGATGCTTGGACATATGTGGTGGAAGATTAATGTCATTTAAGGCCCATCAGGAGAGTATTAAGCTGCCAAATGAATGCATCTTGATGGTGAGTTGTTTGGACCCCCAACACTAGTAGCTAATAAGCCACTGCCACCCCTATGTGTAGTAAGATTATCTTGGATGCACCTCCTTCTAAGAGGTATGACTTCAATTCTTACCTACAGAAGCCATTCCACTGAATAAGAACCAGGCAGTTTCAGACCCATAATTCTGACCAGCCTCCCATGCAAAGCCATGGAAAGACTTATTACTGGACTAATCAATAAGGGCATAAGGAACCTCTAAACACTGGACCTATCTGGATCCATCAAGGGCAGGTCCTGATTTCTCAGTCTGGTGGACTTTTTGAAAAAGCCACTAATGCAATAGATGAAGGTAAAACAGAACAGATTGCCTACCTCAACCTGGCCAAAGCTTTTGACAAAATCCCCCACTCTGACATACTAGCTTAATTAACATGGAATAGACCCCCCTACATCATCCACCGGATTTCCAGATGTCTCACAAACAGGATGAAGGAGATCAAAATAGGGAAAGCTACCTCCACAAGGAGACCACTCACAAGTGGAATCTCCCAAGATGTTTATTGCTTGGACCTCTCCTGCTTGGCATCTACTTGCCTTGAAGTAAAAGTCAATACCAGAGGTCTCTTGCTGGCTAAGTTTGTAGATAACTGCAAGATAGGAGCAGTCAGTGAATCGCTGAATCCCCCTAATGACTTCTGAAAACATTTTGGAATAGTTTGCAAGAAACAAAAATAAATAGCATGTATGTAATTTATTGAAACTACAAATAAACTATGGACCTAACACTACATCCTCCAACTTAATACTGATGGATCTACGGCACATCAGCAAGTCAAATGGCATGAGAAATACTCCATCTAGGGATCTAAACCTCTTTTGCAATATCAACAGGACAGTTTTGAGGGATAGGTTTAGCTTACAGAAGATGCCACTATTCTGGAACGGATGTCCCATCCACGTAAAACAAAGCCTCCATGTCCACATTCAAGTAAAACTTGTCTGTGAGTAATACAAAATTACCCCAGGTTAGAAGCAGCTCCTAAATACTTTATCTCATGCATGGGTCCATTCATATTATCTGTGGCATGATCCCAATTATTCTCAATAGGTGTAATATATCATTATCGACCACTGATGGGTGAGGTCAATCAAACTTCAAATGGAATAAGTAAATTCATGCACCAAAAGGGAAACTGGCCAGGGTAAAATGGTCCGCAAGTCCAGCTAGCCTAGTACTTACTTACCTATGACACTATAAGAAAGGTTTCCTCCATGTACTATGGCTGTTCATAGGTGTGAGTCTGAATGGTCCCTCTTCTAGACCATAGTAGATATTTTTGAACAGTACATATTTGCAAAATGTACCTATATAAATCTAGATCATGTCATAGACAACATTTCTCTGTCAGCAGAATTCTCTTTTTTTTTTTAGTTTATAAAACAGTGATTTGTGCTGCATCCAGAAAATATAAGCTCCCAGACTTACTATATGTGAGACTACTACTTTATGTTGTATGTGCACCCAAGTGCCTAAGATTACAATAAAAACAACTTGCCTCCATTTCTATGTTTTTTCACCATCTTTCCTTGCAGTTAGGCAGTTAACAATTACGATGTACTCTGTGAGCACCACGCCAGTGACAACTGTTGTCTGTTTCTATTGCTAAGCTATACCCCCGAATGCATTCAGAAGTATTATTTTAACTATCAGATGCCGGGTCTTGCATGTTTTTGCCACCAGCTCTTGATTTACATTTGAAGTGGCTTATCTTACATTTATACTGATTGATTTTGTTATAAATATTCCTTACCAGTTGAATCGTGTCAGCCTGCTTTGTTCGCCCTCGCTGTGCTTGAGCTCACTTCACTACCCTCCCACCCACCCGCAATGTCCTTTAATTTATATTGTATCCGCACACACCCTTTAGCCAATTAACCAGTCAAAACCTCATCCATGCATAATTCCTATACTTCCACCTGCTACTTCACTCATAACCACTCTCTTCATTTTATTAACTCACTCACTTCCCATTATTTACCACTCTTACTCAAACTCATCTTTATAATTATCTACTATGGCTACCACATACTATTTATTTATTAATATTTATTCTAATGATTGCTTATTCAACAACCTCTTTTTCTTCCCTCATTATAACTCACCCCCACTCATCAACCCTTTCCCTACCTCCTAACTCATTTCTACTCAAACTTAAAGGTTCTACTTGTCCTCACCTTTTCAAAGTACATTGTGTACTACTTACAAGCTTCAAGTATGTCTCCACCCACACACCTAATTTCCCCTTTTTTAAATACTGCAAGATTCTCATTAAACTATCATATCTTCTTCTTCATGCACTAACTAATATCAAATTGCGTGAAGACATCCATCCCAACCTGGTCTTTTCACTCGTCATTCTCCAGCACCTCAACAACAACCCTATCTACTCACCACATACCAAATCTAACAATTCTGAGGTGGTACTTCTCAACCATAACATAAGAAGCATTCTCAATAAACTTCAGGACTTCCATGCTGCTATTGCTTTATACTTCCCTGATATTGCCATCGTAACTGAAACCTGGCTCAATCCATATATTAATAATGACAAGATCTTGCCCACTGGCTACATCATTCGCCATGACAGAATAGTAAAGTGTGGTGGAGGGGTTGCCATCTTCTTCAAAGACACCCTTAAACTAGAGCAAATTAACTGTTTCCTCCCAGAACTCCCTAACATCGAACTAATAGTTACATGCCTTATTGTTAACGCCCAAAAACCCTAACCATCATAGCAACCTTCATACCTCCTGGCAACAATCTAACAATAATAGTAAACCTCTTTTTCTGGACCTCGACCAACTTCACTCAAGAAACTATAGTTCTTGGTTATTTCAGTCTTGACTGGCATACATGCTCATCTAATAACCCATCTAACTTTATCAGCCTCTAAGATTTCACCCAAATGATTCAATCTCTAACCCGTACTGATAAACATTCTAACAAGTCCATCCTTGATTGGTTTCTCATCAATAAATCTATCTTTTCTCATACATCTGGTTGCCTGCCTGACCCATATCGCAACCATACTCCTACTTTTATGCTAAGAAAAAAATTCTACAACCCCAACAGTATTACCTTTAAACTTATCCACAACATCTCCTTCATTTAACACCCTTGTTTCAGTAAGATTGGAACCTCCTAGAAACACTCCAACTTGACTTAGCAGTCCAGTACTTTTATAATAGTGGTTTTTGAATATACTTAATAGTTTGGCTCAGTTTAGAAAAATTCACACCAAATCTAAATGCACACCATGGCTAACTTCTGGCACCAAAACTCTACTAAAACAATGTGACAAAGCCTGGTCTACCTACCACTTAACTAATATTTCAGACCTCCTAGCATATAAACAACTTTGGAACCTAGCCAGAAAACAGATTAATCTTGATAAATCAGTGTTTCTTCCTCATATCCCAACACGAATACATATATAACCCTCCAAAATTCTGGCAAAACATTAATCACCTCCTGAAACCTGGCAAATCTTTCACCTCACCCTTTACCACCTGTAATACTAAAGATAAGCCTTACCCACACATTTCAACTCGCATCCCAACTCTATAGAATCCCTCTTACAATATAAGCCAATCGAACCTCTAACCATACTTAATCCCAGTAATTCCCCAAACACTTTCACATTTCTACCTGTCCAAACTAGCTTTATCAAAATGCTTCTCACCAAGATTAAATCCTCATCTCCTTCTGCTGATCTTCTCCCAAATTAATTTGTAAAACTAGCTGCCTCATCTATCTGCTATCCTGTTTCCATACTCACTAATCATTCCAGATTTGGGAGCTACACCCCCTATATCTGAAAAATATCTTGCATCATAGCACTCCATAAAGATGGCCAATCTTAGTGACCTTTCCAATTATCCAATTGCTCTTCTCGCTCTCCTAAATCTTAGAAAAATGCATCTACTACCAATTCATTATTTACTGAATAACAGTGTTTTCCAATTCACCGCACTGATTCGTGCCCAAGCACAGTACCAGTACTGCCTTGATTAGTTTCACTGACATTGTGAACCTCATTAAAAACAAAGGTCTCTTGCTCTCTTCAGTCTTTCTTGACATGTCAAAAGCCTTTGACACCATCTCACACCAAAAACTCCTCAATAAGCTTGCTGCATATAACCTTGGTTCCACATCCCTTCACTAGTTTAATAGTTAGATCTCCAACTGTCAACAAGCTACCAAATGGGCTACTAACGTTAGTAGGTACACCTCAAGGTTCTATTTCAGCCCCCCTTCTTTTTTCCATATTTACTAATTCCCTGCACACTGCTACTAAGTCTGCTACCCTTACCCAGTGTGCAGATGACACCTCCCTCCTCTGCTCAGTTCTCGCCTCCCTCAAACTCCAAGAAAAAAACACAAAAGCACTGCATGACATGGAAGCCTACCTGGCAAAAATTAATTTATTCTCAGTCATAAAAAAAAATACTCGTGGTATTCTCCAAAAATAGGTCAGCATCTAAGTACCCTTCATATTGAACCAATAGATAACACCAGACTTCTTGGTGTCACACTAGACAATCAACTAAAATTTGACAATCACATAGCAATAACTATAAAAAAAATTATATAAAATTAGGTCAGCTCTGTAGAGCCAAATCCTGTCTCACAGATACCTATAGACTAGTCTCAGCCAGATCATTTCTTCTCTCCACTCCTGTACTCATCACAAATCTTTACTAACTTACAAAAGGCTGAACTCACTCAACTAGAGTTGTGCTATAATAAAATAGCCAAATTGGCAGTTAACTTGCCCTATAGGGAGCACATTGTTTAGCCCTGAAAAAGCTCAACTGGATAGAACTACCCAGTTTGCAACAACTAAGCCATCTCCGCTTTGCCCACAACATTTTTTATAAACCTGATTCCTGTCCAGCTCTAAAAGACTTGTTTCAAACTAATACTAATCTTAGAGACCTTCGATCCTCTGATAAACTTCTGTTAAAAGTAACCAAATCTGCAAACACTTTTGGCGACTCACTCTATTCTAACAAAAGTTCCAGGTTTTGGAACCAATTGCCACAGCATTTGCTCAAACTTAGTAACACTGCCATATTCGAGCAAAGCTTCCGACACTACTACTACAACCACTGGATCTATCCTTGCTCCAATCCTGACTAGGGTCCTTACTTCAGGTGCAGGGTTTTTTTCCTAGCCTTTCCTCTAGCTAGATTTACACTTGCTATATCCATATGCCATACTAATGTATTTCAGTGCACAGTTATATGTTAGTTTCTTATTCTATTAGTTTTTTTTTAACCTTGTATTTTTTTTTTTTGTTGTTGTATTTACCTCATATAACTTCCTGCTTCTTATTTACTTTGTGTAACCTTATTATGTATTTATAATTTGTAAGAAACTATAATACTTTATTATGTTTTCACTTATGGAGCTTTTCCACCCTTGGTCTCTGCTGAAAATGGGCTTTCAGCCCAGTCGGACATTTACCCGGTAACAAATGTAAATAAAGTCATAGAGAAACGTACTTTTCACTATCATAGGAAGAGTAACACGCTTCAATCAATTAGAAGCAGCTTGCATTCACAATATAGCTTTCTTTTTAAGAATTGGTAATGGAAGCCAAATTGACCAGTTACTTAAGTGAGCCCCATTAGCTTTGATTTGGGTTCCATGTTTGTTCCTACAAAACTGTAATGCATTGGGATTTTGGGATTTAGGAAGTTTTCTCCTTGTAAGAATATTCTACATGTTTAGTCTGAATGCAGGATGGCTCTGTTGCAAGAAATGATGACACGTGGTGTTTGAAGAGAGAGAAAAATAAGAAAAAAAATGGAAGGTGGGAGTGTAGGTGAAGGAAATGGAAATGCAAGGAAGACTGAGTCATTCCTCTCTCCAGGTCTCTGCTATACCTATTTTCAGCAATTTATTTGATGGGCTTAAGTTTTATAGTAAAATGTAGCATTTGAGCAAGTGCTCCCTAGCAGTATTGGATATCAATTCTGTGATTATGCACTCTTCTTAAATGTATGTAGTGGTGGCCCTAGACCTATAACGTTCAAGGACTGTTCTAAAAAGCATTTCTTTTCTATCTTGCATCATATACAAGGCATGAAATATTCTAGCACAATAGAAAAGTTGGTAATCTAATCACATTTAAGAATCATTTTGTTTGTTTTAAGCATAGGGTATTTGACCGTAGTTTGATTGCAAACTCCTTGAAGGCCTCAAATGAGGGTATGACTCTAATATTCTTAATACTTTGAACACTGAGCATTTGTGTTTCAACATCAACCACAAACCCAAGATATTTCTAGTACGTCTACAACACTCAAAATTATTTTTATTCTTCTTAACGTCAATAAATTGCATGCTCATTATTTTGTTTCTTGCAAACTCTTCCAAATATTTTTTTTCCTTTTCCATTGCCACAGCCAGCAATTCTTATTAAATGCTATACATATTCTCCTCTTGCAGTCCTAACCACACTTAGTATGTGAAGATTTCATTTTAACTGTGCAGCTCCTTCCAGTTAACATCATGGATGCCCCACAGTTTCATGTCATTGCTCATGTTACAATCATTAACATTGCCTTTATATCTTGCTTTTATATAATTTCAAACAGTTATAATCAAAAACATTTTCAGCTACATATTTATAATTTCATTCACATCCATTGTTTTACTTAATTTCTGATTTTCTCATCCATTTCCCTTGTTTTATTATATCTATTGCCATAGACAAATCTGTCAGATTACTCCATGGATATTATATTACCACTCTGCTTAGCCTTTATCAGATCTATCACTGAACACGACATCCTCTTTGGCATGTGTCCAACCAGACACTTGTAGCAGTTGGAACACCCACAATGGTTTCTTACCTGGAGAATTCAGGGAATGAATACCCTGTCCTGCACCAATCACCTAAAGGATTTGTGTATTCGGTCTCCTACAGGCTGCGGAGACAGGATCTTTGCCTGGCTTACAGGGCTTCCTCTGACCCAAACCTGATAGACCAGTTGCACATGTTCCAAACAAACAGCACCAGAAACACTACATCCAGGGATCTGAACTTCACTTGTGGCGTAAAGTGCGCTGGAGAGACAAATATGTGTTGGAAAGGATCCCTGCTCTATGGAATAGGCTCTCCATCCATGTAAAACAGAGTTCATCCCTGACCATTTACAAATGAAACCTTGAAAATTGGATGGGAAATTGTAAATTTAACCCCAGTCTGGCCCCCATGACTCTTACGGACAGAGACCCATCAATAAGAAAAGTATTCTCACAACACTCCCTCCTACAAATCCTTAATTACCTCACTATTAACATGCTCCACCTGTATAAACACCTATGATACTTGGAATCCATATAGTTTGGGTTGTGCATCTAGGCTTGTAAGGACCCTAATGTTCAATAGTCTGGTAACAACTTAGTAATATAATTATGCCATTCGCCAGTCCTGTAAGCTTTTTTTCTTATAAGTATTGATAGATTCTTAAACACCTTCACCTTGGGTGCTTGTAAAGAATAAATGTCTGATGAACAGCAAATTATTATTTTTTTTTACAGTATTTTTATTTTTTTAATTTTATTTACCAGGAAAGTCTGATTTAGAACGAGCCAGTTTACAGCACATGCCGAGGAAGAAAAACTCCAGATGCATGTCTTTGTCTATGAACCTATAATGTGGGAGGAAACTGGAGCTCCCAGAGGAAACCCACATGACTGCAGGGAGGACATGCAGAGTCCACACAGAAGGCACCCCAGCTGAGAATCGAACCCGAAAACATCTTTCTGTGAGGTGACAACACAAACCGCTGCACCACTGCACCATCCAGTATGCATTAAATATCTCTTTTGTAGCTGTTAATGTGTATAAGTGCTGCTATTAATAGTTGAATGTGTTGAAAACCTTAATAGCTTTCTCTCCAAGGAAATGTAAGGTGGTTGCATACTGCACTTTCTCTGGCTTGATTCCAAATTCACTTTCAGTCAGTTGGAGCGAAGACATTTTGATCCAATGTTTCTAAAATCTTCCACTTTTCTAACTAGAGAAACTGATGGGCAGGCTTTATTCTTAGTAATTTTATTGCTACTTAATGAATTAATATTCTGTATGACTGCTCTTTTTAAGTATCTGTATCCAAAATTCCATTATTTCCTTATTTCTAGAATACACCCTCACTTCATCATCCATTTTCATTTTGAAATGTAGCTTTCTGCTTGTGTTATGCCTTAACCATGTAGCTCCTAAAATACCCCTTCATGTCAGGTAATCCTAAACCTAGTCATTCTATTGGAAGGATCAGCTTATCTCACTTGACTTTAGCTCTCTTCTTTATCTAGATAAATACTATGTATAACTTCTCATCAAGTTGATAAAAATATGCCTGACCTGTGCATAAAACTAAAGGGACTAAATGCATATTTTACTGCCTTTATCTTGCTATCTGTATACACTGGCAAACTGAATGTAGCTAGTATTTTCTAACTTGTACTCTCAGCACCTGGACTGCTGACCCACCACACACACACACTTGCACTCGCACACTCTCACACTCACACCCTCTCTCGGTGCTTCTTTCCCCCACCCTCAGCAAATGTGCACAAGGAATCTTATTTAATAAAACAGCAAAAGAAAAATTGATAATATAGTCAAAATGTGCATCTGCCCTTGATGGAAAATCACATGAAGTACCTTGTAGTTTACATTATGGCAGACTTTATCCCAGCTGAGTTGTATCTAGATTGCCACTAAATGCATACTTTTTAATGGAGCACATGCTTATCAGATCAAGACTAAACAGTTCTGCACTAAATAGTGTCACACTTTTCCCTCTCTTTCTTTAGCTACTGCAAAAGTTCCTAGTACTATAGCCTCCAAAGTGTTTTTGGGTCATATTTATGATGCTTTCTTCCACCTATATAGCCAAATTCCTTGGCCATAAATTTTAGTTTTTCTTTTTCCACTCCCTGTTTTTATCTTATCTCAAACACTGATGCCCAAATGTATCACCATTTAAATGTCCAGAAAGAGCAGGAGAAAACTGAAGACATTAGCTGATGAGTTCAAACAAGCTGCACCTGCAGTTTCTGTAATTAGCTTAAGTCAGTGATGAAGTAAACAAAAAAGTAGCTGCAAAAAACAAAAAAACAAAAAAATCAAACAGCAAGTGTCTTTAACATTGTGCAACTACTCTGCTCACCAAGTTACAACTGACAAGATTTTTTTTGCTTCATTTATTTAAAAATAACATGACAGACAGTAATCACAAACATCTCTGGAAGACCAATCCCATCATTTCACTCGGTGTTCGGTTTTGGCATCAAAAACAATATGAATTATAATATGCCCATTTTGTGTGTTAAAGAAGTCAGCGCTGAGCCATACATGTAGCATATGCAGTCAAGGTGACATTTTGTTTAAAATGCTAATTTTAGTTATGTTCAGTATACCTCAAAAGAAAAATCCTAAATGCCCCCCTTTTTCTAAGCTCTGAAATATCAGTGCCTATGCTTCACCTGCCCTATGCATTTGCTAAGGACTGTCAGTCTTTATAAACTTAATGGGGACTTCACTGTAGCACAAATGGGCATACCAGAGGACAGGAAAAGTGATGCTTGTCATAACCACAAGTAAAAGACAAAACAAGTGACAGTAGTGAAGTCCATTTTGTCAAACATTTTACCTATGAGAGCAATAATAACCAGTAAGGCCATTGTGTCTATAAAATGCACTTTGTTTTACACTAGTTTTATTAAAGAACTAAGGATAAGTGCTTTTGTATAAAATACGCTTCATCAGATCCATAGTTAGGTACTAGGCTATTGGCCCTAGGGCCTATACAAGACTAGCCAAAAAAGGTACCTTGTCTTTCGCCATTCAAAAAATGATTTTCCTGTGCCCCTGTCAAGCAGAGCCACAGAAGTGATACCCGGGGCGAATTTCTTATTTCCCATCCAGTCATCAAAATTTTTCTTGAGTGCTAATGAGGAGCTCTGTTTGACATAGGCAGGTAGTCTGTTCCAGAGTATAGGAAGACTCTGGGACAGGAATCTATCCTTCCAGCATGTTCTGTTTTTTGTGGTGACAAGGTTTAGGTCCATAGAGTGTGTAGCTTGGAGGGATTGGGATTTCTTTAAGTGGAGCACGTCCAACAGCTCTGGGTTTGACATAGCTTTGTATGTTAGGCAGAGATCGCCTCTGAGTAGGCGATATGCGATGGAGTAAAGCTGGAGTTTTTTGAGACTGTCCATGTAGGTCATCTGTTTGAGGCCAGTAATTCTCTTTGTGAGGTATTTCTGTGGCCTTTCCAGTTGTAAAAGTTGTGTGAGGTACATACCAAAAGGGGCATTGTACTCTATAGTGGGTCTAATGAGTGATGAGTTGAGGGGAACAATGACCTCCTTTTTTTCTGGATGAGAGGCCTTTTGTGATGGTATGCCACGTAGGATTTCTTGACCACTGTGGCGATGTAATTATCAAAGGAGAGACTACTATCCACCTGTGTCCCAAGGTCTCTTATCACACTTTCGGTGTTAAGTAGATTACCGCCTATGTGGTAGTTCATGGGTACAGAATTTTTACCAAAGGGGATGACAATGCACTTTTTAGCATTGAGCTTGAGGCCATGGCTTTGACACCAGGCATCTGTCTCAGTGAGGCTGTTTTGTAGGATGTCCACATCATTAGGAGTTTTGATTATGGCTTCTAGTTTGCAGTCATATGCGAACTTAGCCAAAGACGTTCTGTGTTTGCCTGTACTTCAGAGAAGTAGATACCAAACAGGAGAGGACCCAGGACTGAACCCTGTGGTACTCCACTTGTCACTGGTCTGAAGCTGGATTTTAGAGTCTGCTACTTTAACAGTGTGGGTTCTGTCAGTAAGCCAGTTGGCAACCCATTTTGTGACATTGGGATTTATGCCTAGTTTAGTGAGTTTATCTATAATTCCAGAGTGAGGGATGGTGTTGAACGCCTTGACGAGATCTAGATAGGCTGTGTGAACCACCTTATCCTCATCTATGCCTTTGGTGACCTGCTTCAGAGAAGTCTATCAGGTTTAGGAGACATGATCTGCCTTTTACAAACCTGAACTGTGTGGAGTCCAGAGTTTGGAGATCTCCAATGTCTTTGTTTTTGAGTTCCATGATACGTTCCAAGGTCTTGCAGACCAGGCTTGTCAGGCTAATGGGGCGGTAGTTACCAGGGTCTGCCATGGCTCCCCCTTTGTGGAGTCAAATCCAATAACAAAAGAAGATAAAAATGCAGGCATTAATATTAATTTTTTTTAAAACCAGCCCTTAGGGGGTGTGAGCTGAATCAGTGTTTTGATTGGATGGTTTACATGTCTCAAATGATTGGTTACAGTATTTTTAAAGGAGTTGTCTTGTTAGATTTGAACATGGATCTGATGAAGCGTATTTTACATGAAAGCGCTTAACCTTTTTAGTTTTATTAAAGTGTATTTTATAGCCATGGCAGTCTTACTGGTCATTATTGTTCTCAACTGTTGGATATCCAATTTGGGCTTTTGTGTGCTGTTTGGCTGTTTTTTCTGTTAATGAAGATTTTACCTACAGGTAACAGCAATGCTAACAAAATAAGTTTAACTGGTAAAAAAAAAATGAGAATTGTGGTATTTGTTATAATAACATCTAGGTACAAACTGGCTACAAGAATAGCTGTGTACATGGCAGAAAAAACATTTCAAAAATCAGTCTAAGCAGTGTCGATTAGAAATCTGAGTATGGTGGTCAAGGAAAATGCTATTGATGCTTACTAATATAAGATCAGGTAAAACTGAAAATTCCAATCAGTGGGGTCTGAACCAATAAGTATTGCTGGCATCAGCAAATCCATTGTTATGATGCACTGAAGGCTAAACACAAACACACAGACAAAAATGACTTCTCTCTTGACTCAATCATTTAAATTTAGTCATTGAGAAACAAATGAGAAATGAAGGCAAAAGTGTTGATTAGTCGTAAATAAATCTTTCCATTATGTGTAAGCAGACAAAAGAAAGTTAATAGGAGTTGCAGTAAAGATGGATACAGGGGTGTAGGATACAAATTCTTTAACTGTGACATAAAAAAAAATACATGAAACTAATGCTGGCAATACAAGTCTATCTGCCCAATGCTCTCAGGTGAACTAATGTTGCAGAAGCACTCTGCACATTTTAAATGCAAGTGCCAACACTTCTAGAGAGTCTAGAAATGATGATAAAATGAGGCTTACCAATATAAAATCAATGAACTTGAAATACTTGTTACAGTGGGACAGAATAATGACTGCTGCTGTACACAAAAATTGGCAAAGGGCAGCGGACTAAAGTCTGGCACAATTACATCTATTAATACCCACCAATCTGACTTAGCTGCAGGCAGGTTCTTTATCGCCTCTGTTTGGAATAGACACATGTTCAGTTTTCAAAACAAAGTGTCAAGCTGACCAGCAGGTTATGTTTTATAAATTCCTTTTCCTTCCTAGTTCTAGCTTCGTAAATAATGCTTCTGTCTTTACCCATCTAAAAATCATGCATCATTCGCAAGTGCATCTCTACTGCAGTTACGTCTATCCACGAGTACATTTGCTCACATGAGTAGGCTGATGCTGCAATGGAATATCACTGTAAACAAAACATAATTTAAAGGGGTCAGTCAGAGATTCATGACACCCTGTTATTTGAAGACTAAATTTGCAGTTTTCCGGGAAACATTGGACAGTTGAGAGGTATGTATCCAACAGAGGTCAGGATGTAACAGCTGGAAAACTAAAATATATCATAAGCTGTAAATTTATATGCAAATGTAAAATCTTCCTCTGTTTGTAAAGTACTTGTCCATTGTTTACAACCAGCATGGCGGCTGCTTTGTCCTAGTCCCAGCTGTGTTGCTATCCCCTTCATATAGCTTGCACAGGAATGCATATAGTGTGCATGCCTCTCGACGTCCTTGTTGGCAATAAGTTCCAGTTTTTCCATTTTTGTATTTTGTTTCTTTCTACATATCTTTAGCTGTCATAATAGGTTCCTATCTAACTCATACCCCTAAATGCATGATTTTATCATGACCCCATAAATATGGGTATTGTTGAATGAAATCATTTATGGCTTCATAGTTTATAGCTATAGCCCTTGTTTTTTTCTTAATTTTGTATCTGGGAAAAAAAACCCGGAACTATCTCAGAATGTTCCACAACACTGAGATGTCATTTTCTGGTTTTATCAGGTATAAAATAATATTTTCAAATAAAGCCAACTTTCCATGAATACTGTACCCAACTATACCCTTGAATTTCTGATTCACTTATTTTGTTTGTCAATTGTGTTCTATTTAGAGCAACTGCCAAACGGATCCTCTGTTAAGATACAACTTATCAGAGAGGAGCACACTTTGTTTTTTGCCTCTGATCCCTCATATATCCTTCTAATGAACCTTATTATTGTATCAAAAAATGCAAATGCTTCCATTGCCTTTCTACAAAAATACCATCTTACCCTGTAGCATGTTTTTTCTGCACGAAGACGCACCAATAACAGCAGTATTTTCTTAGATTCTGTTTCCCCTCCGGATCATCATTATTCTATTAATGTTGTCAAATGTTTCCTTCCCTTCCAGAAAACCACATTGATTCATTTACATCAATTTTAGCAATACCTTTGCCATTCTTTTAGCCATTAAGAACATCAGCACTGGATAGGTTATAGGAGAGTACTAGGATAATGACCGTAGGGCCTTTACAAGACCAACCATGTGAAAATTTGTGTACCCTTTACCCTAATTGACCATAGTTAGATGGTCATTGTTAGAGTGGTTCTATAATCAGCATAATCATCGTTAAAAATTCAAATGAGCCTGTATGAAGTTGGATCTAATGGGGCCTTACCGTCTTTAGGTATGACAGCTACCACAACTTTTTTCCAGGATTTTGGAGCATCACCTCCTTTTAAAAGGTTTACATTTACATATGTGAAAATCACTCATGCAATTGCTCATATAAGCAAATCGTATGCATGAAACACAAAATTGCGACAGTTTCCAGTATTCGAAAATCAGCAAATCGAAAAGCAGATACGCTGATTCTCAAATATAAAAGTCAAATACGCCCCCCCCCCCCATATTAATATACTAACTCCAATATCGCACTACAGTGGGGAAAGGGTCCATTTTCCAATCCCCACTATAGTGCAATCTGCCCCAAAATGCCGAATCTGCAATAAGCTCATGTCACTGTGCACATTCAAAGCATTTTGCATTTGACATTTGCAAACGTCCTTTCGAACATCTGCTTGTTCTCCCGTGTGCAAAACGCACACAAAGGTAAACCTTTTAAAATGCCATTAAGCAAAGCCATCCAGATCTTTATCACTTTCTTCTCCCACCTTCCAAACTTCCACTGGAATACCATCTATTCCTGGAGAATTTCCCTACAGATGAAATATACATCACTATATATGTCTTTATATATCACTGTTGCAGTAATCTTCACCCAGCATCTAGCCAGTATGCCAAAGCCTTCAGCTCTTGCAGGTATCTTGTATCACATGCATGTCCTTGCACACAACATGGGGTATAAAGGCATACAGGTGCAAACATTCAGAACTTGTTTGCTGCCATTTGGAACACTATTATAGTACGTCAGTCTGAACGCCCTTACACTGCGCTACTTAAGCTATTTTTCAGATACGTGCCCCATAGTGGTTTCTTCTCTACCTTTTTACTATTGTCTAGTATTGTACTAAAACAATGAGTAACAGATGAGGCTATAAGAAGGCTGAAACATGCATGTCAATAGCTAGTTGGGTCTGGGTTTAAGGGCATGAATTTGTCCATAACAGACTTCAAAGAAAAGTCATGGGTACTCAGAACTGCCATATAGCTTAAACACCTCATGTCCTTAAACGGTCATTTGCATATATACTATGTTACCTCTAATACAAGAGGTTTTAAGGAATCACACAGTGGAAAAATCTAGCTTGGCTAGATTTTCCTTTTGCTTTTTACCAGTTGTATGGTACTGTGTTTTTATGTTATCCAGAAAGGGAAAATTTCATTGTGGGAGGCAGATTCCCCAAAAGACAATCATAACAAGTGTTGTCTTTTGTCTGGATGCTTCCCGCAATTATACTCCATGTTCTGTCTGATAGGCATTTGTGCCTGAGACCCTAGGTAATCAACTCTCCTCTTTGTCCATATATCTAACAACCATTGACTTAAGCTGTTGGCTTTGATGCTATTGCAGAATCCTCCTGTCCTGAGGGCCAGCTGTCTGCCAAGATGGAGGCCAAAAAAAGTAGTCTAGAACTGGTTGCTCTTCAGCCTCCATTGCATGTCTCTCTAGAGGCTAGTGAAAACTCTGAAGATCACCCAGTGCTTGCTTCAGATTCCTCTGCCATGGCCTCATTAGAGGCAGTCATGGATCTGAATTCTCAAGTCCTCAGAGGCTTTTGCAACATCTGCACCTGATGTTGAGGGGGGACCGATGATATCCAAGGGACTGAGGAGAATTCCTTAAATTTTAGCAAAGTGAGAATTCCTACAACCTTTGTTGAGCCCTGTTAAGGGTCTGAGACTGAGGGTTTTGCAGATGGACATCCCACTGCAAAAGGAACAAAAGGCTTAAGTATATTTAACCTGTTAAGGATCCCCAACAAAAATGGCAGGATTTCACTGAGGGTTTGTTTATTACTTTAATGGCTTTGAGGCCTCCTCAGGGAGGTGTCTTTCCCTGCACACCCCTTGTCTTCTACTCCTGTGAAGCAGCCTAGGGATCAGAATCTTTGAATGTGGATTTGGTTGCTGGGGAACTCTCTCTGGCTTACTCTTCAAAAGTTCTATGAGTCCAGATCCCCTCTTGGAAGGGATGTCCTTTAGGGGCACTATTGCCTGCATGTTGGACTTTTTTTAAAGTGGGACTGTTCCTAGGACTCTGACTTTCAAAAGAGGTATAATGAGCTCCTGCAAATGGGGGCTCCTAAACCATCAGCTATCCCTCCTGTTCTGACTGCTCTTGTGGATACTTATCCTTCAGCCTCTGTAGCTCCTGACTTTCAAACCCTGCACCAAAGAAGCTTCTACAACGTGACTTTCTACTGATCCTTTAGTGGTATCTGTCTCTTCTGTCACGCCTTGAAGTTTATCTACTAAGCTCCTTCCTTCTGATAAGGATAGCTGACCTATGGAGAGGTTACATAAAAAATTTACACTGTTGATACCTTGTCCTTTAGAGCCATTAACTACCGGACTCCTATGACCAGGAATATTTTGGCTCTCTTTTCCAAGTTTCAAAGGTGGTATCTAACCTACCAGATTTTGAAGGGAAGGCTTCTGCCCTCAGCTTGTTAAAGTCCACTTGTCAAGTTGTCTTATCAGTCAATAAAATGCAGCACTGATGCAGCTGGTTCCTCTTCAGGCCTGCTACCTTTGTTTCAGTGATGAGGCCTTAATTCTTGCTCTGTCTTCAGGCCTCGTGTGATATCAAGGCCAAGTTTCATATTCTCCTTTGGATAACAAAAGTATTTTTTGGAACTGCTGCTGGTTTGTCTTTTCAGGATAAGGGTATGGCCTTGCAGGAACATAAGCACATTTTTGTTTACCATTTTCCCAAGTTTCAGTATAATTATCCTTCCAAGTCTGCCTTTGTTCATGGACAGATTCACCACTCCCTTCCCAAGGGTAAAAAGGGTTCTAGATTTGTTCTGCCACTAAGTCTACTCTGTCACCTTCCTACCAGAAAACTTCTTTTCAGGATGAGCCTGGTTCTGTTTGACATTTTTCCTTCCCTTCGCCAGGTCCCCCTGTTTCTTCCCCTCTCCTTGTCTTTCTACATTGGCATCAGACCACCTTAGATTCTTGGGTCCTGTTGATTATCCATCAGTGATATTTCATGGTTTGGAAATAGCTTCCTCCCTGTTTAGGCATTCCTTGGCCTCCGCAGTAACCGCTTCCTCATTTCCTAGGGGATCTGCAATCTCTTTTGGATCAGGGCACCATTCAGTCCATTTCTCCCACCCAGGTGGCAAAGGTGTTTTACTACAGGATGTTTTTAGTTCCATGGAGGGAGGGTACATAAAAAACAATTTTGGATCTTTCTCTACTCAACATTTTCATCGATACCTTCTTTTCAGAAGTCGTCCCTTCAGACATTGGATCATAGGAGGTTACTTGGCAAATGGCCCCAGGGCCTTTATAAGCCTATCCCAATTCTACCCATGTTTGCAAGGGTGTCTGGTTCAAGAAGACACTAAAAATAGCACCTGTTGCCCCTGTCCAAGAGGGACACAGATGGAACCCCTGGGGTGACTTTCCAGTTACCCATCCAATCATCAAAATTATGCTTAAATAGGGCCAATGAGGGGCTTTGTTTAACATGAATAGGGAGCTTGTTGCAAAGATAGGGCAATCTCCTTGTGACAAATCTGTCTCTCCAGTAAGTTCTGTTGATGTCACATACTAGCTTAAGGTCCTTTCAGCTATTGACCCATGTGCCATTTGATTTGTGTAAGTGCAGCATTTCCAATAAAGCTGGGTCAGAAATTACTCTATATGCAAGGCTCGGATCACATCATAGCAGTCTGTATGACGCAGAGTAAAGTGACAATGATTTTGGTCTGTCCGCATAAGACAGATCTTGAAGACCCTACATTTTCTTTGTAAGGAACCTTTATGGTCTCTTCAATTGCCGCAGGTGTTTGGAAAGGAGCATACCAAAGAGAACATTGTACTCTCTTATTGGCCTGATGAAGGAAGAGTACAGGTGGCTATAACCTCCTTTTTTTTCTGCAGGCAATGGCCTTACGTATGAGATGAAGAATATAAAATTCCTTTCTTGCCACTGTGGGGGCATGGTGAATCATGGTTACGTTTGCTGTTTGCCTGTGTGCCCAGGTCACTCACCATTGATTGTGTGCTTAGGGTATTGCTATTGATGTGGTAGTTCACAGGAATATCACTACATTTTTTGTGCATCAAGTCTAAGACTATGACTTTGGTGCCAGTCATTAGTGTGTGTAAGACCTTTTTGCAGGATGTTGACATCCCTAGGGGTTTCAGTGATCTCTCCCACTGTGCAGTTATCAGCAAACTGTCAGCAACAGTCTTTCAGTTTTAGCCTGCACGTTGGAGAAGTAGATTCCAAACAGTAAGGGTTCCAGAACTGATCCCTGTGGAACATAACTGGTTACTAGTCTGCTGAAGGAGATGGAGTCCTCTGTTTTTAGTGTACAAGCTCAATCAGTGAGCCAATTTGCAACTCCCCTGACAATATAAGGGTTGATACCAATCTGGGTGAGTTTATCAATGATGCCTGATTGGGGGATTGTGTCAAAGGCCTTGGATATGTGTAGATAGGCCATATGCACAGATTTCCCTTCCCAAACAGCCTTTGGCAGAAAATGGGTCCCACTTGCACCCTATCTCCATCCTCCCTACAATTGAAAAAATGCTTGGAACAAGTAATCTACGACCAACTATCCACTTAGATCCAGCAATACCATTCCTCACTCTTAAACAGCAAGGATTCTGGCTGGCCAAGACACATTCAGAGCACTATGGTCACTTGCAGAAGAAATTCTTCTCAACAAGGATAAAGGAAACCTTTCAGGAGCTTTCTTTACTGACTTAAAGCTTTTTATAATACTGACCACTCCCTGCTCCTTAACTGCCTCCAAGAAATCTGGGTTAGTCACAACACTGTCACCTGCTTCCAATGTTTCTTAAATAGGGTTAAGCCTATTTTGACTCTGAAATTACTACCATCTACAACACTCCTTACCAGAGAACACCAGGGATCCATATTTAACCCACTGTTGTTTTCAGTCTTTCTTGACTACCTCTGATCTAACTAGTCTTCCTACCAGTTTTTTTTGTTTTTCTTAAAAAAAAGACATAAATGGTATTTGTTGTTGAGATAGATGGATACCCATAGAATCCTTCTTTTATTAAAGAAACTTCCTTAAGATAAAAGGCATATTTGCTCCTTGACCATGTTTAAGTATAACCTGTAGGAGAGGATGAGCAATCATAAATGCACTTTGGTTCTTGGTCACTCAACCCCTCTTTGAAAGCAATTTAAATTGGGTATAAATAAACCTTGCCCATGGTTACCTACGATTTGTGATATTGGGGCTAGGCTACTAATGATGGCATTGATGAACAGTCCATTATTACGCTAGGAACCTATGAATATTCCCTGCCCCTCAACACAGAAGTGAAACATAATAAGCAACTTATATTTTATTCTCTAACATTATAATCTTGATCCAATTAATATTCATATTATAAATTGTAGTAATACTAAGTAGCAAATTTTCAAATTATAATATTTACAAGTAAACTGTGGACAGAAGACCATAATTACTACATTATTTCTGTTTTTAGTTTTATTGTTTGTACCCTACTTGCCTCTGCAGATGACCTTTAGCCTTATGTCTATTTCGCAGCTGACTTTTGCAGAGTGAAGTAACTGGGTTGTCACTACTGTGGTTGAGGGAAGATTTTTTTTTTAATACTTTGCCTGAGCCTTAACTTACAGACTGAATATTATAGCGTCTTATAAACAGAAATATACAAAGCTATAAAGTTACTGGAGCTGCAAGCAGACATTAGAGCAATGTAAAAGAAAGAGACTCAGTGAATTACAGCAGTATTAACAGCAAGAGTGGTAATCAAAAAGAAATTTCAAACATACTTCTGTATGTTACCAATGCATGTAACGTGTTATGAAATGCAGAAGGAACTCATTCCATGCAAAACAGGTGCTTCGGACTTTTTAGCAAACTTAACAGACAGAAGCAAGTCTAATTTTTTGAAATTTAATTGTATCTTAACTTAGAAATGGAGTTCATTCCCATCATGGTATTAGAAATGCAAAATATTTGAAGACCTTAAAAAAAGATGAGGAGCATGAAGCTAAGGTTTATGTACGTCACAAACATGATCAAATGCATATGATTGGAGGACAATTTAGCAACTCTGTCTTCCTGTTGAAATTAATAAACCAGTCACAGCCATTATACAAGGAATAATACCTGAGGCTAATGCCAAGTTACATCCTCCCATGAAGAAGAACCACTCGAATGTCCATTAAAATTCACTCAATTCTCAGTAAATCAGTATTGTCACTTTAAGTGAATGTTTTATGTAATTCTATTTGTAGGCTTCTATATTGACATGCAAACATGTACAAGCATACAGTGACCTAATGAATCTAGAAAAAGGATACAGTTGATGTCGTATTGATATTTCATGTTCTTTCTCATCTATAAGCATGATGCAAACATTTACAAAATTAAAGGTACTTCCTGAGCATGTCATTTGGATGGGTAAAACATCAGTTGTGGTAAAGTAAACCTGTCATTTATAACTTTATATTCTTTAACCCATTAAATGCCCATCATTTCTGTTATGCAGTTTATAAAAATAAATGACCCTGTTGTGTAACTCCTAGACTGTGATGTAGAAAACAGAATCAGTGGTGTGCTGAAAAATCTGATGCACTGAAATGTCAGCAGGTCATTAGGTTGTCAGAACTAAATTTGTTTTCCACGGTGGTTCTGGTTGGAGTCTCATGGTTGTAAGATTACAGTGTGCATTAAGAATATGATACACGCACACATCTTTGAACGGTGGTGTGCAATCATGGCATATGACATGCTGAAAGAAATAAAAAGAACACATCTAACTTCTAAAATATCAACAGAAAATGATACTTGGCATAAATCTATAAAATGTTAAGTACCTTAAAGATCTTAATTTAAGAACACTTTAAATATTAATATTTTCATTTATGCCTGTACTTCCATTATCATATCCAACATCTGTATATTAAAAAAGACAACCTAAACTATGATTAGGTAAACATATTTATGAGCATTATTCAATGGAAGTAAACATGCAAATAAGTCTTAAATTAAACATAGCTAGGAACGTGCAAAATTTTTTTTACCAAACTTAGATCAGGTTGATTTCTACTATAGAAGCGTAGAATATGAAGCTTTCAAAGAAGTTTTTGAATTAAAGTGCCAATTAAGGCTGAATGTCATTGTTTTAACGAACATAAGTGAAAGTGTCTTTAAATTAAGATTAAGGTTATGGAAATTAATGGCTTTGTTTGGTGACTCATACATGAGATATTGTATTACATTATTTAAATGTGATCTGTAGTTATCTGTAGTTGATTTGATGAAGTATTTGTTAATGGTGGTGAGAAGAAAATGTTAAATATTTGGTTAACTTGGTATCTCTTAGTTTGTATGTGCATTGCTTTTGATTTTATGTATACTGTGTTTTGCAATACATGCAAAATTGAAATTGATATCTAGTGGCACATTTTCTTGAAACGCTTAGTAAAATATCAATAAAAAAATTATAGTGCCAGTCTTGGCTTTATGTAAAATATTAGTTAAGTAGGTTTTGCCTGGTGTATACTACAAACTTACAAAAATAAACACCAAAAACAGTCACAGGCTTAATTTATTCAATGCTTTCATCCTCTCTTTATTTGGTACTCTAACAGACAAAAAAAACCTCTTCTAACTGTTTAAACTCCAGATCATTTAACAAGGGATGTGTCAAAGACCCTATAACCTATCAACTTTCATTTGTAGTACAAGCTCTATGGAAACAACTTTTTAAGCCTGGTAGAATCCCAACATTCTTTATGTAACAACATGCATTAACAATTACCCACTCTAACATCTTAAAACACATTTTGCAAAAAAAAGATAAACCAACATTTAAAATATGTTTGTAAGGTACATTGGTTTTATCTCCTCTTTAGTACTCCGTGCATGTTCACATATATCCTGTTAAAATCGTCTCTTAATTTTGCCAGTGTAGAATCCATCACACTTTGCACTTGAAGCAACATAATCCCACCTCTGTGGTGGCACACTTAAACCACCCTGGGTAAGGCACAGTTCTTCAATAGTCCCAAATAATATCTGGACCTTCCATAATATATCTGCATTTCATACAAACACCACATCTTGACATTCTTCTCTGGGTATCCAAGTTTTGTCCTTTTCTTTTCAAAACAAACAAGAAAGATAAGTAAAAATGCATATGTAAATCTGTATAAATCTTGAGCTGGACATCATTTTATTCAGCAGTAACTCATTAAATACAAATTCCATTTTTCTAACCACATTAGTGTCCACTAAGTAAGGTCAAACCATATATATTTTTAAACTGTTACTGTTTCATTTCACAATACCTAATGCACTGGGTTAAAGGTCTGATAAAAGTAGAGGCAAATCTGTCCTAAGTTCATTTGCTTATTTTTAAACCTTATTCAGATTATTAGAATATGTTCCATCAAGAAAAATACATCTCCATTTTCTGCATTCCCTTTAAAACATATCCTTTAAAATCATCCTAGAGAGGAGTACAGCCTCCTCTTTAACTACATTTTTTTTCTGCTCTATCATAATACAGATCATGATTAGAGACGTGACTTGTTTTCCTGAAAATTGTCTAAAATTCCTTTAGATGAATGTACTTCTCAGGCCTCTGTTTAAAATCGGCACTGCCAGTCTGATTATCCCAGTCAACAAAGACAAATTAATAGTTTATATATATATATATATTACATTCATAACACTTTATACAAAGTAAAATAAAAAAAAAATTAAAATCCACTGAAATAGTAAATTTTAAAAATTCAAGTATTCTGTGAATAAATTAAAAAAAAAGTTTCAAGATGCTGTTTATCACTAGAACATATAAGAAAGTTATCACCCAAAAACCTGTGGTATACCTTCAAGAAAGGTTTATATACAAAGTAATTTAAAATCAGATGCTCCGAATAACAAAATGCCAGGTTGCCACCATAATCAGAGACAGCAAGACGATAACATGACTAAACAATTTTGACTCTATCATAGCTCAGAAAAATAATTTCCCTCATCACACCAATCTGCCCACACTACCATTCCAACAGTGTATCCTGCAGGCAATTGAATAATTTATGTAATGTTGCTTAGGTTATATGATATATAGCAATATATGTGAAGTGTAATATTTGTTAATTTTAACTTAATACAGTTTGATTACTTTTATAAAAATGGAAATGTGCCTATGTCACAAGAGATGATTCAATAAAGGTGTTTAAAAATAAAAATAGTGCCAAACTGACAAATATCACCTTCAAATTTTAAACAATTGTTTCTTAATATTGAATCCATAAACTTTCAATTAATAAATGATTAATCCATCAATCCACAACCCTTTTTTCCATGTTTCCCTACTAACATATTTTGAAAATTCTACCAGGAAATCCTGGAAACAAATCGTTGCCATCTTACTGTAAAAAGATCTTTTATATTAGCTGGTATAGAAAATATTTTCCACCAAATGGAACCATTCTAATCCCCCCCACCCAACCACCCCCTCAGGAATCCTTTAAAATACAAGGCAATTTCTATTTATTGGTATATAACTTGTGTTTCTGGTACACACAAAAAGTGACTATATCTTGGTCCCCTTGCAAAACTAATAGGTTTTATGGGTAATTTGTGATGTCTTCACAAGGTTTTGTGGATCCATATGATGATGGTTATTTGTGGAGTTTGTAACCATATGATATGATACCACTGTTCTTGAGTATCACTGTCCCCACTGATCAGTAAATCATTTATGATGCACAGTTATCCTACAGGAGCCACAAATCTCATTAATTATAACTACCTAATAAAAGTAATCATTTAATAAAATTTAACATTTTGCAAATGTAATTATTTGTATTCATTTTTATGATAGCCCATCATTTTCTGCAACCCATGTTTTTGTCATTAAAATGTCTCTTTCTGCCTTTGTTAGATTTTAAGGTTTATATCCAATTATATCATTGTCAAACATTAGTTCAAATTTAAATTCTCCAACCAAAATTTTAATTTCAATTACACAGTCCATGCACTTCAGCCTTCCAGCTCAAATGAAGGTGTACTCTCAAATAATCTAACAATAATATCAGTCACATAATTAGAACTATAATCATATAATTCATAGCTGAAAACTTTATCAAATGAAATGTTTTCTGGTTGTGTTACACTTTGAATGCTACAAAGGTAGATGTCCAAAAAGGTTTGGGGTATTCCTACAGGTCTAAAGCTATTGGTTAGTGCTATTTCTTCCTTGATTAACATTCACTGCTTAAACTTCATAAACGTCTTTCATATCATACATATTTCTGTCTCTCACCAATTTTTTCTCATTTTGACATTTGTCAGTTTACATTTTTGCCCATCCTCTCGCAACATAACCCATAATCATCTTTTTTGATTCAAATAAAAGATCATTACAGATGGAATAATTTAAATACTCTATCTTATAAGGCAGTATTGTGTATCCACATCCTTGCGTCTGGTCAGTATTTTTAAATATCCAAAACTAACCTTTTGGCGGAAAAAGTCATTTAAATCCTTATGTAATTCTGATCCATCTGTTATACCATTTGGAAATGTGTGAAAGCAGAGTCCTTTAGGCATTATTTCCTGTGCTATACAGTTGTGGTAATAGATAATGCCATGTTGGGTTTTTGAATCTGGTCCATTCTTTACTAATCTCAGCTAACAGTTGTGAGTCGTGATTTGTATTATGAAATCTGCCCTGCAAGGCTGTTAATAAGGGAACAACTTAATGTTAATTGGGAAACATTACTGTCCATGGAGCTGAATCTCTCCAAGATGTGTTATTGCCGGGCAGCATACCACAGAGAGAGAGAATAAAGAACATAGCACCATCATTCAGCATAACCCAGGCATGATGTAGGCTCTAGTAGCCATAAAGGTGGAAGGTTTAATATTCGGAGTGATATATTTTTGGAACTCGTTTTTCAAAACCATTTAGTAATGAAAGTAGTATGCAGCTTGAGGCTGTCCAGATTTGATCTTGCCAAGATGATAAGAAATGCACTATATTGGAAGGCAGAACTCCTGCTACCAAAGTCTGTCATATTCATAGATATCTCATCTGAACACTATACACTTGAGGGGAATACTTACTCAGTGCATTGTGCCATTTAATGACAGTATAACACTAATAACTATTATTTCTACTAATAATTTAGATGAACTGTGCTTCTCTGGTATATTTTTAACTGACAGCATGTTTTCAACCAAATCTACCATATAGTCTGCATGGAGTAGCTAGTACAAAGACCCAAAACTGCATCATTTCACTAGTGACTAGTGGTTAAAAACAAGATGGAATTTTTGTGTATGTGGTGGCATGATGCTGTTGTCCTTGGACCTCACTTTACCATATATGAAGTGTCAGGGGGTTTTAATTCCCATCTTGAACTGTACCTATATTACAAATTATGTTGATTTTATGGATGTTGTATTAAGGCATCTTTGATACTTTGGGTTGAGGGGACTGGTATAATGGTTAAGGTGTTCACCTGACAGATAAAAAGAGACTGAGAGGACCTTTCATCCCCAGCCTGACTTTGCCTTTCATCATTTTAATGTGGCCACATTACAGGCTGATGATTTTCCCTGCTTTGTACTTTAAGGGACATCTAGTCCAATAATGCCAATTGCTGCTGTTTCAGATATGAAAGAAATGCTATGTACAGTTTTATAGCACTGATCGACACCTCACTTGCTTTCTGAAGGAATATAACCCAATTGCCTGAAATACGATTGTATCCTAGACTCTATGTGAATCATTACAGTACTTGTGTGTCTTCCCCTTAATTTGTTAGCAGTTTTACAGAACACTGCAGGTTTTCTAAAGCTAAATACATTAGTGGCATAAATACTTCTCAGGGCTGCTGGTTGTAACCCCCCTTCTTAAATTACTAGGTAGTCAATTAGTTGGTTTTTCTTTTTTGTATTTTCCCTCATTCTAAGACTGTAAACTACTGCATTTTTAAGCAACTCTAGCAGTTTATTTTAATTTAGTAAGTAGGGCAGGTCTAAATCTACAAGATATATATACACTTGCAAACTGAAGCACAGACATGTTGCCACTCAGTCTGGCTGGTGACGCCTCATTATCTTAAGCTAAAACTATTCATACTAGGCACTGACCTATGTCAGGGAAAATATCTTACAGAGTTTCATCTGCTTGGCCAGTCTCGCACAGGGTTCATCTCGCTCTGTTTACCCTTGCTGTGCTCAAGCTATCTCTGCTCCCATGCCCTGCCCCCATTCCCACCCCCCCCACTTTCCTTACACTTATACCTACCTAACCCCTCTCCTCATTACCAACATACAATCACCAACTGTAATCCCGCCTGTCAATCAAATTAGTCACAGCCTCTCCCCCCACAGAGTTCATTCCCTTACCAATCCTACCCATTACTCCTCCCTGCTTGACCTGTATACAATCTCCAGCTACTATATCTAAACCCACCCCTCCCCATACTAGTTTATTTTGCTTAACCCTACTAGACTGCTATATTTAACTATCCTTCCAAGTTCCAGTCCTGGTCACAGCCCTTCCAATTTTCTATCTTTAAATACCTTCCACTAAACTTAAACATATCCCTCACCACTTCAAATCTACAATAATAGATTATACTCTGTCTACCCAACCACAACTCAATAACATCTTCTTTAAATCCTACTTCTGTTCACATCTCAGCTCTCCAAATCCAACTAACATGCCCTCTTCCTCTTTATTCACACTTTCCATCCTACTCCTTTTTACACTACTTATATCCCCTTTAATTCTCTCTGATAAAACTGCCATCTTTCTCTACTAACATCTCTCCTACCTCTTTTACCTCCATCTCCTTACCTATTCAAACCAACTGCTATACTGGTATTTCCCCAAGCCTCTATCTACTAAATTCCCTCCTCCATCACAAAGTAAATCCTATACCCTCAACATTTAAAAAACAGTTGAATCTACTGCTATTGCTTACTCTCTATTTTCAAGCAAGTAACTCCAGAGCTACCCCTAACCTAAGACCATCATACTATATCTCTATGCTCTCTGACATAGCTTTATGTGGTGATAAACAAATCAGTCCCGGACCAACTAAACTCATCCTTCCCACTACACCCCTCAACAGAAACCCCCACAAGTCATTATATATAATAAACCTAAATCTCCGAAGCATTAAGAATAAAATCTGACTCCTGCATGACTCACACACCAACAGCCTGACTTTGCAACCACTGAGACCCGGATAAAACCCGATATTAAAGATACTGAATTTCTCCCTCCAGTTTTTCAAACAATAGGGTTAGACAGGACCCATAAAAAAGGAGGTAGCATTGCCTGTCTATTTTCCAACTCCCACAATCCAGTTCCACTTACTAACCCCATACCACAGTTCTCAAACACAGAACTTCTCATATATTTCTTAAATATGAACAGCAGCAAAAACTGTGTATTTGCCCTTTATATACCCCCTGGAAACAACATTCCAGTATTGGAATACATTCTAGCCTGGATGCCTCCAATATAAAAATGAGACCATCATACTAGGTGACATAAATATCAGTTGGCTAGAGCTCAACTCTAATCACCCTTCTTCAAATATTAATCTCTCCAACTTCAACAGGCTCATAGAATCCCCCAACCAACCTAACAAAAGGAATAACGGATCCATTTTAGACTGACACCCAACAAAATATCCTCAGCTGCAGCACTCCCAAATACACTTGGTGATAATCTTCCTGTCTATTAAGCGAACCCCCCCCCCCAGGTCATCTTCAATATAAATAAGGAAGTTGACTTGATTCAACCCTATCAACTTCAACAACATTCTAAAATCAACAATTGGCATGTACTAAAAACTCTTTCAATGGACAAAGCTGTCAATTTACTTCAGCACCACTTTCATGAATACTCTAAATAGCCTAGCACCACTATGTGTACTTCAGGTAAAAAAAAATAACCATGCCCCTTGGCTATCCAAATCCATTCAACTGTTCATGCATGGCAGATACAAAATATGGAAGTTATGGCAGACACACAAACACCCCAGAATTGCTAACATTTAAAGAATTTCACAGCCATGTGAAAAAAAAAAAACAACTAGTCAACAGAGATAAAAAAGAACATTACCTAAAACTTCAGTCTAACCACCAGCAGAACCCCCAAAAATTCTGAAGTTCCATTACCTCATTACTTAACCCAGGCAAAAAAAAAAAAACTGTCCCCACCCTGACATATGTCCGGCAGAAATAGCCTCCCTTTTCAATACCCTATTTATCAGCTCCATAGTTGACATCACAGCAAAATTATTTCAAACTGTTCCATTTGCCACACTTTCAAACTTGGATCTCCCTCTCTTTCCCCCTGCCCTCCTAACACCCAACTCTCACCAGAACCCAGTAGCCACCCCCTCTTCTACCTTAACCTAAAACCATCTCCAACCACAACCATAAAATGACTACTACTAAAACCCTGCTTCAAAGCCCATGGTAAACTACCTTCAGAATGCCTAAAAAGTGCTGCAGGCAGTATCTCTTACCCCATAAGCATTCTTATAAACAGATCTGTCCTGGAGTCCTACGTTCCCAAAGCCTGGAAAAAGACTTTAATTCTCCATCTCCATAAAGGTGGCAATAATACTGACATCACTAACTTCTGACCCATCACAATTCTTTTGCCAGTATCCAAAACATTAGAAAAATGCATTGATACTTAACTTCTCTGCTACCTTCTAGACATAATCACTTCCTTAAGCCCATCCACAACATATCTACTACCGTCTCTCCTCTAGGGTGCCCCTCTACTTAGTAATATCCAAAGCTCCTCTAAATTCAAACTAGAGACGTGTTACAATAAAATCACCAAATTTGCAACCAACTCCAAATACTCTACCCATCACTGCACTATTCTCAAATCACTGAAATGGCTAGAGCTACCAAACGACCTTTCCTGCTTTCAACTAACCACAGCTCATAAAATGCTATTCAAACTCCATGACTGTCCTGCTCTGAGCTCACCATTCCAACTACTACCTCCCAAACAGGCCCCTTAGATCAGGAGATATGAAGCTGTTACAAGTTCACAAACCTATCACCCACCCACCTTCATTTCTCGTTCTCATTAGCCAAGAACCAGAATGCCTTACCTCTATCCATTAGTTTTTATGCAAGATGATGATGTAGAGACAGTTTATAGACGCATTTGCTATGTAGATACTTACTGTATGCTGATTGTTTGATTGCATACTTCTGTTGTGGCATCCTCAACGATTTGTATATACTTAATCTTGTAATTGCTTTTTTAATTTCTTGTAATTTCAACTTTGTAATTTTAAACTGTTAATGTTTTGTACTGTGGAGAGTTTATACCCAGGCCTCCACTGAAAATGGATTCTGTTAGGCCCAGTGGACTTTCCCAGTAAATAAAATGCAAATAATTAAGAAAAAAATGATATTTTTCAGTTTTCAGACAACTGCAAAGACCTTTGCAGACATGAGGAGAAACTTTTTGTCCATCATAAAACCTCCATATGTCACTGGACATTTGAAGAGAGAATTCTAACTAGAATGATCTGAATGACTCCACCTACTGATCTACCACTTTTCTACTATATACAGAGTGTGTTGAGCTTAATATGCTGAAAACCCCAGACCAGGATGAGTTGTGTCATCACTGGTTAATGTATTCTGTTACGATATGCACAGACCTAGCTTTTTGAGTTACTGTAGATCTCTCAGAGGGAATTTCCAACAAGTAAAAATGCTTTGCTTAAGTATAATCCTATGACACCAAAATGCCAGACTACAATCCGTAAGGAGAGTCACCCAAGTGTTATACTAGGCCCCCAGATTTTTGAATATGAATGACCATTACTGCAGGCTGTGATGTTCATGGTTTCCTTAGCCACATGGCCTGATCCAACAGCTTTGTAATAAATAGCATCATTGATTTACCCAAAAACATCTTATTTGAATATTTAACAGAATCTGTGGTACTATTATGAATCAGTGTTGCACAATTCCTTACAGGTTGCAATGATTGACAAATGGTAATGCTGAGAAGTGGCCAATGCACAAGAGGTTGGTTGTGAAACAATAGGATGTGGATACACCTGGTTGGGGCTAGGTAGGGATGAAACCAACCTGATGACTGTTGTGCAGCTCAGAAGGATCTCAGTATGACTTTGTCAGATGACTGAGATGCCACACACTCCTTTGTTCAAACTCGGGCACCAGTGGTTGAAGGTGTTAATAGTAAGGCCTATTATAATTCTCACTGATATTCTCAAGAAGCTGTAACAAGAACAAAATTTAATGGATGTACACAGAAACCCCCTCCTCATTTGAATGCTTCTTGCTCTCCATTTGCCAGCCATTGCTTCTAGGAGGTGTCACAAAAAACTGATACTGGAGAATGTGTGAATGCAGCCATGTATATTTCCTCTCTGCTGTTGCACAGTTCTACAAGTTGCAGTGGCATAAAAATGTTCTGTATACCAAGACAAGCACAAACTGTTGAACAATGTATTTTTCTTTCAACCACTGCCATGCCCATCTGGCATAATGCTGTGTGCCCAACTGATTGTTACTGCCCTTGGAGTCTTGAGCTTTTGACTGTTTCCCCCCACACTTGGTTATTCCAGATGTGAGCACAGCACTTGATGCAGCCATGTATCCCCTGCTGCAGATCTGCAAATAAGCGTGGTCTACCCATTAACTGTACTTGCAGGGAAGTGTCACATAACCAATAGGATTTGACAACTCTCTCTACAGCTAGAATAACCAAAGACTGGGTGGTAGAATTTGTGTGATATGCCTGACCTGGATCTTGAATGCATGAAGAACTGGGTAGAGTGCCATCTGCAGACTACATGTTCTCTGCCAATGACATGGCTATTTGTCAACATACAGTGGGTGCCTGCTACACTACCTGGTGTCCTATGGGTCTTGTGGCAACATTAACATTGATCCCTCACAAACTTGGTTATTCCAGCCGTGGTTACAGTGTTGTATACTTCTCTGTGCTCACAGTGAAACTGATACAGCCACGTGTGTCTTCAGCATATCTGCAATTTGCCATATTTCCCCAAAGAAGCATGCTTGCAGGGGAATGTCACACAACTTATAAACCTGAATCTTTAATTGGATGTGAAAAATGTTCCTTGGTCTCCCAAACCCATGCTTTCTTTAAAAAAAAACACCTTTCACATATAAGCCCTAATCTGGTACAATTACTGCAGTACAATTCAGTGTTAGTACACACACTAGCCCTGCTCTCCTCAAAGTTAAGTTACTCTTTGCAGCAGCCAATCTGATTGGTCTTTTTCTGACAGTTGTAAAAGGAAAAAAGTAGTTCTCATTCACTGATATGGAATATAGACTACAGTGTGAGACTATACACTCAGCTGTGAGTGCAGGATGGCAAAAACAACAACATGCACTCAGTCTCGTGACTAATCCAATGCTTCACAATTTCTTGAAAGATGGCCTCACCACTGAGACACATCCTACATGTAAGTACAAGATAGTAGCAATGAGAAGTAGTAGTCACAGTCTTATAGCTGTATGTGTTACTTTGTGGTATGCAGCTGTATTGCAGCACACACACAGTTCTACACAGTAACCCATACCTTTCTATGACTTGGGCATCGTGCTATGCTTTTTGCCCTGAGATATAGACTTGTTCCTCCTAGATTTATCGCGCTTCTCATCATTTCAGACCCGTTTATGTCAACGTACTTTATTAAATGGCATAAACTAAGCTTATACAGAGAGACAATAACTATATAGTTTCGAATATATAAAGACCTTCTTTTTCTGACCCTGTGCTATGATTCTGAAGAAGAGTGTTATGATTTTTAATGCATGAAGTGTGAGAGGTACGTCTCTAATGGACACTGGTAATCTGTAAATGGTTCATCTCTCACACCCTTGCTTACACTTAGCAAGGGTATCAGAACTTGTCAGAGATTTGAGATGCATGGCTAGTCTTAAAAAGGCCCTTGTGGTCAATAGACTAGTAAACAGCTATGAACCAATAGCCTATCTACTATGCTCTGGTATCTCTCAGAAGAAAGTCTTTATTAAAAACACTGTTCTGATTTACTGAAAATGATAAAAATTACAGTTGAAAAAGACTAATAAATACTTTTCATTTGAGAATTCTTGCTTAATCTCTCCTTCCCACCTGCCAAAAATCTTAAGGTTGGTGGCAATGCACTTCATTATACTAGTGCCTGCATTCCTTACTGGTCCTGGGAATCCAATGGTCTCACTAAGTCAGGTAAAAACTGATATCCACTTTGAGTGATCAGTAATGAAATAGGAAACCGCCAGACACTGAACCCAACCCAATTTGGTTTCAAGGGCAAGTCATGACTACTCAACCTGGTGGACTTATTTCCGAAGGTCCCCAAAGCAATGGATGAGTAACAAATGCTTCACATTGGCTACCTTGACTTCACCAAGGCATTTTACACAATCCCTCACTCAGGTATTGTTGACAAACTTAAGAGGTTAGGCACAAACCCTTATGTAACATGGTAGATAGCCTGCTGGCTCACAGGCAAGGAACCAGGAGGTTAGAACTGGGGAGTCCACCTCTACAAAGAGGCCAGTCGTAAGTGGAATACCTTACAAAACTAATCATTGAACTGCTATATTTTGGCATGAACTTCTCTGAAGTCACTGGCCTCTAGCTGACTAAATTTTCAAATGATTGCAAATTAGGAGCTGCCTTTTAATCACCCATCAACAAATTTTCTCCAGGAAGAGCTGACACTGACCAAGAACTTCTGCCAGAGCCAAGGACTAAAACTAAATGCAAAGAAATGCATAACAGTTTTCTGGGACTATCATATTGACAACACACCCCTAAGGGTTGATCCAGTAGTGGTAGTACTACTCAGGCACTTGGAGACGCACACAAAAGGTGATCGCCTTTGACCATCGCATGTCTATAGTAGTGTGGAAATCATTCTATGTTGTGCAACTTATAAATAAATATTAAATAAAATGAGACACAGAAGGCTGTAAACTCCAGAATAAGGCCTTTACTCAGTGCAAAAACACAAGCGCTTTACTCAGTAAGGAACTGAACTAGATTCTGGCTGAGGAACTTATAAATAAAGGTATGGCGTCATGGTCCAAGGGAGATATTGTTCGAATCTATTCAGCATTCATCAGACCTATCACTGAGTACAGCGCCCCCTTTGGTATGTACTAACCAGACATATCCAACAACTGAAACCTCTACAGAGGTTACTCACTAAAAGAATACAGGGCTTAAGTAACATGTTCTATGCAGATTGTCTCAAGGCTCTATCCTTGTATTCTGTCTCCTATAGACTGTTGAGGAGAGATCTGTGCCTGGCATACAAGGCATTGTCAGACCACACTCTCGTTGAACTCCTGCATATCTGTAAAACAAACTGCACCAGAATTACCCATTCTAAAGACTTTTAAATATTGCCTGTGATATAAATAGGACCTATTGGATAGACAGGTATATATCCCAGTGACTACCCCTTCTCTGGAACAGTCTCACCATCCATGTGAAAGAGTTCCTTCCTAACCTAATTCAAGTCTAACTTGGACAGTTAGATAGGGAACAGGAAATTCATCATTGGTTTGGCACCTATGCATCTAATGGTCACAGGCAGCCTACAAATGATTAGTTTTCAACAACCTTTCTTGTAACTGTTTCACCTCCCAGGCCCTTGCTTACACTGAACAAGAGTATTAGAACTAGTCCGAGATTTATGATGCATGGCTAGGTTTGAAAAGGACCTTGTGAATGTTACCCTAGGGAATGTAACTGTGGGAAGGCAGTCCGCCATCAGAAGTACTTAACCTATACTACCATGCATGACATAAAACAGAATAAATAATTTGCCCCTCTGTATATCAGCCATTTCAACTCTGTGCATGCATGTATGCCCCTTACACCTTATATATTTCTCTCCTTGCCTAAACTAGCACCAGTTTTCTTTAGTTGTGACACCTCAGCATTTGTAATTGTACTCTAATTCTAGCAGTAATTGGGATACAGTTAAGTGTTTTCCTTGGGTATCATCATGTCCTCAAAAGTAGCAAAGGACAGAGGTTGGATAACATCAGCTAAGCTGAAAATGACATACTGCTACAGACTGAATGACCCATGGACACCACCTGATGGAGAATGGATGCATATCTGCTACCCACACAGTTACAACTGAGAAACAATGATGTAAGACATTTGTACTGTCGGTGGGCAGAATCCCACAGCAGAGAAATGTTGGAGACATCACCAACATAATCAGGTGAGCCGTCAAGAATGCATACTGATGAACAGTATTGTGGTAGACACTGGTGGGTGGAGAACTCCCACTGCAAGCCTAACTGATCAATAGAAATTAGTGGTATCTCTGCATAGACAAGGTGAAGGCAGAGTTATCATTGTATCTAGAGAAATAGATACAGCATAAAGGAGAAGCCTGATGTCACATGCTGCAAAATGTTATTTACCAGCTTAGTAACACTAAATGTGCATACAAAAGCTTAACACTCACAGGGTTCAGGAAGATCCACCTATGCCACTTCATATGATTCCCATAGGTACATCTGGTGTGCAAGCACACAAATGGTAACAGATATGCGTCTGTTATATTGGTGTACTCTGTACCACGTTTTGCATGTATAATGGTGTACTGGTACAACTGTTAGAGTTGTCTTCTCACAGCTAGATGTTCTCTGGTTTGATTCTCAGCTTTGGTGCCTTCTGTGTGGAGTCTGCATGACTTCCCTATGTTTGTGTGGCTGGGTTTCCTCCCACTTTCCAAGGTCATACATCTGGAGCATTTCTCCATGGGCCTCCACTGAAAATGGGCTCTATTCTTGTCAGATTTTCCCAGTAAACGTGTTAAATCAGCTAAATAGCACACATCAGCCTTCTCTCTGGTGAGTCTTGCATTATATATTAACAGAATAAATAACTACTCCTTGGACATCTGTACAGGCTTGGTCAAGACTGCAGGCTACCAGCATCTTCTGTGCAGGGTATAATGATGATTCCATCAGTTAGGCTGTATTACACTCATATAATGCACATTAACTCTCACCATACTGTGTTCTTCATTTACTTTTCTGGTTGAATGTACAGCCACACCTACATTTGACCTACAGGCTATACAGCATGAGCAATTGTCATCCCAACTGGTGATGCGTCCTAATTGACTGTGCACCAGTGGTGGTCCTCCTGTCTCCTCTGATATGGGCATTCATGGTATATAGTAGCTTACCAGGGCACTTCTGACACCATCATATGTCAAAGCCAGCTCCTCATGTGCAAGTTCAGACAATAGATAGGCAAGGCTTTTACATGGGCACAATCGGCTGCTAACTGTGCTGACATGGTGATATCTGTGCTGCAGTGCATCCATGAGAATCTCATCCATCACAAATAAGAATATAGCAATTGCTCCACCACTGCTTTGTTTAGGAGTAATGTCCATAAACATGAACAAGTACATACACGGGCTGGTGGTGCTCGGATGCCATTGCAGGGTACATAGTCTGCTTCTTTGATCTAAGTGTGTCTCATTATACAATGCCATGTTACAGATGGGACTGCCTGCCAGCATCCACTAGCAAACTACATACAAGTCCCATTTTTGGAGTTGTACTGCACACTTGTTATGGGGGACCTGTGTTATTGCCACATTCCACAAGAACTGACACTAGATCCTGGTCTCATAATGGTACTCTTCCCATTCACTGTCCCATAGTGCTCTACCCTCCCAGTTATCAGAGGACATAGTCTAGGAGACAGAGTACCACCTGGCATAAGATCCCCATCTCCTTATCCAGTAGCCTAACAATTAATGCAGACTTGCTGTTAGCCACTTGTCATCATGTGCCTATGTACTTCTGCAGAGTGGCACCTCTGCCCCACTGCATTATCATTCTTGTGTGGTGTATGCGGAGATAACTGATGCACAGTGTGACTTAACTATGAATTGCTCAGTGTATCCTTTAACTGACTCTACACACCCTATGTTTATTTTGGGTGCCCATACAGGTGGACTAGGTGACCGTCCTTAACTTTAATTTTAGTGTACTTTTCCCATTGTTGCTGGGGTGTAATTTTGCTGCTTTTCATAATGTCTCAGTTTCTTTCTCTGTATAGTATTGATATGTTGGCCATAGCAGATAATGCTCTATTGACTGGAGTTTTCCTGGATAGGTGCCTGGTCTGCATACCTCATCATAATTATACATTATGCCTCACAGCAAGAAGTTCTCCCGTTCGATTCTCTGCTGGAGTGCGGCGAGTGCCTTCTGTCTGGTGTCTGCATGTCCTCGCCGTGGTTGGGTGGGTGTTTGAATGTAAATGGGCATGCCTTCATTGAAAATCTACTGCCAATCATTAGCGGACGAGTTCCGCTGTGGCGACCCCTAACCGGGAAAAGCCGAAAGACAACAACAAATACGCATTAATTTACCTACATTTTGAGAGCTGTGGCAGAAGCATACTGTGGTGCCTGCCAATGTATTTCTGCATTAGAACTGGGATTTCATCATGTATAAAACATGATCTATGTTGTTTCTTCTATAGAGATGGGTAGGACTCCTCAACCCAATTCTCCAGTGAGCATCTAATATCATTGTAACACAATAAGAACATGTGGTGGAGGGGCAGTGGAATTTGTGCACTATCTCTTTGGCTTTTTACACATATGACTAGCACAGTGTGTGCATTTTCTAAGAAAGTGGCCTAATGGAATTTTTCTGTGAAAAAAAGCAACAAAGTAGATATCTTGTATGTCAGATGAAGGAACCTTGGGTGCTGCCAATGTATATGCAAACACATTGTTAGACACTCTTGCTTATTACACATTACTTGACAGTCCATAGTAAGGCAGCAATCACTACTAAGTGCCACAGCTGACAGACAGCAGGTGGGGCCTTTGCTGCTGCATAGTCAGTGTACAGCACCTTGTATTGGTAATGTCATAAAAGCCAAGTGCTGTGATGACTTTCTCTCCTGGTTTGTTGGAAGCACACTATGAAGGAATGCTTTGAGTACTCTGCGTGCTGATGCCTGGGATATGCAGTTTGTACAGTGTGTGTAATTTTTTCCCCTCTGGAAGGTTCCTATAGCTTGTAATTATTAAGAAAATCTTTGTGTACATGCTTACAGAAAATCCATCAATTCCCCTGATTACATTTGAATGCAATACGTTTCAGCCAACACCTATATGATATCGCTCTTCACTCAATAATGATCTGTCATCTAGTATTTTATCTGCTGGCAGGTGGGTATACGTGGATTTGAGTGAATGGCAGATGGCCGATAGGAAAACGTTTGACAACAGTTCTGTGAATGCGCAGAATTGTGAACACAATGTAGCCAAAACACAATATATCCCCACCTTTTTGACCCATGGTAGTGCTTGTTTAGGTGGTAGAGCGGTCAGAAATGTCGACTGCCGAATATTTTATTACATTCCGACCATTTGACCCCTGGAGCTTCGATACATAGGTCCGTGGAAACCGGATTTCGACCTTCTGTTGCTCTGTCATATGAATGTAAACCTGGCAGGTGATATGGTGCCAGTACCATTTATGCTCTTTCTGACTGCCACTTTCTCATGCTACTGAGAAGACCGCCAAGCATGCAGACAGTAAGTGTTGTCAAAGGAATGCAGTTGCTGCTCTCTAGCATGTTTGCTTGTTGCAACTCTGAAAATACCTGCATGCTTGTTACCATTATAGTGATGAGAACATTGCCGTGTGCCTACAGCTTTCCTCATCTGTGAATCATTAACTATGTTAGTCACTTTTATATATAATTATGCTCAATTGACTGCACAACAGCATTTGCACATGCCTGCTATTGTTCTCTTTTCCTTACTGCTCAATAATGCTAGAGGGTGCAATGAATCGTAACCTGGCCACTTCCTGCACTAAAGTTCTCAGGCTGTACTACACACCTGCATTCTTGGGCATGTTCTCTGGCTGTAAATTGATGTGGTTTGGTAGATGCAGTAATGATTAATTGACCATGAAAAGCTACTAAAGCAGGTTCATTTTTTTTTTCTTTTTCAGGGGAACGTATGTGTTACAGGTTACTGATCTGTGTGTTTATCTTTACACTTGTCTTTGATAAGTTTTGCTATGGCAACCATGTATTCCTGCGAGTTGCTTTGTCTGATTGGCTGAAATGAATAAGAAAGAAACTATATAGGCAAAGTCTCTCTCATTGAATTCCCAGTCTCTCTGATAACAGTAGGTGATATCAGGATCTGTGATAGTCACTTATGCTTTTGGCAGCAGGGATGGCTTTAGGGTATGCAAAGAATCCAACATGTGTTATAAAATAGGAATTAAGTACAGTGCTTTTTATTTATTTTTTTTTGTACAACACAGCTGAGGGGTGGATGAAATGTGATGAAGACAGACAATGTGTGGTGTGAAATAAGAGTCAAATGTATTTTTTTTCCAGTTTTGAGCAGCAGCAGACTTGAGATGAACTGACTGAATCGTGAGGTTATGCATGAGCACGAGTTACAGAAAATGCAAAAGTCTCTTAATTTAGCTTATTCTGTCAAGAGACCTCCTGTTTTGGAATGATTTCAGTGTAATAAAGCTCACTCAAAGATTGGTAAAATGCAGTTACAAAACCCATAATATTATAATATCACTAACTAGCTCACTCATTGATGTGGTTATATCAATTGACGTATTTAGTTGCAGATATGCTGTGAGCACCAACTCTAAATTGGGGGGGGGGGGTAGGTTACCCTCATGAAGAAAACGCATTTTTCTTTTGAAACGCTACAAGTTTTTTGATTGAAGAAATACCCAATTTTAAACTTGGAAGTCTGTATAGCATAAACTCAATGACAAGTGTGCAGCTGGTTGCCTATGTACCTGGAAAGGGGAAACTTACATATCTTTCTAGGTATTGTTGGGCACCTTGCCAAAAAGTCGATACCTTTGGCACATGCTAAAGATGCAGCCTTAAAAAAATATGAAGTGAATAGGACATTGAGCCATCAGCAACTGATACCAGATATTTATTCCCAACTGATGCATTGAAGTCTATAAGGTATGCTGTATAGTTTTCCAAATATGGACTACTTTATTTTTGGGATCAATTCATTTAAGACTTTATGAATATATCTCTATGCACACTGATTATAGAATAATTTTCCCAGCTTCTTCAAGAGGCTGTTTGGGTTCATTTGCATTTCATGAGGCAACATCACTAACCACTTTATCTAGTGCTAATGCACTGTGCCTCTTTGACATTGTGCTGGTGAATATAAAACATGGACACATACCATTGGCAAGTGTTGAATTAAAAAAGACAAGTATTGTGAGCAGGACAGCAATATTGTTTTATGTATGTTTGGACAACAAACAGTTAAAGTAGCACTCCTCTGTACAACACATAAAGAGCCTTGCTTAGTGAAAAGGTTTTGGTTAGAACTATGGAGATGCCCATACATATATATATATATATATATATATATATATATATATATATATATATATATAAAATTTATATACATTTATATATATATTTTTTGCAATTTTTATCAGACTGGGGAATTAAGATGCATCATTTTAAAAGAAGCATCTGACTTTGTACTATCTATAGAAATAAACCTCCTCCTCTACCTTTCCACAATCCTGAATATAAACATCTAAAAACTGTATTTGAAATATTAAGCAGAACCAAAAATGTTTGAAAATGAAAGACCATTTAGCTTTATTATTATATCATTCACTGCACAGCACATACAGGTGGAAAGAAAGACCGAAATGACACAGGAAAAGAAAATGCAGTTTAAAAGTTGAAAGATAATGTTGAAGCTTCTGTAGGAGGGTTCATCTCATAATTTTTGTCAAACTATTAAAATTAGGTAAGTTTCCCGTGACTTGAAAATCTCTCAAAAACTAAGCAATGTTTGCAGAAATCAGGGTAACTGTAAACCTAGTACATAAAGTCACTCCCACTTCTCGATCAGTGCATAACTGGATTAGTAATCATTCCACATATTTAAAGATGCAGCTTTCCTTTGACAGTCTTATCATAGTGAAGCCAAGCAATTCAGTTTATCTTGATTCTTACAGGAGGAAGATATAAAGAAAAAGAATCCGAGAACTGAAGAAGACACACACACACCCCCCACGGAGAGAAGAGTTTAGAAATTCCTACTCTCCCCTTGTATGTGCATATTATTAAATCTTACTTGTTGAGACTGCTTAGAAACAACATAACTGTACTGTATATCTGCATCTTCATGTTATCTCTTAAATTCTAAACCTTAACAGCCACTATTCTGAGACAGCTGATTATTTCTGGGGGGGTGGGGTGTTGTTTTCAAACTGTGCTGTGAAACTTTTGTATTGCACTTTGCAGTATCAAATAAATAACATGCAATACTTAAAAATGACTCCAAAATGTAACATTTAGTATTGCATTTTGACAAGATGAACTATGGCATCCTGATAACAGTATAAAGTAGTTACACCTGTGAATTATAAACTTCACTGTGCCAAATGGAGACATTAAATAAAGCCAAAATATTGAAGAGATACGGCTGTCAGGTGAGAACACGCATTCATAAGTTTAACATAATACTGTAAATTTTAAACTGCAGCAGAGAAAATATGTATGCCCAATAGTCAGTTACTTATGTATGCACAGTAATCTACCTTTATAACCAATTCAAATAAAAAATTAAATCTAGTCAAACAGTGTTAATACTGGAGTTCTATAAAAAAAAAAAAAAAAAAACTATACATTTGATAGGGACGGAATGTTGATGGAAAATTATATTAGTCTTTGATTCACAGTGTATATCTGCAAGACAATATATGAACATATTGGAGATTAGGGTCTGGGGCAACGTTGTTCATGGGGCCTTGATGTGCTTCTTTACTTATTGCTAAGCCCATCCTGTGCCATGGCAGGGAATAGAATCTGCAGCCATCACTGTGAAAGTTAAGCCATGATTACTGGCCTAAAAAGAAGTTATATACTTAACATAACGTTCCATCTGTATTGTAAATTTTTTATTTCTCCCCTCAGATGAGATCTAACTCTGCTGTTATTAAGCTTGTGGCAACCAAAAAGCTCTTGGACACCTCCCCTTATCCGCAATGCAGCTATCCATGTTGCCTTCTATCTTGTTTGCTAAGACTATCTCTGGACTGAGAAGATAATTACATGATAAAAAGCTCATAAATAGACCAATTCTGGAGTATGGATAAAAAATGAAGTAAGCAGTAACCTTTTTGCCTGAAACAAAGGGATGGGAGGCTTGAAGGGAGGGGATGACGAGAAATGAAAACTCGACAATACAGATGGAACATTATAGTAAGTGTGAAGACTGGTAGAGAAGGATGAAGGCTGCCAGCCTAGTCAAATAGAATTTGATGCATAATTCTGGCATTTGTAAATATAAATGTAAAATACAGGCTTGTGTCTTAAATTTAAAGAAATGCTGTTTCAACAATGTGGCAACATTGCCATCTGCTGTAAGGAAAACTAAGTCAGGCATTTCTTATTGGTGCTTAGAAATTAAAATTACTTTGTCTATTCCCTTTGAAGTTAGCATTTGGAGTCGAGTCTGGAGTAAGCATCCTACCTATTGTTTTAAGGCTAAAGGTAATGGCCAGAATTTACATGTTGAATGTTTATTATAATTATTATTAAAGCAACTTTATTGCTTTAAGTGTAAAAGAATGTAAATGCAGTTAATGTGTAGCCTTGAAACTCCACGAAGGGTGAAAAGGATGATGTAATGTTTATCAGAACTGGGGTTTCAATGTAAACAGTGAGAACCAGAGATTATTGAGCATTTTTGTCTTTATATTGAATCTCAGTACTGCCTGTTGTCTTAAGTAAGTTACTTTACAAGTATGTTTTCTTGCAGAAATAGCTAGAAAGTTTAGAAGTGTTTTTTTCTGATGTTAGAACTGTACTACTGAATTCTTTTAAGTTTCTTTGTCATCTCTGAAGTCTTGAATAGCACTGTGGTATAGTAGTATTGTCCTGTGTTTTAAGCATTTTTTTAAGTATTTTAAAAACCTTTTACCTGTGGCTGATTTGTGTAGAGATAAGTAAGCTCTAGAGTACATTGCATGCTTATAAGTGATCCTGAACTAAGCCACTCCAATAAGCCTTAAGACTTATTAGTCACACTTGGCAATTGGACAATAATATTGTACAGTAATAATTGGACAGACTTTTAAGGGCCTTTGGGTAGCTGATAATTATTAGCTGGTGGTGGCAGTAATTACTACTGTATAGTCTGGGTGAAGGGGCACAGCTGGAGAATGTGTCTGCCTTTCCCAGGAGTGTCTGTAAAGTATAAATATCTGTGTGTGTGCATGTCAGCTACTTGGGCAGGGACACACAGCACTGGTTGGACAGAGAGGGTACTGGAGGTTAGCTTGCCAGCTAGGCTGAGATCTGGACCCTATAGCTGTGCCAGTGTGGAGTCTTATTGGGGACCTAGGGAACAAGGGGGAGTGACCAGACCCAGACTGACTGTGATCACTGTGTGCACCTAAGGGAAATTGTACTTTACTGTGTGTATTTGTTATCCTTTCCTCATATATGAGACGCCCTCTCTGGTGTTAGTGGTGAGGATTGAGGCCGCTTGATTGCTGGGCCAGGGTGCAGGCTTCAGTAAATACACTTCTTTATCTGATATTGTCAATTTTTCCTGTCGTTTTCACCTGTGGGACAGAGTCCTCAGCTACTTTATCCCAGGTGTACTCCTAGAAGAATGTTTTTCAGAACCATCAAAACAAAGGAGGCTCTTCCCCTGAAGACCAAATCTAATTTGTAATGAGAGAGAGATAAAGGTAGGATGATTAGCCCAAGTGGACACTGCACAAATCTTGTCCAAGAATGCATTAGCCTGAAAAGCTGCCAAAGTTGCCATGGCCCTGGTTCCATGAGCTCAAACAGGTTTGTGAAGATCTATACCTTGTTTGGTGTAGATGAAGGGAATGCAATCTAAGAGCCATTTTGCTAGAGTAATTTTGTTTACTCCCAGGCCCTTCCTAGCACCTGCAAAGGAAATACAGTTGATCTGCCCTACTAAAAATTTTTATCCTGTGCAGCTAAAAATGTAGTTGCCTATGGACATTCCCCAAATGCAGTATCTATTCACCTCTGTTACTGAAGATAGGGTAGAAAACAGGTAAGTTAATGTCTGATTGATAGTGGTGTCTGAAACAACTTTATGCAGAAAAGAGGGGATGATGCAAAAGGAAATACTTTTTGTTTTTTTTTTGTAACAAGCAGTGTCTTTTAAATTATCACGTGTGGCACAGGCCATCTTAAATTTACATAAATGAAAATAAATCCTAATCGCACAATCTCACTTGGAAAAATTATACTTTACAAACTGTGACTACGCAACTGTAGCTGCAAACATTATACATAACTTTTAACATATCCAGTAATTGTCAGTCAAACATTACATAGCTCATTCAGATCTTGCCTTCTTTTAAACATCGTTCCTTCTTTGCATGCAGTGGTCCCAGATTTCCCAATTTTATTCTGTAATTTAGTCCTTCTGTTTCCCAAATATCCCGTTTCCAGTTGTTTTCTCTTTGTTACTATCTTTGTAACTTCTAGTAAAGTTGGGTTAGACTTTGATTTCCATTTTCTAGTTACTGCTTTTTTGGTAGCCATCATAATTAAACTCAGCAAGGCCTTACTATGTCTAGGCAATTCCAACTCTCTATCACAGCTCAAAAAACATCTCTGTAGTCATTCCAAGTTTCTCATTCAGCATCTCCGACCCAGCAGTCTGCAGGGAATCTTTAAAGTCAGCCAACTCATTATACTCCCAGAAAATATGTTCCTAGTTACCCCTTTCTTCCCCATCACATCTCCAGCATTTGCTGTCTACCTGAGGAAAGATTCTTTGGAGCCTGCTTGGAGTATAAAAATATCTATGTAAAACTTCCAGACAAAGATACAAAATCTTCTAGATTTTGTTGCATATTTGGGAGACATACATATATCCCCCTGGTGTTTCTTTGTGAATTGCTTAAATATCTCTTCACAATTCTTCATAAGATGATCTGATGGATTCTTATAGTTATCATGCAATATTTTATATGGTCTAATTATTCCTTTCTTAACGGCCACTTCTAGAGTCTACTAAGAACTCCATCAGTGCTGGTCTTTCATTTAAGATCCCCCTATTTCTTTCTTTTTGCTTGTACTTTGTCTTTATGAATAATCAGGTAAAATGGTTGGAAAAATGAGGCCTAAATTTCTGATATTCTCCTTGTTGAAATGGCCACTAAGAAGATAAAGAAAAAAAAATTGTATTGTGTCGCTGCAGGTTCAAATGGGGGTTGGACATTGTCATAGCACTAAGTTCAGGTCCCATGGAGGAGAGGGTTACTTTTGAGGTAGCCTTAGTAGCAGTATCCCTTTCCAGAAGGTGTTGCAAAGCTTCTTGGAAATCAGTGACAAGTTATCTTTTCCAAAGTGAAAATCAGAGATGGCTGCTAATTGGACTTTAATTGTAGAGGCATCTGCCCCATTGTCAAAAAGGTGAGCCAGAAAGTCTAGGACAGAGTGGATATGTGCTGTGAAGGGATCTACATCATGTTGATGAGCCCAGATTACAAACCACTTCCATTTGCTCCAAAAACGTTTTTGAGTGAATGACTTATGGGAGGATAGCAAAATATGATGGACGGGGAAGGAGAGCATAGGCTGTCTGGTTATAAATGGAATTGGAGGAACCAAGCCATCAGCTTGAGGTTGGCGAGCTTAGGATGAGTCATTCCTGTTTGGGTGCAGAAGGTCTGAAGTGGGTTTCAGAATCCAGGGTATGTAATGTAAATGAGGCCATAGGAAGGGAAACCAGATTTGTCGAGGCCAAAACTGGTCAATGAGAATTACTGTTTTCTCCATCCCGTTTGCTTTCTAGAGAAATTTGGCAATCAAGGGGGAGGGTAAAGGCATACACGAGACAGGGAGCCAATCTTGTATTAAAGTATCATTAAAGGATACCCCCATTGGTGGGATTAGAGCAAAGTAGCTACTACACTTGTTGTTGAGAGGGGATGTGAAGAGGTCACAGCAAAATTGGCCCCATCGGCAGAAAACTTCTGCTACTTTCTGGTTGAGGGGCCACTCGTGAAACATTAAACTGAATCTGCTTAAATTGTCCATCAAGTTCAGCTTCCCCAGAATGTACATTGCTACAAGAAAGTCATTGTATGAGATTGCCATTGCCAAACTCTGAGCACTTCTCAACACAGAGGGCATGCTCTGGTTCCTCCATGCTCGTTTGTATACGAGACCATAGACGTGTCTGAATCGCCACTGTTTCCAGAGGCAGAGCAGTCTGAAAGGCCTGCAATTCTAGAAGCACTGCCCTCATCTTGAGAATGTTTGAGCAAATCGGCCTCATTAGCAGGCCAAGTGCCTTGGACCATCTTCCCCAGATAATACCCCCCACTCTGTCTGGGAAGCATCCACAGTCACTGTGATCTGTGGGAAAACAAAAGGTCTACCTTGAGTTACTTTATCAGAATGAATGCACCATGACAGGGCTGTTTTGCAGGTGTCCACATTGAGAATTTGGTAAGATACTCGGTGGATAACAGACTACTGGTGCAGCTAGAAGCTATTGTAATAGTCAAATGTGGAATCTCACCAGAGGAAACTGGACTATAGCTGCAGTCATTAAACCTAGAGCCTGAAAGACATGATGGGTAGCCATCTATTTGTTCTGGAGTAGTTTGTGTGTTTGGCACCTGATTGTCAGTGCTCTGGAGGATGTAAGTCTTGCAGTCATCTGAGTTGTGTCCAGAGTTGGTCCTATAAACTCCAGTGTTTGAGCAGAGTCAAAATGGTTATACCTAGCTCTTTACAGATCTGGATGAGTCTTTTGCTCGGATAAGAATATGTCTGGTCAGGTCAGAAATGAGCCGGTCATCAAAATATTGAAACACGTGGAATCATTGTCATCTCAGGTGAGCTGCTACCATTGCCATACACTTTGTGAACACTCTGGGGTCAGTAATGAGACCTAAGGGCAGCCCTTTGAACTGCTAATGACTGGCTATCGGCCAGAAGCATGGTTACCTTCTGGATTGCCTGTCCATCTTTCATTGGTAGTACGCATCCTAAAGATCAGTGGAGCACATCCAGTCATCCTGTTCCAAATAAAGGAAGTATGGACGGTACCATGACCATTCAGAAAGTGAGACATTGAACAGACTTGTTTAATTTGCTGAGATCCAAAATTGGTCTCCATTCCCCTATTTTCGTTTGAGTTAAAAAGAAACTAGAGTAAGTTACAAATCCCCTCTGGTCTGGGGAGACCTCTTGGATGATTCTCATGTGCAGCAGTTTTTGAATTTGAATGACTGCTTGATTCCGTTGGGTGGAATGTCTGGGATTCTTCTGTTTGGGGGTGGCTGGTGGGAAAAGGGGATTAGACAACCTCTGGAAATTATCCTCTGCACCAATATATCAGTGGTTATGTTTATCCAGTCTCTCCAGTGTAGAGATAGTCGACCCCCTATTGCCTCCAGAGGTGAACAATCAGGTCTACTTTCAGGAAAGCTGGAAGAGTTTCCCAAAGAAGGGCTCTCAAGACCCTTGGTTCTGCAGGCCTCCTTTGCCATGAGGGCAGCATCTTCTGGAATTGTTCCCCCCTCTGCCGGAACACTCTCCATGTGTGTCCTGGAAAGACTATTGTTATTTCTTGAAGCAGACTTTACCACTGCCTTTCTGACCCTTAGCGTAAGGTCTCTGAGGTGAAGACAAATGTATGCCCATAGCAGAAAGGGGTCTTACCATCCTTTTCACAACTAGATAATGCATATTTGATCTTGAGACCAAAAAGGGACATAGCAGCAAATGGACTATTGACAAACAAAGACTGAACAGGGTCCACAAAGTCACACAGGTGCATCCAGGCATGCCTCCTGATGGATATGCCAGAACCCACCACTCTACTCATTTTTTGGCTGCATGCACAATGAGCTTTATGGAAGAGTTCACTACAGACTGTAGAGTTGCCAGCTGGGAAACAACCTTTTCTCATAATCCATTAGTTATGGCTCCCTCAAAGGTATCTGATAGCTCCTTTATCAGATCCCTTTGTAACCTGGTGAAGTGAGAAAGGGAATTCAGTAATTGTAAGGCAAAGGTTGCTGAAGAAGACTCACTTTATGTATCTATCCATCTTTCTGGAAACCTTTTTAGAAGGATGAATAGTGGAACTCTCCTCTGATAGTTCCTTTTTAATAGCTGCTGCCATGATTATGGCATCTACTGCAACCCCTTTTGTCCAAATATTTTTCAGCTGAAGTGGTAATTAACTTGTTTGGTGTCTGTGTGGTTGGCTCAATGGATTTTGGGCTCTCCCATGCCCACCGAGAGGTCAGTTCTGTGAGCTTATCGGCAGGCTGAGTGATCAGGAGGTAGACAGTCAGGATCTGAACGCCAACAGGTACATCGACTCCTCAGGTGAGGGATTATTGGACTGCCTGTCACCTCTCTGTTTTAAAATCTCCAAAATGTCCCCAAAGGAGACATCCTCAGGAGGTGAATATGGGGATCCTTCTCCCTCATCAAGGCTGGTGTCTTCCATGGCTGATTCCTCAGTGGATTCCAAATGCTTCTTTTTGCAGGTCCTCTTCCAAGGAACCTCCTCACAGGAATACTCTGGGGAGGTATCTGAAGAGGCAGGGGTACCTCATCTGGTATCCTGGGGCCTAAGGTCCTGCTGTCCCTGAGGAATGTCTTGGTCAGAAGGTGTGAGCAGGGCTAAAATATGGGGCTGAGGATCCAAGGGGAAGGTGAATTCCTAGTTGCAGAAACAGCTGTAGCCCTCTCCAGGGTCCCAAAGACTGACTGCTCCTGAGTGAAGCAAGACTCCAGCTCCGACATGGCATGCCTGTGGAACAGAGACCTCTCTACCTCCAAAGACAGCATGCTCCAGGTTGAAGTTGCCACCAAGCTCACCCGAGTTGAATCCCTGTGGTACATAGACTGCTGTGATGGTCTGGGAGTTAAATGCACAGGTGGTCCACCAGGTTACTATGGCTACAATTGCCCTGAATCCAAAATAAAATGAAGAGCTCTGAGCAAAGGTCCAATCCAAATAAAGATCCTCAGATCCGAGATGGAAGTCATCAAGCATATCTGATCAAATAACTCCAAGTCTTGTCCTGATGTCAGAGGAGGAGCCAGTGGGGGGAGTGGATGGACCTTTTACCATATAGGTTGAAGCTGAGGGGGACCTAGTAATGTTCTGTGCCCACAAAATCTTCTGGACCATGGTTTCCATGTCTTATTCCATAAGGCATCTGGTAGAATGGGAAGAGGATGCTGAAGGAGACTTTGGCCTGCTAAGAAAAGGAAATGGTATCCTCAAAGGCACAGGATCAGAAACTGTAACAGAGAAAAGTGCTTGGCACTGAAGCCCTCCAATCAAGCTACTGTATCAGTAGATTTGGAAGTTTTTGGTCTCTATTTCAAGAAAGGACTATTCTTTCCTCTTTTTGAGCTTTTGGAGGATGAAGCAGGGCTAGAATGAGCTGATTTAGATTTCACCAGAGATTTGGGGTAACTACCCAAAATGGCCTCACCAAAAGATGAAGGCGACATGCCCTTCAAAATAAGGTTATAGTTCCTTATAACCAGGACCCAGTGATTAAAGGAATGTGAAATAGTGCAGTCTTCCTGCAGATGGTGAGGACCCATGCAGTAGGATGCACAGGGTGTGCAAGACGCTGTACAGAATTTTGTGACCACACTTTGTAGATTTTTAAAGACCCCAGGCTTATCTTGTTTCTCAGCCATTGGTAAAATACAGTACGGCAGAGAATGCACACACCTACGCACAGCACACCCACACATACAGGGTAGAAAGGAAGAGAAAGAAAGAAACTTTATTCTGTAGAGAAGGGCTACTAATTATAGTAGTAAAGATACCGCTGAGGGGCTAAGGGAGAGAAGGGAAAGTAACCTAATAAAAATTATTACTACAGGGAATGAAAAGTTTAGATTAAAGGGCTGGGAGGAAAAAACTAATCACACTACCAAAGAAAGAACAACAGATTCTGAAAATATAACCTGACTGTCCAAGAGTAGGAGGTATAGACCATGTCTTTGCCGAAGGGTAAACAAGATCTTTGGTAACGGAGGGGGGGAGGTGCATTGAAGGTATGGGGCAGTGTTCAAGTGCTTTTGGTTGCCATGAGCTTAGTAACTGCAGACTCGGAGCCAATGGATTGGATTTAACCCCATATGTGAAAATGAAATAAAAATTGACAATATCAGATATTTGTTTTGTTTGTTTTCTTATTTTTCTTTTGTTATTTTTTGTGTGTGTGTGTGTATATATATATATATATATATATATATATATATATATGTGTGTGTGTGTGTCAGTGGCAGCTGGTGACTTCAAATTAAAGGGGGGCTACAGGAGACAGTTGAATGGGTGGGGCCAATGGGAGGGGGTGTGGTCAACTAGGAAGGAGTGAAGCTATGTTCAAAACCACAACTGGAACTTTAAATACGCTGCCTGGGTGCCAAACCATCATTATGAGAGTCCAATCAAGACAAAATTAAGTGTAGAAGAAAAAATATGTCACTGCATTGGCTACATGACAACTTACTTAATATCTAGATGGAAACATAAATGTTGTGTGGCATGAAAAAATAAAATACTTTTTAAATACATTACTAGAATGCCAGTCAAAATGAAGTATAAAAAAAACAAGCAGCACTCAACTCAAGCCACTGCTCCTTGCACTGCAGTTCTAATTATAATTTATATTCAGCTTTATAAAATTACCAAGTAGCAATCTCTGTGATATCTCCACTTGTAATAATATTTCTTATCCAAAAAAGACCTGCTGCCTGTCAACAACTATCTACTTGTTTCGTGGGGAAGACATGATCAAAGTAAAAAATGAACAGCAAACAAGAAACAAGCTCAATATAAATTGCTTAAAGGATTACTGCACAAGTTATGGGACCACGCATGATAGATTTGCATTCTGTTTAGTTTACAGGTAAAGCCTGCAAAGATGACTACAAGTCTCCAACAAATGTAATGAGCTTCTGAAAATGCTGTAATCCTGTCCTTTATTACAAATACTGTCATATGCATTTCATTATCTAGTTATGTAAATATTCTCTGCATGGCAACAACGAAAAGGCTTTCAATGTTGGTAATTCTTTAACAGTATGATGCAAAACAAGGCATGAACAGGAGGTTGAAATGAAAATGTCTACTGATGGCTCAAATAACGAACAAATTTAATACATTAATGAAACTAGGGTTTTACTCTGGTTTACTAAGGGGTTAACCGTGACAGAGTTAATTTGTGATGGTGTGATTACTGCAAACTGACTCTATTATCAATTTAGGGAAGTATAAAAGGGGAGGGAATTGAATGTTTGGTTTTTACATCTGATTAAGTCCATTTTGGATGAAAACGCTGTTGTGAAGGTTGCGTTAATGTATTAAAATTGTTAGCTATTTGAGCCATCATTGGACATTTTCATTTCAACCTCCTGTTAGTGCCTGGTTTTGCATTTTACTGTGGTTATTAGTTTTGTTCAGGCACTTGACCTCAATTTGCTTGTGGTTATTTGTATTCATGTAGGTTGTGGAGGTTGAAGCTAGCTCCCCAACTCGGGAAGCGCAGGGAGAAGATTTATTGAACTTAAGGCTCTCACGGGTTGAGGGACAGCAGACCCCACTCATGCACATGTTGACTACACTCTTTGAGTGGACCAAGTGGTTCTAGTGCTACTTTTGGGTCCCCTATCATGGAATCAGAACAGACAGTTGGATTTTCTCTGCCCTGTAATCAGGAATCCTTATGGAAAGAGGAGCCAAACGGCGAACCGGAGAAGGATATGACATCACTGAATGCACCTAAACCACGAAGGGAAGCAAAATCTGGCAGCACCAAGGTAAAAGGAGCAAGTGGTTTATCCCTGGTTGGTTTCCTTAATTCTAATCCCGTCAGTAAGGAAAGTTTTGTCCCTGATGAACGAAATCATGCAAGACGTGACCGTTCATCCAGGGTAGCTGAAGATCGGATTATGGACAGGACGTTTTGGTTGATTCTTGGGCCAGTGGTGACTGTATGCACAAATGGTTGAACAGTCACAGTTCGTTTTCCAGCTACAAAGGTACTGTTCTCAATCATTTTGAAAATAATTTATTTCATATGACAGAAACTGATATCACATACAATACTAATGTAAAAAAGCTTGCTGAGAGCTTGTTAAAATACAAAACCCTGGGGAATGATAACGGCTATTTAAAGGATTGTATTTCTAGGGGAATTGTGCCTAAAGGACTTAAGGTGCACAAATCCCCCAACAATGTTGTGTAAGGGTCTAATTTTCATGAGGAATTATTGCAGATTTTTGATCAGAGTGGGCATGACATAATGAAAGCCATTATTAGGGAAAATGAAAGGCAAATGGTAACTTTGTACCAGCATATTGAAAACCTTAGCTGTACTTTTACTTCAGATGTAATGTTCACTGTAGAAGAAGAGAAAAAGAAATATTATTTGATTAAGAGACAGGTTGAGGAAAAATGTGAATTGATTTTTAAAAGTGAATTTGGTAAAATAGACAGAAATCTGGCAGAATACCAACAAAAATGGGCTTATCCAAAACCAAAACAGGATTTTTACCCACAACGGGCACCTTCACGGGCTCATGATATATCAACAGCCACTACTGAACCGTATTGGGGGATTGAAAATAACCGTTTTGGAGGTAGGTAATACCCAGTAACTGCAGAGGGGATGTTTGATCCTTTTGATTTTCCAGAACCCAGGAGCTCAGAGAGATTAAGACAGAAAACACCAGTTCAATATTACCAGATGGCACCCCCAAATGGGATGAGATACTAGTGGAGGCTCCTGACCAAGGAAGACAAACTTCAGGGGAGAACATTGTGGTGGAAGGTGCACGGCACACCTGGAGAGATTTTAGTAATTACAACTACAGTGGGTGGAAGGTCTCATTTGAACATTTTGACCTATTTTCTAAAGGTTTCTAATTCATTCCCACCAGTAAAAGTCATACAGCAGATGTTCTTATTGACTTAGAAATGTTTTTGAGGAAAAAGAATTTGGAAATGCTATTTCAAGGTCAAAATGGTCGATACTCATCGTAGGTCGTCAAAAAGGCCATTATCTTCAATCCTCCTATGCACCCCCAGCTGAGGAATCTGGAGGTACAAGTAGAAAGAGGTATTAGGGAATGTATTGATACCAAACAGAGGTTTCTTTTCAAACTTAGTAAGGAAGAACTTCAGCTAATTCAGACCCTAAGGGATAACCAATATGTCAGAATTATGCAACCAGATAAAGGGGGTGGGGTAGTTTTTATGGGACAGTGTCTTGTACACTAGTAAAATGTTGGATGTATTGAATGACACCTCCAGATATGTTAGGGTATCCAGGAATGTAATCAACCTAGCTTACCGCAAGATTGATTTCATTCTAAAAGACATGTTGGAGGACAAATTAATCACTCAGGACATGTTTGGGTACCTCTATTTGGATAAGCCTAGAATTCCCTCCATCTTTGGGATCTCCAAAGTTCATAAAAATCAGGAAGACCCACCCCTGTGGCCAATTGTGGCAGCGAATGGATCCAAGACCTACCCTTTAGCTAAATACCTAGATTTTAAGCTAAAGGGTATTTGGACTACCGCGGGGGAGATTCTAAAAGATTCCTGGGACTTTTTGAGCAGTGTCCACAAAGGATTGTACAGTGACTCCCTGATTTTTGTTACATTGGACATACAAGATCTGTTCAATGTTATCCCTCATAAAACAGGTATGGAATGGTTTCAGAAGGCCATTAACCAATATGGGAACTTGGACCACAATAGGGTGTTGGCAAGTGAAAGAGGTGGTGATGAAAACGCTAGAGTTGAGTCCTTGGAATTCAAATGGCAGGTTTTATTGAATGCTACAGTTTTCCCTGGACTAAACAATCATATTTCTATTAGGCCCATATTGAAGCAAAGGGCAATGGTTGTTTGTCTGGGAAGGCTTAAATTTATTGCATTCAGTTATATTATTGAAATAGATAAATATATATCCAATATATATTTATTTTATATGGTATTAAATTATTGACAAAGTATTCATCAATACTTTTATTTTTTTGAGATTAATAGTTTTAATATTCATCATTTTTTATAAGTGTAATTTTATGTTACATATATTTGTATGTATGCTGTTATGTTTGGTAATTGTGATTGGTCAGTGGAAATTGTAGTGTGTATTTAAACCATGTGATTAGATGCTCCTTTACTGTGATGAAGCCATTAATTTGATGGTGAAAGCGCTTAGTACATTGAAGCCTGTTTCAGCTCTTTATTAAAGCGGCTTGGTGCAGTTCGTAAATTTTGTATTTGTTTATATATATATATATATATATATATATATATATATATATATATGTACACACACAGGTTCATAGGTTCATACTAGGCTATCTGCCCTGGGGAATTTATAAGCCTAGCCCGATTGTGTTTGGCTTACGCCACCCCTTGATTTGAGTATACTGTGCCCTTTTTAATGTTTAGTTTACTGTGCCTCTGTCTAATAGTGACACGGAAGTAATCCCTGGGACAAACCTATGATCCCCCATCCACTCATAAAGATTCTTCTTGAAGAGAGTCAGTGAGGTGCAATGCCTAACATGAATTGGAATTCTATTCCAGAGCGAAGGGAGCCTCTGGGTTATGAATCTGTCCCTCCAGCATGTTCTATTTATTTCTGGGCTGAGGTTCAAGTCCCTCGAGCGCATGGCTCTAAGGGATTTAGAGTTACTGAGGTGGAGCATGTCCATTAATTCTGGGTTGGACATAGCTTTATATGTCAGGCATAGATCGCCTCGAAGTAGGCGGTATGCAACTGAGTAGAGCTGGAGCTTTTTTAACCGAGCAGCATATGGCATCTGTTTGAGTCCCTTGATCCTCCTGGTGAGGTACTTTTTGGGTCTTTCTAATTGCTGCAGGTGTTGGGTAAGGTACATCCCAAAGGGGACATTGTATTCTATGATGGGCCTGATGAGGGATGAATAAAGGGGCATAATTACCTCTCTTGATCTAGATGTGAATCCTTTCATGATGAAGTGGACTATGTAGAAGGTCTTTCTAACCACTTTGGCAGTGTGGTTGTCAAAGGAGAGATTGCTATCAACTTGGGTCCCCAGATCCCTAATTACTTTCTCTGTACTTAATGGGTTACCACCTATGTGGTAATTTGTGGGCACATTGTTTTTGCCAAAGGGTATGACTATACACTTTTTGGCATTTAGCTTTAGACCATGGCTCTGGTACCAGTTATCCGTCTCTGCGAGACCTTTTTGAAGGATGTTTGTGTCAGCTGGAGAGTCGATTATGGCGCCCAGTTTGCAGTCATCTGCGAACTTGATGAGCCATAGTCCTCCCACATTGGCCTGTACCTCAGAAAAGTAAATACTGAACAAGACAGGTCCCAGGACAGAACCTTGTGGGACACCACTTGTGACCGGTTTCGAGTCTGACATGGCTCCAGCAACTCTGACTCTGTGGGTTCTGTCTTTGAGCCAGTTTGTGACCCATATTGTGACATAGGGGTTTATCTTTAGGCTGGATAGCTTATCTATGATGACTGAGTGGGGTATTGTGTCAAATGCCTTCGTGAGGTCCAGATAGACTGTGTGGACTACCTTCCCTTCATCTATGGCCTTGGTGACTGTTTCGAAGAAGTTGACCAGGTTCAAAAGGCAGGATCTGCCCTTGACGAAGCCAAATTGGGTAGGATCTAGTGTCTGTAGCTCCCCAATGTCTTTGTTTATGAGTTCCATGATGATCCTCTCCATAGCCTTGCATACTAGGCTAGTCAGGCTTAAGGGGCGATAGTTTTCAGGGTCCGCAGAGGCACCACCTTTGTGGAGTGGGACCACTGTTGCTGTACGCCATTCTTTGGGCACATATCCTGTAGTGAGGCTGAGATTGTACAGCAGTTTTATGTGAGGGATTAGTTCTTCTTGGAGTTCATGTAGGACACAACCCGGGACACCATCTGGTCCCGTGGAAGCAGTGTTTTTTGCTTTGGAGAGGGCGGCCTTCACCTGAGCATCAGAGATGTTTGGGAGGCTGCACTCTGCCGGGATAGATACTTGCGCTTTTGGGGTGGAGGGGGTGGAGAAGTTTCCACTGAACCTGTCTGCCAGGATATTGGCGGTCTGTGGGTTCAGTGTATTTTTTGTCATTTAGAATCAACTCAGAACAAGTCTGGGAGTTGCATCCTAGGTTCCTAACATAACTGAAAAAAGTCTTATGTTTGTCTTTAGTGTCCTGTGCAATTTTCCTCTCGAAGCTGGCCTTGGAGGATTTTATGAGGGATCGTAATTTTTTTCTAGTACTGATCAGAGATGCCTTCCCTTTTAGAGATTTTGCTCTATCATGTAGTATCTTTCTCCTTCTGTTGTACAGTTTATTTATGGCTGGGGTCCACCAGACTGATACCTGCCTTTGGATGATTGGGTCTTGATTTTGTTTGGGATAGCATGATCCATGCATTCCTGGAGATGTCCGTAGAATGCAGTTGTAGGATTCTGCAGTTTGGGCCGTAGTTTCCACTGGCCCTGGGGCCTTGAAGGATTCCACTTCAGTTTTGAGAAGTGTGAAGTTCGCTTTTGAGAAATTTTTCACTGTGGTTTTCTGGGCTGGGGGTGGGGTCAGGATGTGGATATCCAGTGAAATTAATTTATGGTCTGATCTTACCAATGAGGGATATACTTCTGGTATGGAGCATAGAGTCCCCATGTTGGTAATGATCAGGTCTAGTATGTTTTCCCCTCTTGTGGGAGTGGTGACTAGTTGTTCCATAGCATTTGAGTTTATAAATTCCAGGAACCTTTGGACTAAGGTGCTGGGGCTTGAGTAATGCTCCCAGTCTAAGTTTGGGTAGTTGAAGTCGCCCAATATAATGGTGTTCGGAGAGATCTTGGTGTTCTCCAATGTTTTCAGGAAAGCAGAGTGAGATTCCTGACTTTGAGAGGGTGGTCTGTAGGATGCTATAAACTGAAAAGCAGTCTTGCCCCACTGTCAGTTGCACATGGATGGTCTCCGATACTTCGTGCACTGCCACTAACCTGGAGGTGTGGATATCCTTGATAAATATGGAAACTCCCCCTCCTTTTGTGGTTCGGTCTGGGTTTTGGGGCCGAAAAGCATGATATGAGATATAACCTGGTAGTGCTGGGGTGCTCTCTGGAGCCTTGAACCAGGTTTCTGTCACTGCACAGATATAGATATTCTCCATACTGAGGAGAGCTTCGAGTGCATGCATCTAGAGGTTAAGACTTCTGGCATTTAGCAGCATTACCCTTAGTTTCTTGTTCCTTGTGCTGTCTATGGAGGTGGGTTTGACTTTTGAGCCTTGCCTAAAAAAGGCCCTATGGGGGTGGCAAGAGCCTTTGCCAATATCCGAAAGCCCAGGGGTGACAGGTGCAAGCCATCCCTAGTGAAGCAACGTGGCTTGTTGAGCATGTCATCCCAGGCTGACAGACACAGGATCCCCTTTGAATGACACCAGAATTTTAGCCGATTGTTAAAATCGATCATTTTGTCTTTATACTGTGGCATCATTCTAGGTGAGGGTAAGATGCTGCTCAAGGTCAGGGTCATACCGGCCTGTGTTACATGATCAGAGAGCTCCTCTATGTCTCTTTTCATGTAGTCGAGGGAGGTACATCTCAG
>NC_056750.1:736761864-736784364 GCF_019279795.1 Protopterus annectens | reverse complement strand
GGTTACAAGCATTGTACGTGACAGAAAACCATTTCCATTTGGACAAATATGATTTTCTGGTTGCAGGTTACCTTGCCTCCTGAAAAACCCTGAGCGCATCCTCAAAAAAGAGCTGCCTAAAATGAACAAAACCCTATCATCCACAGTGTCGGTTGAGGAATAGACAAGTGAGGATGGATGAGGGACCCTTTGCCCTGTGTAGGGATATCCACCCAGAGAGTTATCTTGTGGTGATTGCCCCTGATCAGATGCAATAGTAGGAGGAACCAGTGCTGTCTTGGGTCAAAAGGGAGAAATAGCAAGTTCTTTGTGAGACAAGCTGAATCTTCTGCAGGACTCTTGGAAGCAGAAAAAGAGAAGAGAAAGCATAAAGAAACACCCCTTTCCATTGAAAAGAAAAGTCATCTGTCTTCCATGCCAGATGGCATTACACTCTGGAATAGTCAGGGAGCTGCTTGTTCAGACAGGAAGCAAATCTGTGGAACAGCCCACCAATGCAGACCCTTTTATCAACCCAGGGGAATTGAACAGCATCTGCATCACAGCGGTCTACAGTCCTCCCAGTGTTAATCCAAATGAGGCAATGACCACTTTGTACCAGGCTATAAACAAACTGCAAAACTGGAATGCAGACTGCGTTCATATAGTGACAGGTGACTTTAATCAGGCCATCTTTTAAACAGTTCTGCCCCACTATTTCCAATATGTGGACTTTGTGAGAAAGAGTGAGAACACACTGGACAAGATACACAGCAATGTTAAGCTTGCTTTTAAGGCAGTGCCTCAGCCCACCTGGAAAACTAACCACCTCTCCATATTGTTACTACCAGCATATAACCCACTACTAACTAGAAGATGACCAACAGTGAAACAAGTAGGAGTATGGCCAGAGGGTGCAGCCTCAGCACTCAAGGACTGTTTTGAAATCACAGACTGGAACATATTCAAGGAGGCAGCTGCTGAGAACCACTGTATTAACCAGGATGAGTACACCAAGGTGGTGATGGGCTACATCACAAAATGCGGTGATGATGTGACAGTCACCAAAATCATCATCACATGAGCCAACCAGAAAACCTAGTTTGTGAGAGAGGTGTGCAAACTACTGAAAGCAAGGAACACAGCCTTCAGATTTGGAGACTGAGAAGCCTTCAGAACAACCAGATCAAATCTGACCAAGGGAGTGAGTGAAGCAAAGTACACGTATGACAGAAAAATCCAGAGATACATTTCTCTCCAAAACGTCACCAGGCACCTATGGCAGAGTATCCAGTCCATAACTGACTACAGACACATATCTTTGCAATATGAGGAAAGGAAATTCCTAAATAAGCTGAATGCCTACTTCAGCAGTCTCGAGGAAGGGAACAGAGCAGCCAAGAAAATGCCCAACCGCCATAATGAGAAGATGCTCACTCTCAACTCTGATTATGTCCAGAGGACACTGCTCAGAGTTTACCCAAGAAAAGCAGCTGGGTTTGAGAACATCTTAGGGGATTTGCTCAGGGACTGTGCAGTGTAATAAATGCCCTCACAGATATCTTCAATAACTCTCTAATTTAGCAATTATTTCCATAATGCTTCAAGGACAAGATGATCATTACATTACCAAAGAAGTCTCCACCATCTTTTCTAAATGACTACTGCCCTGTACCCTCACCTCCACAGTGATGAAGTATTTTGAATGGCTGGTCAAGGATGCATTAACATGTGGGTTGCCTGCTGATCCTGACCCTCTACAATTTGCTTACCAAGCAAACTGCTGTATGGCAGATGTCATGTCTCTAGCACTCCATCTATTGCTGGATCACCTTGAGAATAAAAACACCTATGTGAGGGTGCTATTCATTGACTTCAGGCCTGCCATTAACACTGTCATCCCTTTTCATCTGGTAATGAAGCTATTACAATTAGGGGTCAACACTCCACTTTGTAATTGGATTCTTGACTTTCTCACAGACCGCAAAAAGTTTGCACAGGAAATAACTCCTCAGATAACATCACTCAACAGTGGAGTCCCACAAGGATGTGTAACAAGTCCTTAGCAGTTTACCCTATTAATGCATGATTGTACAGCCAGGTGAAATACAAACCACATCAGATTTGCTGATGAGACAACGGTGGTGGGCTTCATCAATAATGATGATGAAACAGCATATAGAGGTGAGGTGGAATAACGGATAACCTGGTGTGGAAATAACTTGGCACCAAATGTGAACAAGACAAAAGAGATAATTGTGAACTACAGGAAAACTCGCAAGGAACATTCGCCCCTCACTATCAATGGGGAAATGGCAAGAAGCACAAAGTTTCTTGGAGTGCACATTGATGAGGACTTGTCTTAGAACACCAATAGAAATGCCATAGTCAAGAAAGCACACCAGAGATTGCACTTTTTACGAAGTCCGAGGAGACCAAATCTTCTATTGACAGTTCTCACTACCTTCTACAGAAAGCAAACTAACAAGCAAACTGTTAGTATTGTATGGAAGCTGATCTACCTCTGAGCGCACATCTCTCCAAATACTGCTGAAGACAGCTGAGAGGATCATCAAGACCACTTTACCACCCATCCATGACTTGTACTTATTCAGATGTCTCAACAGGGCCAGAGGAATAATTAAAGGCTGTACTCAGCCTGCTTACAGGCTGTTCCTGCATCTATCATCTGGAAAGCCCTTCCGAAGCATATGTTGCACAGCTACAAGATTCACAAACAGCTTCTTCCTTAATGGCATCAGGCTGCTGAACTCTAGTAATCATTACACTCCATGATGGCTATCTGGATCAATAGAATCTGTAGAAGTTTGTCTCAAATTGTGCATAAACCTGGTTACCAGTCTCTTCTAATACTAAATTATAGGCCATCTAGAGCAGTAGCAATGCCGTAAAATCTCTCTTCTTTCAGTGCAATACATGTTGCAAATTTGTAAGTTAACCATAGTGCAATACGCTAAGGTCCACAGTGCAATACTGAAATGTCTCTCTCTGTGCAAGGATTAATGCAATGTCTTAACCAAGTACCTGTGCAATACTAAAGTCTCATGCAAGTGCTCACTTTGAAAAGTGTTAAAATGTGTTTATAATTACGCGCTATATTAGTCTGTCTACATGCATGTTCGTGATGTAAGAGATAGTTGTTGCGTGTGGAAATGTCTATGAAAATAGTCTATATCCTGTCGGCACATTGAGTCTGGAGGCATGGAATTTCTTTCAGTTTTTGCACTTATGTGATTTCTTAATGACAACAAAGTTTGACTTTTGACCAATGAGAACATTCAGCAACACATCTGTGAAGCATCCATTTGTAATCCTGTGTTTTGGAGATGCTAATAGTCTGCCTCTAGATTGTCCTCTGAAGGAAAGTATACTGCCTGAAGGGTTAACTGATAACTGAGAGCCACCCTGCAGACCTGATGAGCCATTCTGCAGAGGAGGTAAGATTTTGTGCCTCCCTCCTTGATATAATACATCATTGCAGTGATGTCTGTGTACACCTTTAAGGGGCCTGGAGAGGACATCTCTGAATTTGATGTAGTCTGAGTTATGATGGGGAGGCCAGAGACCCTGAACTTTCAGGTGATCACATGAAGCCTCAAACCCCATGTCTGAGGTATCAGTGAACAGCTGTTGAGAAGGTACTGGAGGCTGAAACTGCAGACCTTGGGTCATCTGCCCCATCCTCACAAAGTGAAAAAGCTATGACACAGGGTTACATGTGGGCAATCAGGGATGTAATAGACAATTTAACCCACTCATGTAGAATTTTGACACCTGTTGTAGGTATTTAAGTAAAGGACATGATACATCTGGTGGCATTATCTTTCTAAAAGACAGTAAACCAATCTCTTACGATGATGCATGTGAAATAGTGCAAAAAAAACATGCCTACATCCAAATGCAACAAATTCTGTTGCTTTTTGTTATACTTTTATAACATTTTTGCAAGGGAATTTGCCCTTTCACCCTTGATTCTATAGTTCTAGTTCCACACCCCTACTATTTATAGACATATAGCTATACAGGATCATAAGAAGTTACTAGGATATTGGCCCTGAGGCCCTTACAAGCCTAGCCAAGAATTTAGCCCATGTTCTGACAAGTCAGCACTCAAAGCCCCTGTCCAGTAGGGACACAGGTGGAATCCCAGGGAAGTATTTTCTGTTGCCTATCCAGATGTTCTTCATTCCACATTGCTGCAGTCCTAACTATTGGGTAGTCCGCTGTCCAGTCGGCCCGAATACCAAAGTATATGGCTGACGTCGGTCACGGCGCATTAGACTGACGTCAGTACGTCAGGGTACTAATGCGCATGACCGACGTCATATCCTCAGTCTTTTTTGCCGCATGGTCCGATGCAGAAGCAATTTTGCGAGTGCAGGTTGGCGTTCTGAAAGTTTCTGAAGTCAGAGTTTCAGACCGAATCAAAGTTGGCTAAGTACCCCGTTGGGGAATATTTTGGTTTTTTCTTGCCTCAGTATTTAACCGGATGTCAGAAAAAGTGAATAACTGTATTTCTTGTGGGAAACAGATACCTCATAGGGATTATCATACTTTGTGTATACCTTGTTTAGGGCCTGAGCACGACGTTGTTGGATGCCGCTCTTGTGCTAGATTTAACAAACGCACTATTAAGAGAAGGTTAGACTGTGCTAGGTTGGTTTTTGGGAAGCGTTGTAATTATAAAATGCCGTCGGATGCTCCGACGCCCGCTTCGGCCAAAAAGCGCAAGGACAAAGCTGCAAAGCCTAGAGTGGAAGAACCGACAGTCCCAGACGTCGGTCCTTTAGAAGGCTCAGTGGAGCCGGAGGTTCTGCCAGGAGTTTCTTTGGAGTCTCAGGGAGAGACTATACTGTTACAGGATGTATCCTCTCAGGAAGTAGGCCAGGCTGAGGGGGCTTCTCAGGTGGCTGTTCTTCCCTCTCTTCCTAAGGTGGTTACAGCCTCCCCTTCTGTTTCCAAGGCTTCTTTGAGAGGCAGGCCAAGTTTAGCTTCAGTGGGGATTTCTCCTAGTGCTTCAGGGTCTTTACCTAAGAAACATATGCTTAAAATGGCAGAGGATTTGATTACTATGATTAGAGGTTCTATGCCCCCTCCTGATAAGAGGTCTAGGGTGGAACCTGTGTTTGAGAGTTTTGAGCAATGTTCGGAGGCTTCTGAGTCTTCGGCTGAAGACTTGCAGGAGTATCCTCCTTATTCTGATTCTGTTGTGGATGATTCTACTCCTTCAGCTTCTCCTCCTGAGGATTTTTCATTTTCAGAGACTCTGCATTCCATGAGGGAGCATTTTAAATGGGAAGGTCAAGATTTCTCTGATTCCAGAAAGAGGCTTAGGGAATTCTTGTTTTTACCCCAGCATAGGCCTTTAGCTATACCTCCTGTTCTGAATGTGGTGGAAGATGTTTTTGCAGAGGCTTCCTTGAATCCTGATTCTCTGCCTCCTGCCCCAGTTAAACCGGATAGGTACTACAGGGTGCCTGAAGCTCATAAGTATCTTTTTAAGAGTCCTAGGGCAGACCCGGAAACTGTCTCTCAGGGGCCTAAAGGTGTGAAGGCCTCTGTTGTTAAAAATCCTGTTCCTCCTGATAAAGAGGCAAGGGCTTTGGATAGATGGGGAAAGAAAGTGTATACTTCTTCCACTTTGGCCATGAGGGCGTTGAATTGTCAGTTTCACATGTTAAAATATCAGAATTTTCTCCTTTCACAGTTAAAATCTAAGGTGGATGCTCTGGCAGTGATAGCTTACTTCAGGCTAAAAGGAATTCAAATCTATCCTTACTTGGACGACTGCCTGATTCTGGCTCAAGAAAAGGAAGACCTTCTACAGCATTTGGAATATGTCATAGCAGTGCTAAGATGCCTAGGGTATTCTGTGAACGAAATAAAGTCCAGTCTAGTACCCTCTCAAGACATGTGCTTTCTGGGTGTGAGACTGAATACAGCAGCTCAGATGGCCTTTTTAACCCCGGACAAACAAAAGAATCTTTCCAGTTACTTCCATCAACTATCTCTTCAGTCCGGGCTGACTGCAAGGACAGTCCTTCAAGCCTTAGGGTTCATGGCATCTTGTATTCTGGTGCTTCCCAATGCCAAACTGCATATGAGGAAGCTACAATGGTATCTCAAAAATCTGTGGACACAGCACTGCCAGGATTTGGACACTGTCATTCAAATAATACCTTGCATTCAAAAGGAATTTTTGTGGTGGGCTCAGGAATGTCACCTAAACAAGGGACTCTCTGTGACCCGGCCAGAGGCGAGTCAGTTTCTAACGACAGATGCCTCAGACATTGCTTGGGGAGCTCATCTAAATGGAAAGTGGATACAAGACAAGTGGCCTGCCAGACTACAGCATCTACATATCAACATGAAAGAGATGTTAGCAGTCCAGTTTGCATTAATGGCTTTCAAGGAGTTACTTCTTCCAGGGCAGGTGTTGATTCTAACAGACAACACAACTGTCATGTGGTACATCAACAAACAAGGGGGAACACATTCTTACCCGTTGTGCAGACAAGCAATGATTTTATGGGAGACTGCGCTCAGCTTGCAACTAACTCTTCAGGCAAGGTTTCTGCCGGGAGCACAGAACTCCCTAGCAGATGTGTTAAGCAGACAAATCATGGATCCCCACGAGTGGAAACTGGATCTTCATGTATTTCAAAAATTGACAGTGTCATGGGGAACTCCAGACATAGATCTGTTCGCTTCTCCACTAAACCACTAGCTGCCAAAGTTTTGCACGAAGGGATTTCATCACACAGCTTGGAAAATGGATGCTCTTTCTTTCAGTTGGAAAAATCTTCATGTGTATGCTTTTCCACCTCTGCCTCTTCTCCCAAAGGTGCTTCTAAAGGTCAGACAAGACAAGCCAAGGATGATTTTAATAGCTCCAGATTGGCCTCGGCAGCACTGGTACCCATTACTGAGGAGTCTGGTAAGGAAGCCTCCATGGCCTTTACCCTTGATTCCACACCTGTTGTCTCAGAGGGATGGTCGTCTGCTCAATGTCAAGCTTCACTCTCTTCATCTAACAGCATGGCATATTCTGTTTTGAAAGACAGCAGGTCTCAGCTTCCTCAACAAGTTTTAAATGTGATTATGGAAGCCAGAAGACCTAGTACAAGGAAAGTGTACGCAGAAAAATGGAAGAGATTTTTATTTTGGACTGCAGCAAAGAATTTGGAGATTTCTGAGCCTAATTTGAGTGTGGCTCTTCAATATCTTACTGAGTTATTGGACAAAGGTTTGTCTTTCTCTTCCATTAAGATTCATGCTGCAGCAATTTCAGCTCACTATGATTGTGACCCACCATTGTTTTCACATCCTTTGTTCAAGCAATTTCTTAGAGGGGCAAAGAATATAAGACCCCCGTAGAGCTCCTACTCCTGCTTGGGACCTCAATTTTGTGTTGGAGAAACTTACTCTACAACCTTTGAGCCTCGGCTACTGCTGAACTGAAATACTTGTCATGGAAGACTGCTTTTTTGTTGGCCATTACTTCTGCTAGAAGGGTTTCTGAGTTGCAGGCCCTTATGGCGGTTGAGCCTTTTTTGATTTTTCATAAGGATAGGGTATCATTACATACTAATCCTTCCTTTATGCCTAAGGTGGTTTCTAGTGTGGCTTTAAACCAAACTATTCATTTGCCTACTTTTATGCAGATCCCCAAAATAAAGGGGAAAAGATTTTGCACACTTTAGATGTACACAGGCAATTGCGTTATTATTTAAGCAGGACTAAGGATTTTAGGCAGTCTCAGCAGTTGTTTGTTTCTTTTGCTTTGAGTTCGCAGGGCAAGCCTGTGTCAAAACAAACTATTTCTAGGTGGATTGGGTTTTGCATTGCATTTTGTTATTCCCATCATGGCAAAGAGATTCCAGCTGGGATTAGGCCTCATTCCACTAGGGCTACTGCCACTTCAACAGCATTTCTAAGGGGGGTGGCTACTAAGGATATTTTGGAGGCAGCTACTTGGAGTTCAGTGCATACTTTCTCTAAGCATTACCACCTTCCTCTCTACTCTAAGTCTAGGGCTGGTTTTGCCACAGCTATTTTGCAAGGCATGTTATCAGCTCCTGCTTCCTTCTGATTTGCCAGCCTCCCTTACCTCTGCTTTGGGATTCTACCCAATAGTTAGGACTGCAGCAATGTGGAATGAAGAACATAGTACAGTTTTGTACCTACCATAAATGTAGATGTTCGAGGATCCACATTGCTGCAGTCCAATTTACCCTCCCTCCTTCCCCTCTGTGTTTAGGGGTGGTTGTGTAGGTGAGATTATATTCTGGTACCTTTGTATATTTTGTATATATTTTTGGTGCAGGTATGTTTGGTGTTTTTTTTTTGGTTTTGGCCTTGTCTTTTTAGGGTCTTCTGACATCTGGGGCAAGAAAAGACTGAGGATATGACGTCGGTCATGCGCATTAGTACCCTGACGTACTGACGTCAGTCTAATGCGCCGTGACCGACGTCAGCCATATACTTTGGTATTCGGGCCGACTGGACAGCGGACTACCCAATAGTTAGGACTGCAGCAATGTGGATCCTCGAACATCTACATTTATGGTAGGTACAAAACTGTACTTTATCCAGGTTGAACTTAAAAAGGGTTAATCAGGTACTCTGCTTGACATAGCGAGGGAGTCTATTGCACAGAAGGGAGACACACTGGAACACATGTCTGTCCTAACAAGTCCTATTATTGTCACAGACCAGGTTGAGGTCAAGCCTGTGGGTTACTCCAATGGAGCTTGACTTGCAGATATGCAGCAGTCCCATCAAGGTGGTATATAAGATTCCTTTGTATGCCAGACAGATATTACCTCTGAGAAGTCTGTATGAGAATGGGTAGAGGGAAGGGCTTTTAGCCTGTCTAGGAAAGATGTTTGAGGCCCTGGATTCTCCTTGTGAGGAACATCTGCGGTCTCTCCAACTGCTGCATGTGCTTGGTGAGGTAATGCCAAAAGGGGCAGTATACTCAATAATGGCTCTTATAAGGGATGCTATAACTTCCTTGTCCCTGGATGAGATACCCTTATTAATGAGGTGGGCCATGTACAAATCTTTCCGTACAATGGAGGCAATATGGTGGTCAGAAGTCAGTTTGCTCTCACACTGGGTAGCCAAACCCCCTCATGACTTGACTGCATGCTTAGGACCTTGTTATTAATGTGATAATTTGTGGGGGTGTTGCATTTTTTTGTATTCAGTATCTCTCTCTCTCTCTCTCTATATATATATATATATATATATATATAAATTACATATTTATGTATATGTATTCATCCTGAGATTGCTGTACCTCAGTGTAAAGGGAATGCTTAAAATGTAGTAATCTGAGAATTAGCATATATTCCCCTTGTTCTCACCGAATCTTCATACTTTCAACAGGCACCACCGATTACTGGATGACTCACTTTTTAAGCCTTGTATACCAAATGAATTAACAGCTATATAATCATTGCTAACATCAGCATGTGCATTTGCCAAGTAGTCCAACTAGATATAATGTGCGGCGTCCTGCTGTGCCACACCTACACTGCACGTCTGCACCTGCAGTAGTGCCTTATCACTGGGAAGCTTATAATGTCACATTGTACAAGGGTACATCCATAATGTTTCATGACTTGTTTACAAATGGATGTTAATTTTGATAACATTTGAACATGGTGGGCAATTACAGAAACCATGTCTGGACATTTATGTACCTGTATGCCATAATATTGTAATGGTGCTGGTTTTCTAAATTACAAAGGCATACATTGTTCAAAAATCAGGTACTGGTATTTATAGTCTAGGACTTCCCATTATCTTGTAAGTAATCCTCAAAGTATGGAGCTACATGGCTATGCAAATCACAGACTTATGTACCTGTATGCCATAATATTGTAATGGTGCTGGTTTTCTATATTACAAAGGCATACATTGTTAAAAAATCAGGTACTGGTATTTATAGTCTAGGACTTCCCATTATCTTGTAAGTAATCCTCAAAGTATGGAGCTACATGGTTATGCAAATCACAGACTTTCATGATGAATATATTAATATAGAGGACTTTATATATACACACCTCCCTATTCCAAAAGCACAATAAGCTTAAGGCACAAGTGAAAGAGGGGTAGATGAGATGCAGTTCAGGGGCATTACACATTTGTGTATCAGTCAGATTCATAGAGGTGAGCACATAATGAGCTAATTTGCATATCAAATGTGGAAAAGGCCCTAAACATATGCCAGTAAGCTGCAATTAAATAGAAGGATATGGAGAGGTGAGTGGAAGTGAAAATGTTTCATTTGGTATCAGGGACATGCTAATGCATACTTGGCAGTCTACTGATGGGGCTGTTGGGAGAAGTGTTTCATTTCTATCTCCGGGATGAGCTTCTGCATGCTTGGACATATTGCTTAAGGAATCGTTGGGGAAATGTTGCATTTTGGAGCTTGTGCATACTTGGACAAACTGCTGAAGAGATTGGTGGGGGATATGTTTAACTTTGGTGCTTTTGCATACTTCGACAAACTGCTGAAGAGATTGGTGGGGGAGATGTTTAACTTTGGTGCTTTTGCATACTTGGACAAACTGCTGAAGAGATTGGTGGGGGATATGTTTAACTTTGGTGCTTTTGCATACTTGGACAAACTGCTGTAGAGATTGGTGGGGGATATGTTTAACTTTGGTGCTTTTGCATACTTGAAAAAACTACTGAAGGGATGACTAGGGGCACGTTTGTGGATTGCAACTCGGGTATGTAAGGCTAAGCACTGCATTAAACAAATGATGTGTGTACCACAAAGAGTGGACTATGAACTGCAACAACACCTCATTAGCATACACCAGTTTACAAAATTTCTCATTTGCATTTCATTATACTCAAGGCCTTTTGCATTGGTGTAAATTGCTATTATGACTCTAGTCTTGGCAATGCTCATTTGTAAACATCAGGGATACCCCTGTCACATTTGTGCAAATGACTATTAGCCAGGGTTTGGGTTGCTGATTGACCTTGCTGAAGTGGTAAAATCTGCAAGTGAGTAGTGTGACAAACTGCTTTTGGTGGGTGGCTGCTTAGATGGATGACTGCGTTATCGGTATTCGTTTGAGCAGCCTCAACTATGGATCTATGGAGGAGGAGTAGAAAGATAAGGAGACTGGAAGGAAAATGGAAGAAACAATGGGAAGAATAAAGAGGTGGATGAAAAGGGGAAATGTGCAGAACGGATGGAAATAAACTAGGAAGGAAACTAAGACAGGAACCTAGGAGATATGTTCATTGCTAAGTACTAGACAATCAGCCTACAGACCATTGCAAGCCATGCCAGTAAACTACTGAGTGTAGGTGAAATAAGAAAACTGAAGCAAACACTGGGAGCTCATATGAGCATGCATAGTCACACACAGCCATGCGCATGCATATGCAAACAAAAATAATTACATGAAATACAACAAAATATGGTCAGGCTACTATTTTAACAGAATGCATTACAAAATAACATGGCTAGGTAGATAGGAACTTGAGTGTGTCAAGACAAAACATGACAACATAATCATGACCATGTGCCAAGAAATTTGACAAACCTCTGTCACGAAAAGAGTAGATGACAGAGGAAAGGTATGGTAGAACAAGAACAGGATATCAGTGAAACATGAAATGAACATTACGGGGTGTTTCTTTTAACAAAGAAAATATGATTGCAATGCATAACTGATGTGTTTAAAATAGTCATTAATACAGGATAAAAAAAGGAACAGGAGAATGAAAAATGAAGAGATGTGATGAATAAAGGCAAGGAAGAATAAGTTACTGAGACAGGTAGGTGGGCCCATGCAAGAATCTAATATAAACTGGTTGTGCTTATGATACAAGACAGGGAGAAAACATGAGAATGAATTGTGTAAGGCACAGATCAAAATAGGATAAGGAATAAAGTAGAATATGTAAAAACAATTTAACAAGGAGGTTTTTAAGTATATACTAGGCTAACAACCGCCAGGGCCTTTATAAGTCTAGCCATGCAATCCAACCCAATTTTGTCCCTACATGTTTTGGGTTTTTATTCAGAGAAGGTATGTTTTTAAAGGTAATGTGTGGGGTAGGGGTATGTTAGGTTAGGTATTACTGTTTGCCTCTATCAGAGTCATGAGGGCCAGACCTGGGGTGAATTTCTGGTTTCCCATCCATTGGTCAAGGTTATACTTAAATAGGATTAGGGATGGACTATGCTTAACAAAAATGGGACGCTTGCTCCAGAGCATGGACATCCCCTGAGACATGCATCTCTCTTGCCAACAGTGTTAATTTATTTAAAAAAAAAAACACGAGTGTTATAAAAAGAAGATGGATAATAGGAAACATGGAAGAAGAAAATCATAAATGATGAAGAATGGCAAAACGGAATGCGAGTGTTTTCAAAGTAATAAAAGAGTATTATAATGTAATTATAATGTAATTGACAGTAACAACAAGAACAATAATACAAAGGAGAAGACCGAATATAGGAATAAAAGAAGAGATTAAGATGATAGTGTCATATCTAAATTATACAGTATGACAAGGATGATTCAGGTCTTGTTGGGGCGGCTTTGTTAATTTACTTATTTTATATGACACGTAAAAAATGCTAGCAAAGGTTAAAAAGAGTAAGAATGGTAGCTGAATCATCTCTGACAATGGACAGCAGCAGCAGTGCGATGAACTATAGAAAAGGAAAAAAATACATTCAAAGGAGACAAAATGTTCATGGTAATAGTTAAAATAACAATAAGAAAAGAATGAAGTACTGATTGGTTGGAGAATGAAATTATTCTGAACAAAATTGCTAGTGAAACTCCAACCAGATGTAACTATAGAATTACTGTTTGCTCCAAAAGAAAAATAGATATTTCAGTTAGTATATGCATCTGCAGAAACACTTGGTGCTCCTGTTGAATTTCCATGGATCCTTCAAACTGCAGATTTACAAATAAAAGCACAAATGGAGTATATACTAAAGCCTGATGTTATGGTAGCCTGGTGTATTCTTCCTATCTGAAGGTACAGCATTCTCAGACTCAGTGTAAGTAAGTAGCAATGAATGGAGGTGCACAATCACCCATGCCAGAGCTACAAGTTGGTAATTACTTTGTAGAAATACTACTGGGTTTCAGATCTCTATTTTCTGTATGGCTTGCATTTTTTATTAATTTTCTGCAGTATTAAAAACAATGGTCTTATTGTGAACTATTGGGACCAATCCCATGATACTGCTCCATGCAAATAACGTATTTACTCTGTGTGAAAGGAGAATAAGAGAACGCTTTTCAGATAATCAAAGCATCAGTCGCACCTTTGCGGGTCAAAACAGGGGGCTAGGGCATAGAGCAGAAAAAACCCTGACTGTCCTATGGGGTACTTTGATCTGTGTCACAGTATGTACAAGGGCATTAAGGAGTGCCTATTAGATCCAGTGGACACACAGAGGCACTGGTGGCAGCCTATGGTAAGCTATATGAAATGGGTATCTAAAACTTTTATAGAAAATGCAGTAGGTTGGTATTATAGGACTTTATCCCTCTATACCAAAGTGTGGCAGTATGCTATATGACTTTTGCGGATGAAATTGACCCTTATTTACATCAGTTAGTATGATAAATATTAGAGAGCAAATGAATCTTGCTGAAATAATCTTTCCTTTGCCAACACATCAGGACTGAACACTGATTTATAGGATCATAGCTAAGGTAATCAATTAAAGATCATGCAAAGAACTGACAACTTCCAGTTCAGGTGGTATTTTGTCAAGAATGATTGATGCTGAATGTAATAAATATTTACAATCAAGATATGAATCATAAGAACAAAAGTGACTATATTATGCCCAGAAACGTTTATCACATAAATAATAATAAATAGTTTAATGTATTGTAGATTATTTGATTCTGCAAACTTTGACAACAGGACTTTAAAAGTTATATGCATCACCTTATGCTTATATTAACATGAATAACAGTTCTAAAAATGTTTTTACTGATAACTAATCATTATATAATTAGAGAAGTGGCATGTCTGCTGTTTAAGGATAATCAAACACAGACATTGATTACTTATGTTTATTTAGACAGTTCTAATAACATGCAAATTCAAACAAGATGGTATGGAAATATAAATTTTTTTGTGGATACCCAAAATCAAAGAATAGCACTGTATACTAATTTTCATATTAGATACATCATACATGATCTTATCCCAATTTTATGCCTTTATTTTTTTAAATATAATGTATTTATGAAAGTATGATCAAATATTAGTGGAATTGAAACTAAATTAAATTCATTAGTTTTTGTTGGGTAAAACCATGCAAAGACAGCAATTCACAGGTTTTATGGAAAGGTGATTTGATGTGTATTTAATGGTCAGTTCAGTTTCTATGCAAATCAAGGTGGTTTATCCATTCACAATATTTAAAATATCCATGTTAACCTTGTTAAGGTTATTACATATTCACTATCATAATGATCAAGTATAAAAATGAATTAGAAGAGTTTGAATCTCATAATCCAATTCCGTAGTTACTGTAAAGTGCGCACTTATGAATGTAGTTTCATTGGTTATTTTGTAGAATACATTCAGCTGACATTCAAGCGTGTCAGCATCCCATGGGAATGGCACTTTGTTGATATTTCCTCTTCAATAAACTGTCATTCTGGAAATGGTCTGTGAGATATAGAAGAAACATTATGATCATAATTTTCCTGAAGTGAATCTTGTCACCTCCTTTCATAATATGTCTGACTTGCATCATGGTATCACAAAACAAGAGATTACAGGAAAAGGAAGCTGGTCTCTATTTACCCATTTAGCATAAATTATGCTTCCTAATTTCTTATACCCTGGAAATTTAAGTGAGTCTGGTCTTCATACCACAGTTTCACAAAATGTGTGGATTTCAAAGTCTTGAGGATTATTAGGAAATTGTGTAAATAATCTCAGAGTACAATAATACAGTATAAGATTTTATATGCAATATATTCTACCAAAACTGACTTTTTGATAAACTTCAATGTTAATGCAGCTTGCTAAGAGTGTCACTATACTAATACAGATGTGTGTCCCTGGTGTTTGTCCCATTATCATGGGTTATTGGAAGCTTAGATTGTGCCCTGTCACATTTATACTACCAGATTTCTGAAACATTGCTCCATGAGGAATAACAGAGGAATGTCCAGTCTTATGGATGCTGAATAAAAAAAGGAAACACCCTGTTTACTTCTACATTCTATTTTTTATGTTATATTTGTTTTCAGATAACACAAAGTAGCAAATTGCACAATTTTAGCAACAATTTTCCATGGAAAATTGGAAAAAAGAGCCTGTGCCTGTCTTGTCCATTTTAAATACTCTGTTTTTACTATTGATATTTTTGTGGGGGATATAATGCAATACAGAGAACCTTCTCTGTCATTTTTATCTCTCTCTTCGTCTCCCTGTGCTCCTTTTATTTGTGTATGGTTTTATTATGATGCTCAGATATATCGATGCAAGATTTAATAGTGCATGCTCTTCATTTGTTCTTGTAGATTTTCTGTGTGTTCAAGTTTCCAACAGTACAAAGACCTGCACTATGTGAACTGGGCACGCACATAAAAATATATGACCATATGTCTGTATGTATGTGGGATGGAAAAACAACTTTGGAAGGGCTAGCACCCATTGGTGTGAATATTGACTCTAAAAGACAGTTACCACTGATGAGATGCGCAAACATGAAAAATAGGGGTTGGACATGGATGGCTGTAACTGCGGTTTAATATAAAAAGTGAAAGAACTGAGAAAATGTAAGACAAAAGTCAAAACAAAATATTAAGAATATATAATATCAGATAACATATATGACAGATGCAACCCCCCACAATTATGTCAATGTATTAATAACCTGGTTAAAATGCATTTGGTATATCGTAGACAATGAATGTGCATTCCACCTAGACAATTACCTATCTGCGACCAATGCAGAATGTGCAAAATTCATCATTCCAGGCTATTGTAGTGAAATGCCCATGAAACCTACAGTTAGACACCTAGGAATTAAAGGCCTTGTACCTCCCTTTGGGATATCATTACAATTTTTTCAGGCAATGACTATGAGATAATTTATTACGAAATGCACATATGACTGATAAAGCTTCATTATTTCACTGCAGCTTAGTGTTATCACGTCAACAAATTGTAGACCCCAACATATGGAGATTTGATACCAGTTTTACAGTCATTAAAATGTTGTTTTGTCTGCTGATATATGTATTTTACTTCTGATTCATTAAAAACTGGGTAAATAATTGTCCTCAGTGAGATCTGCATAGACAGCCTGAACAAAATTGTGAATGGGACACTAAAAGAACCAAAGAATAATACAGCATGACAAACTGAATGTAAGACATGGGTGAATCCCTACAGTTCATTCCAGGCATTAGCTTGCTGGTCTAGAGGTAAGATTTTGGTGCGAGAGGTCCTAGGTTCAAGTACCAGAAAATAAAAGTGTATTCAAAAGGCCATAACAGTCTTAATTTATGTTTTCACCAAAATATCTGTTGTCAGTGACAGTGGATCTTCAGATAGTAATACACCATAGAATGCACAATGATATTGCATTTGCGCAGCTGATATCCTTAGTAGCAGAAACTTTTCTGTAAAAAAATTGATGGACAGACAAGTGATATTGCTGTTCAAACATCAGCATAGATCCTCAACTTGAACAAGTAAGGAAGACAGGGCTTAACTGGTTGTGCTGGAGCTGATGGCAAGAAAAAAGGAGTCGCATGGTAGGCAGAGTACTTTAGTGGCGAGAACAACTCTATAGACTGTGGCATGTCACATTTATAGTTCCAGATTTTTGAAAAATTGTTCCTTAAAAGGAGGACACAGGAATCACCAATCTCAGGGGGTGGTCACAGATGCTGAATAAAAACAATGCAGACTTGAGGCAGCTTTCCAGAGATGACATTATCTGATAATTTGATCTGGTATTTGGAAGGCAGTTTGGGAATCATCTGAGACATTATGCTAATGATCAGATGTTAAGGGATTTACTGGTGGTCTGCAGAATTAGATGCAATGTCAGTTTGTTTTCTGATGCTCGTAACAAAAAGGAGACCTTTCACAACTGTGCTCTCAGTTGACAAAGAGACACAGGCACTGCTTAGGAGAACAAGTGAAGTGCTTGAAAAGGGTCCTGTAGTAAAAACAGGAAGTAGATATACATCCATTAGGCTCAGAGAAAACTGTTTTCATTTTTTTCTGTCAGACAATGGATTAGACCTTTGTTGAATGTGCTGCTTAAGCAGTCAGTACCCTTTTATGGAAGGATAACAAGGAAGGTAAAGTGCCACACTATGGAGAAAGCGACCGGACTAAGTGAAGGACAAATAAATTGAAAACATAGGTTGTGACTGTGGTTGTTGGCAGGGGAAGTCTCCCTGTCATTGGATCATACAGTCTTTCTAATGGTACCAGCAAAACACAGAAAAAGTTGTGGTTGTAGACATCGGTTATGACTTACAAAAGTACAACTTGTTTGCTGATATTGATGTGAAAGGTTAGCATGGGAAGGTCAGCAAAGAGTTGTTCAAGAGAGTGAGATTTTCATTATGTGTGTCTTATTTATATTGAATATGTGTAACCCAAAGTGAGGAATAAAATATAAAAACGTATTACATTACTATAATGTGTTTCAGTGAAGTATTTAAACCCTGTGATGATGATCTTGACACAGATCTGCAGTGACAACATTTTCCACAAGAAACAATATGCTACTCTGTTATGGCAGGGATGTAAAATGATTAAGAATGTCTTATACAAAGGAGAAGATGGGAGGGTGGAGAATTTAGGGACAAGAATGCCGACCTATAGCTAGTAGGTAAACTACATGAATCACACAAATGGTGCACTGTAGAGACAGTAATCTTTCCTTGTGACTGTATACTTCAGGGTAAGGACCTCAAACTCTTGGTCCTAAGGCTTCAAGTAGCTCTCAGATAAGCATACTCATGACTGAAGTAAATAACTACATTCCCAGCTGCAGTGACTACCTTTCTTTCTGCTTTGGAGACACTGTCTCTCAGCTAATACTGCTAGTCTCCCTGAAGCTCTCAATGTCATTTTAAGTTGAGATTTCTGCTTTAGAACACACCTCCTTAACCCAAAATTGCCAAAGGCAAAATATAATAGGAAAGGATGGTGCAACTCAGTCTAAATGAAGATATTACCTCCTGGGCAAGAGCATGACAGTCAGGCTTTTTCAGTGCTCAGAAATATCAATATGGCAGAACAGGTCAAGCAGAAAAAAAGGTGGGGTAGTAGGTAACTGTTGACAAATGAGTCTGACATCAGCAAACACCTTGGCTCACTGAATGCACCAACTAAAATCCTATAATAGAGTACCATCAGGAACTTTAATTTGTAATGCATTTCCTATCTTGCTTTTTTAAAACTAAATTCATCAATATGTTACTATTTACAGCAATTTTATAATGTCACACTTAAAATGGCAAATAGGTCTGTACTAACTGCAGATTAAGAAAACCGTTTGCAACTGTGATACCATTAAAACAAAACTGCCAGTAATGCTAAAGCAGACTGGAGTGATTGAATAGGTATAGACTGCATGCAATAATAAAGGCTTTCACTATGTTTTTAGTGCTGAAGGGAGCTAACAGCTGTAGCTTTGAATTATATTTAATATCATTTTTTTGAGATTCTCAATACTTTGAACATACTGCTGGGGAAATGTCTTTGTATCTCAGTTCTTTATATCACCAGCCAGGAAAGCAAAGATCCTTGCAACAAATTTGCCTTTAAACTGTCAAAGTATTCTAGCTCATAACACCAGCTTGGTTTTCATTACTTAGTAAAACAAGAAATATCGAGGATAAAAGCACTTTCACTGATACCTCCTTTAAAGCAACTACATATAGTAAGTTACTTATTACTACATAATGTGAAAAGCAGCTGTTACAATCAAAGCTATTCCTGATACTTAAGTACAGTTATCTATTACCATACAGTGAATTACACATGCTGCTGTCCCAAGAAGCATCACTCAAAAACCAGGGCTGGTTCAGTGAATTAGATCAGTCAGAGGGAGAAAGTAAGAGATTGAAAAAGATTTGCACCTTGATTCATTTCACGGTGGAATACAAGTTATAAAAACTATATATATATATATAGATACATACATAGATAAGTGTCGAAATGGTCTGTATTTTACAATTTAAACCAGGGACATTTTCATAAAAATATTAATTTCTCTAAAAAAAAAAACCCATTGGTATTCTAAACTGAAATTTTTATTCCCCTAACTAACCTATTTCCATTTCAGGCAAAACATTTGCAACATTTTCATAAAAATGTTAGTAGAAACTGCTGTCATTTTAGACTCAGAAGAAAAGTCTATCTGGTATATATATATATATATATATATATATATATATATATATATATATATGGGTCTGCATCATTATATTGTTGAATCTCATTTTATCGAGACCATTTCAACAAAACCTCAAAATCAAAACCTTATTTTAATCGACTTCCATTTAATTGAACCTGATGGTATCCCAGGTTGGGTGTTACATGAACTCCAAGAGGAGCTAAACCCACACATAAAAATGCTATTTAACCTTAGCCTTACTTCAGGATATGCACCTGAACACTGGCGTGCAGCAGTGGTCCCACTCCACAAAGGGGGTACCTCTACAGACCCTGGGAACTACTGCCCCATAAGCTTAACCAGCCTGGTCTGCAAAGCTATGGAAAGAATCATTATGGAACTCATAAACAGAGACATAGGGGACCTACAGACACTTGACCCCACCCAGTTCGGCTTTATAAAGGGCAGATCCTGCCTTTTGAACCTGGTTGACTTTTTCGAAACAGTCACAAGAGCCATTGATGAGGGCAAAGCAGTCCATACAGCCTACCTGGACTTGGCTAAGGCCTTCGACACAATACCCCACTCAGGCATCATAGATAAGCTCAACAGCTTAAACGTAAACCCTTATGTCACTAGATGGGTTGCAAACTGGCTAAAGAACAGAACCCATAAAGTTAAAATCGCTGGAGCAATGTCAGACTCAAAGCCAGTCACAAGTGGTTTCCCACAGGGATCTGTCCTGGGACCCCTCTTGTTTGGCATTTGTTTCTCAGATGTTAAAGCAAACATGGGAGGGTTGTGGCTGACAAAGTTCGCAGATAACTGCAAACTAGGCGCCATAGTAGATACACCAGCGGACACATACATCCTACAAAAAGGCCTCACAGAAACGGACAATTGGTGCTGGAGTCACGGCCTTAAACTAAATGCCAAAAAATGTATAGTCATCCCCTTTGGGAAAAACAAAGTACCCACAAATTATCACATAGACAGCAACCCACTGAGTACGGAAAAAGTAATCAGAGACCTAGGGACCCAAGTCGACAGCGACCTCTCATTTGACACCCATGTTGCCAAAGTGGTTAGAAAAACATTCTACCTTGCACACCTCATCATGAAGGGATTCACATCCAGATCCAAGGATGTCATTGTACCCCTATACTCCTCCATCATAAGACCCATGATTGAGTACAATGCCCCATTTGGTATGTACCTCACCCGGCATTTGCAACAGCTGGAGAGACCACAAAAGTACCTCACCAAGAGGATCAAGGGTCTCCAACATATTTCATAGTTTCATAGTATAGTACTAGGCTATCTGCCCTGAGGCCTTTGTAAGCCTAGCCATAGTGATGTGGCTTTTGCCACCCCATGAAATGGTACAAAAATGTACAGAATATATCTAGAATACTGTGCCTCTGTCTAGTAGTGACACAATGAAGGTTCCCTTATATAATAGAATTAGTTTACTGTGCCCCTGTCTAGCAGTGACACAGATGTGACCCCTGGGGTAAACTTACGATCTCCCATCCACTCATCAAGATTTCTCTTGAAGAGAGTCAGTGAGGGGCTCTGCCTAATACGAACTGGGATCCTGTTCCAAAGCATGGGAAGCCTCTGGGTTATGAATCTATCCCTCCAGCATGTCCTATTCATACTTGTGCCGAGGTTTAAGTCTTTAGCTCTCGTGGTCCTGATGGATTTGGATTTTTTGAGGTGGAGCATGTCCATCAGATCCTGATTGGACATGGCCTGGGTAAGTACATGTACGCCTTAAAAGAAAACTAAATCATGATCGGGCAAGATGCCACAACAAGGTGATTGCAAAATTATTATACAGTTCTGTATCATATAAGCAGGCATTTATTATATATTGCATATTGCAAGTATATGTTCATTACTGGTAAAATGACAGAACATCAGGAGCGCCAGCGTAGGGCGCATTTGATATTGATATTGTCATTAAGTCCAGGGTATGAGTCAGCCCCTAAAAGGAGTTGCCACTTTAATTCTCTTACTTCAAGCAGAGAATTGCAGTCTCTGAAGAAAACATCAATTTGGTCCAGGACAAAGAATTTGAACCCATTGAAATGATGACAATAGTGGCTGTGTCGACGTAAGGCATTGCTGTGGTCTTGGTTTCTGATGGCAGCTAGGTGCTCCTTAGTTCGATCGGAGAGTTTTCTGCTTGTTTTGCCAATATAGAAAGAGTTGCAGCTGGAGCAAATAGCTGCGTACACAACCCATTCAGAATGGCAGTGGAAATTAGTCTTGAAGGAGACTTTAAAGTTGCAATGTTGAAAGGTAAAACTGTCTCCTGTGTAAATGTGAGGGCAGACAACGCAATGTCCGCAGGTGGACATGCCGTTCTGGTTGGTCAGAGCATTGTTGTTTTGGATGATGAAAGGTTTATCTCTGTTTTCGAATTTAAGGCGTACATGTACTTATCCATACAGACGTCCATGTTCTTGTAAGACTGAAATCACCTGGCTATTTTATGTTAAATATTGTGCAGCCTCATGTTACATGGTTTATTTTACTGTTTTGCTATAGTTGCTTGCCGTTTGAGATTACAATACTTTTTTATAAGAGTTTTAATAACCAGTTGAAATACGATCACAAACATGAGCTACTTTAACTCTCCTGCGGACACCCACCACATTGGTTAACTACACAGGACTTCAAACTATCATTGGTTGTTTGTGTGTAATTCTACTTCACTCGCAATTGGATACAGCATGTTACCTGTTAACCAATGATAAAAATTTCCTTGGTCTAAACTGTACTGAAACATGCTTTCCACTCATTGGTAGCATTGTCTTGTACCTCCTGCTTATTGGACATTATTTCTATTTAACCTAAACCATTGGTTACATGTATTTTTACGACTTTGTTAAGCTATAAATATCCTTTCCTTTCCAGATCCTGTATTTTTACTTTTTTCTGAAGAAGTCCCACGAAACAATAAAAGGGATGAAAGCGCTAAATATCTGTTTCTCTTAATTTTGTTTTTGCCTCTAGTGTTCAGTACAGTAGTTTGTGTGTTTTATATATATATGTATATGTATATATATATATATATATATATATAT
>NC_056750.1:736659510-736667473 GCF_019279795.1 Protopterus annectens | reverse complement strand
CTGTCAAATTATTTACTCCATTTATTTACACTGTGTTGTGCTGAGTCTCTCTGGCTTCTCAGAAATGGTCAGTTTTCTTTCCAATCCTTTATCAGGAAAACAAGTACTACTCCAGATCCTTCATTGAAAAACAAGCTGTGTGAAGTAATTTCTAAAGTAGACTTGTTTGTAGTGAAATGTACAGATAAACAAGACTGCACATACACTGACATTTATCAGAGATCAAGAAGCCATGTAACTCTGTTAAAATTGAATTGTTCTTCCCTGTGTTCCCTAAAGACAGAAATCATGTAGACTGATAACAGATGCACAGGTAATTTAAACTGGTCTCTCTGCAACATGGCAGCTTGTTGCTAGCTAAAGTTTCATGACAAAATTTTTTTTGCTTCATTCTGTTGCCTAAGGGTGTTCAAGAAATATGACACACAAAAGCAAAACAATTTAAATGTGAGGTATCATAAGGCAATTTAGTTTTTCATATTTTCACATTGGCAGATAATTACATCACCAGTTTTAGAAAACAAATGTTTTTTGCTCGTAACCTTATGGCTGTGTTTTATATCTCTGTTAGTGTTTTCATTTTAAGATGTGATGTACGTAAGAGAAGGATATACATTAAAGTAACATTTATATAATTGTCTTTTTCTTCTCTTTTTTGCCAAATACATCCTCATTCCATGGCAGAGTCCTACCTTTTAAGTTTTTTAACAGTACTTGGTAAACTTTATTTTATATTCTATTGTTTAAGAGAACATGTGAAGAGACAGTAACCAAACCTTAAAATGGGAATATTTTCTTGAATCTGCATACTTTCATGAACATTCTTAGTTGGCAAATTCTGCAGTTGTTACAAATTCAGCATCCTTGACACTTGCCTGGTTTATGTCAAACTGTCATATAATTTCTCACTGTGCTACAGCTTTGCTGTGCTCCTTTGTACCAAATGTGGCTTTTGAACCTAATTCCCATTCCAGAGGTAAACACAGCAGATATCTGGACAACCTTCAGAACTGCTTCTTTGGCAAAATTTGAGATTGCTGTCCTGCCAAACCTATTATTTCCTCCAGCCCTGTCATTCCACTTCTTTCAAATAGGCTGGATACAATACATTACGGGTTGTCCCTTACTACGTAATGTATTATTGTGCTGTGCTTCACGAATTCCTGATCCAGTAAGAAATTAGTTCATATTCATAGTGCTTCAACAGCATATACTAAGCCACTGTGAAACACGTCCTAACCCATTATCATGAAGGTTAAGTCCTATCCTAGCTCTGTATCCCAGACTCATACCTGTTGTATCCATGATCCTGACATCCTGGGTCCCTCACTACTACATTTCTGTAGCCACATGTCTGTTAATTAACAGCAGTGCACTCTCCAAGGCATGATAGTCTCTCACATTTACCCATACTCTACAAGGTAACATCCCTGACCCCATACTAGTCAATATTCTGGACATTTTTTTCAATATCATTCTAAAATCTTTTGAGTCCTAATTTACAAAACAGTGATACACATCATCTGCAAATCATTACCACCAGTGGAAATGAGAATCAGGCATACTCCCTTGTTCTGATAGATAAATCACAATTTTCATTGACTACTGCCATACTGTGTTTCTTTATGCCATCTCTGCTACATGTGCTGTACACTGAAACTTAGTGGTGGTCAATCAGGGCTTTTGTATGGCTAGTCAAAAACATAAACAGCTGCTAACTTGCTGTACCATATCTGTCTTACAGTTAGTGAAAAAGGAAACATTTTTACTGTACTGAGGATGATGTACCATCGTAACAGGTCTATGTTAAGTCATTGAATGAAAAAGTCACTGAATGGCATTACATTGAAAATGCCATTCAGAGAAACTCCTCGTGGAGGGCTGCGTACCCCATGACCTTGCTAATTATATGTACCAACTCTGATTTTTCACTACAGTCAGAAAAGGACATATTTTCTGATCACTACCATAACGTGATATTGCTCAAATGGCTTGATGAACAGCATGTTCGATGAAACATGCCATTCAATGCTTTTTCCTTTCGATGACTGAACATGGACACCATTTTAACACACTCATTGCTTATTATATGGTTTCTTTTTGGAAGATTTTTGATTGTCATATCCCTTGTACATGCAGCTCCATAGGGTTTGGCAATGCATAGCCATATGTGACTCATTCTCAGTGAAAAATGAAGGTACACCAAAGAAGCATGGATCTATACATAAAGACCCAAAGACCTCTCCAAGCACAGATGTTAAATGCACTGTTTACATGAATGTCTACTTGGAGTTAAACTAAAAGTTTTCTTAATTAGATTGAAGAATACTTCACATCTTTCCATAGCTACAGTGCTCAAATCAAAATATTTTTTTTTCCTTTTTTGCTTGCAAAGCAAAAGTAATGCCTTCTACTGTCAAAAGTCTTTTTAAATTCTCCCAGATTGGCATGGCTTTTCAGGTAACAGCACTTGCTTAGTCATTCTGGTCCCCCATTTCCCTTCAAACAGTTTTCCAAAACTAAAATGCTCCAATGTAGATTATGGACAAAATCACCTTGTATCTGTCATTGCAAAGGCTATGGTTCCCCCCCCCCAGAGTTTCTGCAAAGTCATTAATATGACAACTGTTAAGTTGCATATTTATTTTGTATTACAGGAATGCCATGCCACCCTTGTCATAAAAATTCCTGGAAATCTGCATTTATATATGACACAAAGCATAGCATTATTGTTTCCATTGCCTCATGAATATATCTATTTCCAGCATAGGTTCAGTTCCAGAGAAGCCCATTCAGTTTTCTTGACTACATCTTGGGTTATTCCTGACCAACTCTTTCTAGAATTAATTACTTTTACTCATCCTTAACTTTATGATATGATTAATTCCTTCTTATTCAAAAATACAAGTTCTCAAATACAGAAGACAATCAACATAGCAGATAGCCTAGCAGATAGGACAGAGGTTTATGACTCTGAGCTCTTAATGGACTATTTTTCTTATCCATGGTTTGATTCCTTCTAGCTCCATCTGTCCATCTGCTATTTTAATGAATGCATGGTCCTGGTGGGCATACCTAGTCAACATGTGTGTATATGTATATATGTGTGTGTGTGTGTATATATATATATATATATATATATATATATATATAAAACGTTTCAAGAAAAATTGTATTGGATTCATGTCATGTGACCACTTGACACTTTGATGTAGCACCTGACTCTGTCTTTCAGCCATTAAGGCAGTGAGTTTGGACAGTATATAGCACAAGTGACCAGAGAACCCAGTGACAGAAATGATAGAGATATAATCCATTGCAGAACCTCCTTGTGAGCTACACTGTTCACAGGCTGATGACATCATTTCTAGACCGTATTACAATTTGCACAGCAAGCGAGCATTTCTCAGATGCATACATGGATATACGAAGTGTGGCTTGTGGGGACTCATGGGCCATTTTTTAATTGTCTTGCTTGAACTATGGACTATACTCACTTTCATCTGCAAACATTTGTCATGCACTTTACTAACATGATTCCACTGCATCATGTTACTTTCTAAAAGTTATCTTTCTAAAAGTACTCCATGCTTTCCATTTGCATGTAGCTGTAGAAACAGCTTTGGTGTCAACCAGTCATTGCTATAAAAATTCATATCCATTGATGCGTTTGAGTCTTTCAGACTGTGTTGGTCTCACAAATATTTTAACTGTGCAATGCAACTTGAGAAGGCATGTCATCCAAATACCTTCCAGCACAATATTGAAATGAGAAACGGGTATGGTACACATGCTTAAAATATGATCACCTCTCTACCTAAAATGTTATGAACTTCCAATATTCCTAAACAAATAAAATGTCTCTCTCACTTGCAGGCCAGGATTTAGAAAAACTATTGTTGATGTTACTGTTTGCAATTCATAGAGATGATAAAGCTTCATGGAGCAGCAGTGGAATTAGTTGCTCATCATATCTCTGAATCCTACACTGTACATTTAGACCTAACCATGTTACAGTTTTCCATACCAACCCTTGCAGCACAGTCATATGACAGTACTGGCCCACTTTGGCACAAGCAGCCCTGATCCTCCCATTTAAGGGTATTGGGTTATGCCATCAAAAGATGGAATACCCTTTTACTGCTTCACTCACCAGATATATTGGTAGAGCTACTCTCTGAACAACATTAGACATAACTATACAAGTGTTATCCATACTAAACCTTCCTACACAGGTGCACTGGCACTTTTAAAAAACTCACAGATAAGTGCACATGCACAGTCTCTCTCTCTTTTACTAATGGTGATATTTAGGTAGTATAGTTCATGGCTAATTAGCATTACATTGCTCTAAGACTAATACATGTTCATAACAATGTCCTCTCTAAGGGATGGTGCCTTAGTACCACCCTAACAGTACAGCAGTATCTAAAGTACATGAGCATAGAACATTGCACATTTCCACCTTGAGTGGGAGTGCACAGTGCATTACATGTCTGAAAACCAAGTCAGTTACATAGCTCATCTTCACATAATTTCCTCTCCTACTTTATATTAAGATATGAAGATCATCATCTTAAACTATTTTACGATACTTTTTTATCTATCTCATGGGCAAGATCAATGGTATATCATTTTAAACTTAAATCATGTTTTTTTGTGAGTTATATGGTTCCTCATATTACAATATTTCCACTGAGGAAATACACAGATATTTCCAGAACATCTAAGGTGTGACATCACTACCCTCCTCATTTATTATTTATTTACTCATGAACTGATGCAAAGTGTAGTCTTACAGAATTTTGATTTGAGAACTGTATTTGCAGCAGACACGAGCTCCTCATTAAATCATTCGTCTATTAACTGTTTTTTATGTTACTATCAACACCTGAGCATTCCTGTTTGTTTTTGCTCGTTGTGCATATTAAATGTAGTGATACTTCCTTTTAGCTCCCATTAGGTTAGGACTAAATGAAAAATTTATCAGTTTTGATTCCCAAATCCTTATTACAATCAACTTTCTCAAGATGGCATTTCTTAAAGCAAAGGGCTGTTCCTGGTTTACATTACCGAAGTGTATGACCTTAGATATATTTGCATTAAATACCATATTGCACTGTTTAGTCAAGGTCTCCAAATTGTCTAGATAGTTTTGAATAGTCTCAGACCTGTCTGATCACAGCATTAATTTTGAAATTGTCACCAGGCTTGCTTACCCTTATCTCACTTGCAGAAGGAAAGCTCAACATGAATATGGTAAACAAAGGTAAAGCCAAGAACAGACCACTGTAGGATCCCTGTCAACTTTAACACACACAGTAACCATACCTGTCTTAACTCCAAAGTTCCTGTTCCTTAACCATTTTCCAATCCATCTTGTTGCAGACCCATTCAACTTACCTCAAGGTTAACTCTTTGCTAGACTGAGGGTGTTAAGGATCTTGTGGGTGAATTGAGTACTGAACCTGGGAGCTGTCACTCATGCTGTAGCCAAGTAATTAGTACATCTGTAAGGATATTTCTGCTGCCCCATGTATTACCCAGAAATGGCCTCTGAGACTTTTGATTTTAAATGGATATCACATCGGCATCAAATTTATCAAACCATGACCATCTCCTGACTAGCCATACCAGTAGCTTGTATCCCTTTCCAGGCTTAGGTCACCAGTGCCATGAATGGATGCCATCCAGCTGTGCAGTTTGGCTAACTGTGAATATTACTGTGTTTGGAAAAGTCATTAGAGAATTTGAATATAATCACTGATGTTTATCAAGTGATGTTTTGTTTTATATGAAAAAGTCTAACTGTTCAGTCATCTCATGGAGTCTGTGCAAATGCATCAGATTTTTACTGTGTTGCAGGTACTGAAGTATGCAGACACGTATAATTATCTCTTCTATGAAGCCCAAATTATGCTAGAAAATGGTCCAAATACACGTATGTTATTTAGCTTTGCTTTGGAAACTCAGATCATGGCTGAACATAGCCCACTAAGAAAGCCCATTTAGAGACAACAAATAAATAAGGAAATTTGTTCCAACTTAACTTAAAATAAAAAGGGAGCAGGGAAAATGGGTCTGGAATAATGGGGAAGTGGATAGGGTTCAAAAATTAAAATAAGATATTGTGCTATGGGCTGTGAAAAGTGATGTGCTATAGGCATGTATCATATCATGAGGTCATTGCCTCCCCTAGTCTTCCCTCATTAGGCCAGTCATGGAGTACAATGCCCCATTTGGCATGTACCTCACTTGACACCTGCAACAACTGGAGAGGCTGCAAAATTACCTTACAAAGATGATCCTAGGCCTTAGTAACTTGTCCTATATGGCCAGACTCAAACAAACTCCAGCTATTCCCTATATCATATCACCTACTTAGAGGTGATCTCTGCTTGACTTACAAAGCCATGTCTAACCCAGCTCTGTTAGAAATGCTACATCTAAAGAAATCCTAATCCCACTGCACCACGCACTCCAAAGACTGCAACCTCATTACCACAATCAACAGAACATGCTGGAGGGATGGGTTCATAACCCAGAGACTGCCCATGCTATGGAATAGGCTTCCCATACATGTCAAGCAGAGCACTTCATTGGCCCTCTTCAAGAGAAATCTTGATGAGTGAATGGGAAATAGAAAATTCACCCGAAGGATCTCTCCAGTGGCTCTACTCGACAGAGGCACTGGGAGCAAAGGTCAGGTGGCACAATGTCAGGGTAATCCTATGGGCTAGACTTGTAAAGGCCCCAGGGAAATTAGCCTAGTACATACCTATGAACCTATAATGAAAGTAGAAATGCATTCATAAGTAGTACAGTTCTTCAGGCCTTCTATTGAAATGTCAGCATTTGAAATGCCGAGCGACAAAAAGTCGAAAAAAAAGGCTGTAAACAGAGTGAATTTTGAAAGTTACTTTTGTCTTTAAAACTTCTTTTTGCAGGTGGGCAAGCCCCCATGCACCCCCTTCCATGTGGGGTACAAGCTCACCACATCCCCTGAACTTGTATATAACTGTGAGATCACCATACCTTGGAGAAGGCGAATATTCCAAGAAATCTCATTTCAGACATAATATATATGTCTGTTCTTTCAGCTATTTGGTCTCCATGTTTCCGGACTGTTGTGGGTCCCAACATTTCAAATGGTTACCAGTTCTTCCACATTTTTTGATGCATCTACAATGAGTTAGTGCTGAAAAAGAAAAGTGCAATTGTTTTATGTAATGTTGCTTCATTTCTGAAGATGTTTTGTTTTTAAATGTTTGTTGTGCCTATTTTTCCCTAATTAAAAAAATGTTCTCACTTTGACTAAGAATTGCTATCTTTTATGTCAGCCTCAGCTCCATGGAATCTAGGCAGGTAGCAACCTCAGTGTGACATTTTATCCAAGGATGGTACTTCAGGTGAGCAGCAGGATAACAACTGTGGTCGGTGTCATTACTGCAACATGAACTGAAGCACCTGGTGCGGAGGTATAACCTATATCCTTGGATCTTCTGGTGTCAGAGGCAACTGTACCAACTGTTGTGCCATTAAAAGTGGAGGACAGCAGAGCTATAGTAAAGGATGAAGTAGCTAGGCTAATGATCCATGTGCTGATATTTAATAGTTTTGTTAATACATATCTAACGATGGTTATCATAGAAAAATGGAGGGCACTACACCGTTGAGGGCAGTGGCCCAAGAATAACATATGAACCAACAGTGTAACTCTACAGACAAAAAAGGAATAGAAAAGGGATCTAGCAAGTATAAATGCACTATGATGTGAGAGAATGGCAAAAAAGAATAAATGCTGGTGGAATGGATTGCTAATTGTGCAGATTTAAAGAAATCCGATATACTCCTTTTACTGCACAAGGAACTAGGGGTATGGTATAGTACAGTACAGGTAATTTTGGAAAGTATTCAAGCAATAGATAAATGTGAATGTCAGAACATGGATAAAGATGGAAGA
>NC_056750.1:736579510-736654510 GCF_019279795.1 Protopterus annectens | reverse complement strand
AATTTTCTTTCTGTTTCCAGTAAACTTTTAATATTTGATATTGCTTTAATTAGGCATATCAAAGAAGCCATCACATGCACAGAAATCTTGAGGCAGTTAGGAAATCCTTTATTTTTATTTATTTTTTAATGTTTGGTTTTGCCTGCAGAAAGCGCAGTCTTGACCATGTCATCAGGCACTTATTGAGACAATATTATCAACTAATATGCAAGGAGACTGTATCACTATAATTCTGGACATGTCTACTATACATTTTAGAAGTTGATCATGGAACCACAGAAAAATAACTGGAGCAAGTAAAGGTCATCTCCATGGAGTTAACTTGTGTTAGTCAACCATGTAGTTTCCTCAAGCTTAGCACAATAATAATAATAATAATAATAATAATAATAATAAATCTGCCCGGTTGAGTAGTCATGACTTGCACTTGGAGAGTTTGGAGGTTCCCTATGTGTTGAATAATTTGTTCTATGATCAGTCTTTCTATGGCTTTGCATATGAGGCTTGTCAAATTTCTGAGTCTGTGGAAAGTCCTCCCTTATGCAGGGGAATAACTGTAGCTGTTCTACATTTGCAAGGTACAACACCTGTAGGAAGGCTGAGACTGAACACTGTTAATGAAGTTGCTAAATTGTGCATTGTGGTATTTAAGATGCATCCAGGATATTGTCAGGACCCAGCAATCCAGTATTTTTAGCTTTTGATAGCACTTTTAGGACTTAGTTTTGTGTGATTGCTGGAGGCAAACCATTTTCAGGTTTGTCTTGAGGGACTAATGGGGGTGGTGTGTGAAGTTAGAGCTATTTTTTTCTGTTTGCCATATCTTCAGCTTCATTGTAGGTGCCATTTTTCTCAGTCAGCTCAGTATATTGCTGTGGTGTGCTTTTGAGGTTATGAGCACAACTAAAAATGCCTTGTGATTTTCTTTGGCTTTGGTTTCTATTTTAAGCTCAAATTTGGCTTTGGTGGATTTTATTAATTACTGAGTTTGCTTATTTCAGTGACAATGGTTGTAACATTCTTTGAATTAATATTCTTATTTTCTATCAGAAATTTTCTTTTTATTATAAAGCTTATTGATATTATGGTTTCACCATGTGGTTTTGTTTCTGGGGTTTGCCTTGCACTTGGACCTAAGAGGTACAACTGCAACTATGTTTAGTGTGGTGCTGTATGTTTATGCATATTTAGTGGGGTTAAATGGGTTTGTTGTGGATTCAGTGCTTGCCAATTTATCACTTAATAGTATTAGGTAGTTTGTCTTAAAAGAAATTTCTAAAGGTATCTCGGGTAGAAGGAATCTCTGGTTTTAAATTTATTTTGAAGGAGACTGCTTTATTTGTCAGATCTAGTACTTGATGAAGATAGGCAAGGGGTGTGGTGCAAGATACTCCCAAATTAGTAAGGACAAGGCTAATTGACCTTGGGCATGTGTATTAACAAAGTTCAGGAAGCTATGTGAATTAGTAGTGGTGATGGCTAGTTGGATAGTTTAGATCATCTAGGAAAATGGCATTTGTTTTAATACTGAGCAATTCTTGAGCCTGTGGATAGTATCTGAGACATTCTTGTATCATAGAGGGAGTTCTACAGTTAACTAATATATGGCTCTGGGCCTTTCTGATAGTTATTAGGACATGAAGAAGATCTAGTGCATCATGCTGCTTTACCAGCCTTGATGCGAGTCTCTCCTGCATATAGAATGAGACACCTCCACCTTTTTTCCATTCCTGCACAGTAGCTGGTCTAAGCGTGTGGAAGATGTTAGAGCCGTGCATGGCCACAGTGCTCTGTACTAGTTTAAACCATGTCCGAGTCACTACAGAGACATCAATGTCCTGCAGAGTGAAAAAAGATTGTAGGGAATGAAGTTTCTTGTTTAGGCTCCAAGCATTGATCAGTAACACCTAAATATTTTCCTTTTCTTGCTTCATTATGTTGGTATGTTTATCATGTTAGCATTGCCTGAAAAAGGCACTATGGTGATGGACAGTGTCATTACCAGTAATCAAAACCTGAGTGGTGAAAGATGCAGGCCATCCCTAGTAAAGTAGCATGGTCCATCAATCATATCTTCACAGGCTATTAAGTATTGGAACCCTTTTGATGACATTAAAAACTGAGCCAATTAAGGTCCGTTATTTTCAACTCATGTTGTGGCATAATCCGTGGAGAAAGTAGATGATGCTCAATGCTAGGCTTATATCTGTCTTGGGGGCACAGTCTGACAGCTCTATCCTGTCTGTCCTCATTTAGTCCAGGGAGGTATACCTCAAGTCATTAACACCAGCATCAGTTGTGACAGATTCATACTGGTGGTAGTTCAAGGACTTGAGTTGCTTGAATGATGTGATGGATACTGGCACTAGACCATCAGCAAACCATTTCTCTTTCCTTGCTCAGCCCACTAAGAGGCATGTCTGTACGTCTTGCAATGCAGTCACAGAAAGCAAGACTATTTGGGTCAATGTTGTCTTATGAACAAATCATCTGTGACTTTGAGGGACTCGTGCTGTGAGGAGGTAGACTTAACTCACTGAGTGTGCTTTGTGCCTGTGGTATGTTTTGGAGGTCTTGGAGGTTTACGCAAGTTAATCTTTAGAACATCAGCGTATGATGTATTGTGTGTGTTGTGATGGCTTTGGAGAGGTGTGATGTGTGATATACTGCTGTTGATAATGTCAGAGAATATTATGTATGTACATCTCTCACAAACACTAATGTTCGAGTAATAGATGATCCTCAGACAGCATGAGACCATCCCTACACTGTTTCATTATTTCCATCTCAAACAGGCAGCCATAAGAGGTTGTACGGAAATGCTTGTCAAAGATATTGACAGGAATTCTTACTGACTTTTCTATTTTGTTTGAAGGTAATATTTTCCACACTGATGTATTTGCTGTCATGTCTGCTTTACCTGAAAACAGTACATTTATTATCAACGTGTGCAGAGAGTTACAGAGCATGTGAAATGTTCCTACTTTTTTATTCAGCATACTGCAATATTTCTGACCTTATGACTTGCTTGAAGGGTATTTACACTTTTTCTTTTCAGTTTCTTGACTACCACATCAGTAGGATGAAGTTTTATGGCAGGAAGGCATTGATAATACATCTTAATCCTCACAAAGCATTCAAAAAGAATATGTGCAAGAAAAAGAAGTAGGCAATATTTGTGTGGATCCTGTCTGGATATTGCATTCCTGTGTCCGCAATTAGTCTGGCACAAAACTTTCTGATCAGATTTCTTGAAAAAGTTGCTATCACTAGATGCCCTCCTTCATTGAGGCAGTAGGTGATGCCCCATAAAGGAATTCAGCTACCAGTTTTTTTTTTAACAGCCCACTGCATACATGTCTTATTGCCCAACCTCTTCTACTAGGGATTTATCATATTGACCCTGGTAGTTTGTGGTGTTGCCTCCACCATATAAATGACATCACTTAATGTACATAAAATGAAATAATCCTTGCAATGCATTTTGCTTATCCTATCAAATAGGAAAGATAGCCATTTCCTTATGGACAACCTTACAGTCTTGGGCTCTCTCTCTCTCACATAATGTCAGACTTACTACTTCTGTTCTGCTTCCTCTAGGTGGGCTTTTGTCATCCCTATTATCTCGGTAAATTTACCCAAAAATTCAACACCAAGTCCCCAACAGAACCTTGAAGGAATATTTACTTTCTCACTCATCAGGAATTGAATCAAAGGCCCCCCTCACCCTCTGTTCACAAAGTAACTCAAATGGTGAAAAACCTGTTTTGGAACACATCTCTGTAGGGTAAGAAAATATGATACAGGTGCTTGCCTCACATCCACATGAAATGGACTGGGAATTTTCTCAGCATGGTCTTGAGAGTAGAGTTAATCCTCGGTGCCCAAAGATTTCTCGTGCATGAAAGGGGATAGTTTTATAACTGTCTTATTCCACTGTACTTCTACAAACAATTCAACATGTCTGACATGAATTTACTATCAGACACCTATTCTGATCGGAATATGAAAATGTTGCTACTTCAAGGTACTAAGTAGTACAAATTCTCATTAAAATGTCTTACTTGTCATTTTGGTAATATGAGACCCCACAATAAACATTGCTACTCGTTTGAATGGTTGATCAATAAGAAGTAAAGCCACCAAAACAACCTTAAATGTCTGTATCTCCTGCTTTGCTTACTTTTAGACGCTGCTGCCTTGTCCCATTGTACAGATTCTCATGCCTTTGAGAATCAGAAACTTCCTCAGCTACCTCCCTCAAGTTATTTTAAAGCAGATAACCACCTTAGAACTAAAGGAAAATAATCTAGATGTTCACTTTGTTTTCTGAGCTATTTTAACATTTCAAAATCACTTCGACTGCTTCTTATACAATTTTAATGTGTTTTCAGCAAAATGGCTGCCAATGATGTTTGAAATAGCTTTTTGTTTTTCTTCACCCCCTTCCTCTTTCCCCATAATACATTTCAAGTCTGCTTTATTTAAGTCATAGTAGACGTAAGGAAGTAGAGGTGTATTCCTGTGTCATTGACATATAATGGGATTAGTGTCTGTAGCTGTCATCTTTTATACCTTCAGTAACAAGACTGCTGCTTTTATTTCTTGAATGAACCTCATTTGTGTTCTTTCAGGGCTTGTTTTAGAATACACTAAAGAGCTATACAGCTGCAACCAAAAAAATAGCTAAACTACAGGGTTTTCTTTAAAGTATCTTTTTGTAGTCCAGAATGCCTTTGAACCATTTACTGATCTAATTGCTCTGTTTTGCTATGAAAGCCATGGCTACATTGGAAGCAGCAGTGAATCTGTGCAAGTTCTCTTCCTGTCTGTAATGACAATGTAAAGCCACTTCACACATCTCTTTTTTTTTTTTTTTAATATAACAGCTGCTGTACTCCTAATTATCCATGTTAGATTGTCTGCAGCACCTGACTACAAATGTCTTAGTGTCTGTGGTATGTCATGTAGGTGTAGATAGATTCATCTGCAAATTGTGAGAAATTACCTTAAATCTAAAATATATGAATTGAAAATATATTCATGTGTGTGTGGTGTTTTCCTTCCTTTATTCCAAGCCAAGGAAATGAAAGTTTTATTAAGTAGAAGCAGGTTTCTGGTACCTACACAATACTGGAACCATTGCCGCCTCACAGCAAGAGGTTCTCCGGTTCGATCCTCGGCTGGGGTGCCTTCTGTGCGGAGTCTGCATGTCCTCCCTGTGGTCGCGTGCATTTCCTCCCACATCCCAAAGACATGCTGCAGGTGGATTGGATACTCTAAATTGGCCCTAGGTGTGCATGTGAGTGTGCCTTCTGTGGAAGGTTGGGCGCCGGGCTGGCAACTCGACACTGTAAAACTCCACTGCCAATCAATGTGCGGACAAGGTGATCCACTGTGGTGACCCCTAACTGGGAAAAGCCGAAAGAAGAAGAAGAAGACTGTAGGGAGAAAAGCAATTTAAGAATTGAGTTAAACTGTAGGAAAAGGTGGAAAAAAATAAAAAAACAATGTGCAACAGTATACTAACTGCTGCAAGCAGGGGGCACGCAACACTGCACCCCCCACAGCCACTCTCTTTAAATATACCAACTCCGAGATCGCACTACAGTGCAGTAAAGGGACTTGCAAGGGTTTGTTTTACTACTGAGGGTTTTTTTTTTGACGTGTTCGAACTTCTGCAAGTTCGACTATATGGTTTTGACCATATAGAGTTCGAACTTGTTGAGGTTCGATCACATAATAGGAACCTGGAAGTACTAACTATATGTCTCCCTGCACATTACTTTCCATATGTAATTGTCTCTTACTGGCTGTGCTGTAAGTGCTGTAAAGAAGGTACCATGCCATCAAAGATGAGCATGACAAGAAAGTTAATAAATGTAGTCTTGATTGATAAGCTTAAAGATGCTAAGATATCCGTAGACAGTTTGAAGACAGTTTTAAATATGCGTAAAGCAATGGAAGCTAGAGGTCAGCCTGTATAAATATTAATAATCGTCCTGCAACTGATCTTTTTGTGATGATCTGTGGAGGAAAGGTAATTATTTCATTAACAGTTTGAGTGTTTTTCTACTAACGTTTAAAAATGTCAGTACACTGCATGATGATTCTGTTTGTAAAAGTTGTTTAATGAGGTTGGAGTGTTTACATGTTTACAGATGTCGGACTTTAAAGGATGAGATACGGATCAACTGTTTATTTATTTATTTATTTTTATCTTTAATGCTACATAAAACAGTTCTTGAACTGACATTTTGTCTACTTTGTATCTTGGAAGGATGGAGGTTTACAAGATTGTTGATTAAAATCTAACATATATGATGTGTGATACTTGCCTTCTGCTTTTCCTAGATCATAACCAAAAGTGAGGCAATGGCTCTGGGTACAAAGTTGTTAAAAATAAGTAAGGAAACATTCCTTTTAGAAAGAAGATTACTGTTCTTTCTCCTGGTTAGGAAAACATAGCCCTGATTTATGCTGACAGCAGATAGTGCAAGGGATTTTGTAGTAATCTGCAACAGTTTGGAACTTGAGCCTATCATCACTTAATGAGGTTCTATCACTTGGATTTAGATGCTAAAATGGTGTTGGCTGCAAGGAAGATTGATGTATGGAGAACAAAAGTATGTTAGATGCTAAAAATGGTGTTTGCTACAAGGAAGATTGATGTATGAAGAACAAAATTATGAAGAAGGGCAGGATGTAAAAGGCAAATAAGATAATTATGACATGGAGGACATAATGTTAAATTGGTGACTTGTTGATATAGCTTAAAAATTCATATATTTAATAAAAACAATTTGCAGTATTGTCTGGCCAAGATGAAGAATATAGTAGATGCCATGGCATTAAGATTTGAAAAGGCTGGGGTGATTTTTTAATATGCAGATCAAATGGCAAATTTAGCGAGTGATAACTTATATTGTCTGAAGCTACGCCAAAAAGCTTAAAACTGTTGTGTGAGCTTGTTAGATTTCAGACAGTAGTATAGTCCTTTTTAGTCTGTCTATGCTGAAGGGTGGTTAATGTTTTTAATTAAATGAGGTCCAACAAATGAGTTTCATGGTGAAGAAATGAGTTACGGTGATTAGACTTGTTCACATTGAAGTCACCAAGAACAACAAGCCCAGAAGTGATACTGTGTGTTGGATTTGTATAGGCAATCAGCTTGAAGATGAGATTATTAGGAGGTATGAATGGGAAGCAATTTTCTTTGTGTTAATAGTGGAAGACTATTGCAGAAACCAGAAGAGACTCATAGCAGGTTTGTTCATGTGGATGACTTTGGTCAGAAATGTGGGTTCCAAAAATTTTCAATAATTTTGCTGTTCCTCCTGTGTATGAGCTTGTTTTAATGGTAAAGAAGATAAAGTACTAAAGAGAGGTTTTCTCTTTTTCAGGGATTGTGTGATTTTAGAATTGTTTCTTTAAGGGTATTGATGTCATCGGAGTAGTATTGTATCAAAGTGAGAACATTTGGTGTTTTATTATACATGTGTTTGTAGTTAAGGTGGCAGGTGTTGGTAAGCAATGCAGATTATGATGGTTAGAGCATGTATATATGAAGGATAATTAATGTTTATTTGAATAAAAAAGGCATGAGCACTATTGGACCAGTGAATTATATTAGCTTTGCTTAGTAACATATCGTGACCTAAAAGCAGTTTTTTAAGTTAAACGTAATGGATAATATGCACAGCCAGATGTTTATTAGATTACTGCAAGGTAATAGTGAGGTTATCACTAAGAATGAGCACAAGTAGAAAGTTATTTAGGCTAAAAAGTTGTGAATTATGAATAAATGTTAGACAAGAGTGAGAATCTCACATATTCAACTTTAAAGCATTGTTTATTATTTCAGAAGTCACCACTGTTCATGTACAAACAATATCAGAATGCAGATTTACAAATGGTTTGCATTTTCCATCTTATCTCTGAAATATTTTCATGAAAGCTGTGACATGAAATACGTTTTGCTCGTTCATATATGTAAAGCTTTGTATGAATTACTTCATAAACAAGGATTCCTGATATGGAAGCATGAATGCAATTGTATGAAGTGTTACACTGGGATTAGTTGGAACTGCACGTGCATTTAAAAGCCCTAAAGTTCTGCAATAGGTGCTCTTGACAGCATACAGAAGTCAATTATGTACCAGTTTACTTATAATCATTTAGCAAGAAACATATTATTTAATCTTTAAATTATCTAAATTTAATGCTTAATTGTGTCTACCAATTGCATTTATATTTAAGCATAAATAAGGGGAAATTACCTTACATGATCTAAAAGATATGAATTGAAAATTATATTCATTTAAGACAGGCAGTTTGTAAAATACAGTGACTTGGTTGGCTTAGTTGTTTGATAAGTTGTTAGAGCTGATTAACTCACTACTTCAGATATATATATATATATATATATACATATATATACATATACACATATATATATACACATATATATATATATATATATATATATATATATATATACATACATATATATATATACATATATATATATACACACACACACATACATATATATATATATATATATATATATATATATATATATATATATATATATGATATGCTGCTATTCATGTGACTAGGTTTGACTGCATGTATTTGCTTAAATGCTCGGAATGGGATATGAACTATTTTATATTTTCCATAAAACTACACAAACTGATTCTTAATAATACTACAGTTGAAATTTTCTTTTTAACCATGCCATGGGTTTTGGATTTCAAGCTTTTAGATAAAAGTTATGCTTATAAGGAAAATGCGTTCATTGTCCTGGATTTATATTTCATTTTGGGAAGGGAGTTGACATTTCAAGAATGCTGGGGAGTAGTTGTCAAACTATTAATTACTGAGTTATAATTTACAGTTGTGATTCAGTTACCAGTATGACATAAATTAGTTTCAAGAACCATAAATCAGCTGAATGTTTAATAAATTGGATGTCTGATTTATAAAGCTGGCATTAAGAATACTGGCCTATAAATCAGATACAGTGCTCAGCCTTCAGTTATATAACTTATAAATTGCTTTCTTGATGTATAAATCAGTTACTAGTAGAACTATAAATCAAGTGCCTGGTAAAAAATATACAAAAGTAAAGACTTATTAATCAGTGGAATAAATCAAAGCAGCAATTTTCAGAAGATAGATCCCATATAAATTATTTAAAAGTGTTATAAAATTAAAATGAATAATTTCAGGTTTGCTTTAATAGGAAAGTAAAGTATACTTCTTGAGAAAATAAACGTTCCTGTAGACAAAATTGCAAGCAGTTGTCCAAGGCAGCAACCAACAAACCTCGATTTCCTCTGAACATGGGATACTGTATGACACACCCTGAAACTTCAGTACAGAAAACAGTGCATCTCCATCATTCATTTTAACAGCTTGGTCATTGAGATAAAAATGTAAGTTTTAAAGCATAGCTCAATACATGAAAAAAATATGGTTAAAATGGAATATGTAACTATATTGCAATACCTTGCCTGCAATTACTATTACATGATTAATTTTACTCTTCCATCTGTCTTTTTTGTAAGAAGTTGTTGCACCTGATAGAGTACTGAGTTACACACATGCATCATCTGCTTGCAGTGTTTGTCATTGCTCCTATCAATTCACCATAAAGAGTAAATTGTATCACCAACCCTGTCTCTGTTGATTGCTAACTACAATGCTGTAATGAGAGATGTCACAAAGCCTGTAGTTTAGATTTGCTCAGTAGTTTGTGGAGTGAAACCCATATCCAGTATTGTCTACTGTTCCTATACGATTAAAAGGTTTAGCACAATTTTTATCCAAGAACCATCTTTTAATGTACGATACCTACAAATGCTAAGTTAAGCACATATGTAGTGAATTTTAACAATGAAAAATTAATGTTGAACAGTAATTCATAATTTATTCATAATGAATTCCAGAATAGATAAAGTTTGAAAGGAAACATTTGCATCAATTGTGGAGTAGTTAATAGTGATGTTGGGGAAATAGGGTCTTGTGTTTTTTTCAGAAAAAAAAAAGGAACCATAACAAAAGGACCGTGAGCAATTTCTTCATTTGGAAGAGTCAGAGGATAAAAGGAATAGTGTGAAAGCTCTAAAAGGAAGAGACCAGTGAGTTCAGAAAGGAGAGAAATTAGTTGTGTGATGTAAGCATCCCACCAATAAAAAATTTGATGTACATCTCAAGGGATGAAGATTAAAGACTGGAAGAGAGAATCATTTTAAAAAGGTGGCATAAAGAAGGTTACAATTGTGGGTAATGGAACTCTATAAGGAGAATACTGGGAGGGACAGATCTTCAGAGTAGAAAGGGAGCTGAATAAGATTTTAATCATTAGGATTTCAGACTCCTGGTAAGGAAATGAATTAGAAAATACTAAAACAACTGTTAAATGTTAAAACTGTTAAAATGTGCAGGAACCAAACCATGGATCCTAACGTAATAAACTTTTAATTGCTGCTTTCGTAAAAGCTACTTCAGAAATACAAAATACTAAAAATTGCATTAAGGTATTGCACACGTTCAACCAATAAAATTCATTAATCAGTTCAATTAAATAATCCAAGTAAACAATTAATCCTTCAAGTGCCTTCAATGCCAGCATTGAGTTCCTTCAAGAAACACTTGATGTTAATACTCATTTAAACCAAGGGGGCAGCTCTTAAACTTAGTTGCCATTCTACCTCCCTCTTTTCCACTTGATTTTTATAGTCTCCCCCTCTTCTATCCTCCCTGAACCAGAAAATACCGAATTCTAGGTGTCATCCTTAGTATGGAATTAAAGACAATGGTGATGATATGAAGGCACACTTAATCATTAGTAATTAGGCAGCTGTATCATTTAGAGTTGTTAGAAAATATAAGATGTCAAGAGCAGAGATAATAATGTAGATTTTTGCAAATGATTATTTGTAAGAAAGGACTTTAAAGCTGAGTTAGACAATGCTAGCTAACTGAATGAATAGACTATCTCTGGTGGTATGTCAGGGATGAAATACCCATATCTTAGGATGATGATTTGAGAAGGAGACAAAAAGGCAAAGGGACAGTATGTCCACATAGTAACGTGTGACTATGGCAAAAGGCAGGGCATTCCAAATTTGAAAGGTGAGAGACTGAGGAAACGGCTCAGTGCAAGGATGCTGATGGGGCACTACAGGAGGTGAAGGCAGCAAAGGTGTAAACTGAAAGATATTTGTGAAAGAGGGCAAGAGGAAAAGCAAAGGACTTTTTGTTAGAGTAGAAAGAAGGCAGGGAAAGAAAGAACTGAGCAAGATGAGCAAATCTAAGAGGGGAGGGCAAATAAGACTGGGAATACAAATCAGAAGTACTGAATGAATACTTACCTTCAATATTTACCAAAGAAAGCAAGAGCTGGGTATGAAGAGTTAGGATTGAATTAAGGCAGAATGCCCTTATTTCACAAAAGCAATCTTCACAAGAGCAAGCTTCTTAAGGCCAGATGTGCGCTCAGTCAAACTTCTAGTTTTCTGACTGGGTTATAGAAGAGTTTGACAAAGGAGGTACAGCATTTGAGGTAGCACGTGGTTTTCACCAACACTAGTTATTTAGCCTCATACACACAATCAAGCAGAGCAAGGTAATTCCATGTTAACCCACCTCAGCATATCAATGCCTCAGAATATCTACAGCAAGCACCTATTTCTGGCAAAGAGGAAGCAATGTGGAGGGAGGTAATAAATCCTGACCCAGGTGTCAAGACAAAGGAAGAGCACCAAGTCAGCACAATTATTTATTCAGAAGAAATAAAGTTTATATTTGACCAAGGGTATAAATTATTGCTTTGAAAATTTCTGAGATGAAATAAAAAACGTTATAAAAGTCGATCATTTCATTAGTGATGCATCTTAACTTTAAGGTCCAGTGCCTGGCAGAATTTAATTTTAACAGAAATAAGACAAATTAGTTTATTTTCCACTGCAGTGATATTTAACGTAGAGATGCCCAAAAGATTAATGTATCTTTTATGATTTTACTCTTATTTCTAATCCAAAAAGCTTGATTGCACACATTTACAAAACCAGAATATGCACGGTTGTCATAAGTATCACGTGGTTGCATCTATTTTACCCATTCCAGACATTTTGATGAATGGGCACTATCCACTGCCATCTATTGCTGGGGAAGAAGTACACAGAGTAGCAAAAAATGTATAGGTGTTGAATAAAATGTGCTTACTTTAACAAAGAAAATTTTCAAAACGAAAACACAGGAACTGCTACTAACCAACTTGAACAAAAAAATACAGTTCCAAAGGAACGCTCAAGTGTAGCAGTATAAAGTAGCTGAAATTAGCTGTAAGTAAACTGTAGATGAACACTAATAAGTGCCTTAAAGGCAAATTTATTTGAGCGCGCTTTCGTCTAAAGTAACAAGACTTCATCAGAAACATTTAAATGACAAAACCAGTAGTGCTTTTATATCTTACAACAGATTGAATAATTGCCAATCAATGAAAATACTTCCCTCTCATTATTTAAAGAAACATTTCTACTGTTCACAGTTCATCCATTTAAAAGTACCCTTTTTAACATCTATACTTTACTATTTAAAATTATACCCAATATATTTAATATAAACTTTACTAAGCCATTAGTTAAAAAATTGTAAACGTTACAGTAGCACAACTTACTAGTGTTACTGCGACTCTGAAAAACAAGGTTTCAGAGCTGCAAACAGCAGCCGAGCTTTTACAGAGGCCAGGCGGCTCAGCAAAGAGGGCGGAGACTATGCCGACATCAGCATTGGACGGAGGTTGCTCCAGGAAAGATGGTACTTAAGTACGAGACTTGGGGGCATGCAAGAAGCTTACTCAAAGGTTCTCTAGTTGACTCAACACACAGGATTCCATTCCTTGTGGTCAGGGGCAGAAAGACACTACTTGCAACCTAAGGAGGTCGTCACTGAGTGAATGGTTACAAACAGACTTTTTTCCATCTAGCCCTACAGCACCAGGAACACAAATCCATGAGGGCAATATTAACAGCGTGTTGAGGGACTTGGAAAAGAAATTGGGGAAGGTACGTAACCTTCAATGTGACAATGGGTTTTTGAAAGAAAGCATAAAGAATAAAAGAGTATCTAAGGGGTTAAGGGTCTTTAGTTTTCCAAATGGGTTACTTGAAGATGACCCTGAATGTACTGAACTAATACAAATGTTCGATAGACATGGTATAGAACTCATGGAGTTCATAATTAGAATTAATAATAAAAAAATAGAAACCTCGGTTGATGAAGTGAAAAAGTTTTAAATGATGTGCAGTTTGAAGAAATTGTTTACAAGTATGACAATATGTTTACTAGGATTGAACAGCAAGTTAATGACAATGTTAAAAGGGAACGTAGGAAGTTGTATAGGGATGCATGTGAATATAAACAGGGGAATGCATGCCCATTTCCTAAATCATATTTCAAAGGTAGCGAAGTGAATAATGGTGAAGTATTTCATGCCTCTAATACACATGTAAGTGAGATTGTTGAAAACTACGACCAGGAATACCCAGCACTCAGGAGATCTGAGAGGCTACAAAATAAAGAAAACTTACCTTAAGGGAAACATTTTTTAGAACAAGGGGGAAACAAGGGAGGGGGGGCAAAGAGCACCTTACCAGAAGTGGAGAAATGGCAGTCATTATTAGTTGAGCTTGAGGTTCCAGACGAAGAGATAATTAACTCTTTTGATGGGTTACTACTGAGCTGTAAAGGGTTTAATATATATAATTACGCTAGATTAGAAATCAATAAAGACCATTTCTCTTTACTGAAAAAAGGTATCAAGTTTGTTCCTAGTTGTAAGGGGGATATTTCCAACATCACGGATTTTAAGCTATACACTAGGAAGTTAAACCTGAGCTTTTTGTTTAAGGATACTGCTGTAGTACCCAAACCTGTGAATTTTAAGTGAAAAGGTTGTTTTAACCGCCCTTTACACCCTATAATTTCTACCTTTGAAAAGGTATGTACACAGGAGATTTATGAAATGTAGCACAACTCCAAACATAAACATTATAATTTCACCTATGAGAAGAATCAACTCCTAAAGGAACTTCGTGGGAACACCAATCTGAGATTCATGAAACCAGATAAAGGGGGTGGGATGGCTATTGTGGATAGGATGGATGACATCAATAGAATTTACAGCATGTTACAAGATGATAAGTATGAGATGTCTTCTATTAATGAAATATATGTAGCTCAAAAAAGATTCAGTTAGTTCTGGAAGAATCACTATTCCAGGGTGCAATTAATGAAGACATTTTTCAATTCTTGTACAATGAATATCCTAGAATAGCCATCATGTTTGGTATTCCAAAAACCCACAAAAATATTACTGACCCCCCCATACAGATTGATTATAAGTTCAGGAACAGCATGACTTACCCAATGGGGATTTTTGTAGAAAGAATGGTCCGGGGGAACCCAAAGAACATAGATTATATATTACAAGACTCATGGGACTTCCTAGGTAAAATTAGGGAAGAATATTGCCATGAAGCAAATATTTTTTTCTACTATTGATGTAGTTGACTTATTTACTTCTATCCCCCATAGTGTGGGTTTGAACCTATTCCATGAAGCTTTATTGGAAGTTTGCAACTTGAGTAACACTTTACTTAATTTTGTAATGGTCCTTATGGAAATTATTTTAAAGAATAATTTATTTATATTCGAGGGGGAATATTACAAACAGACTAAAGGGGTTGCCATGGGTATCAGCTGTGCAGCCCTTTTTGCGAACCTCGTTATGTACTCCTGGGAGAAACTTTATATATTCCAAAGTAAATTCGTAGGTAAATGGGGGACCTACCTCCGGTTTTTAGATGACATTTTTATTTTATGCAGGGGGGGAAGAAGCAGTAAATGAATTTTTGACTTGCATCAATACCGTTACTGATTATTTCAAATTTACTGGTACCTACGATAACAAATCTATAAATTATTTGGATGTAACTATTTCTGTTGACCCTATTTAGGGCATGTTTTATGTCGAGAATATATAGGAAACCTACATTTTCGAATGATTACCTGGAATATAACAGTTGTCACCCAGGACATACCAAGAAAAATATTGTAAAGGGCCAAATGGTCAAGATAGCAAGAATGTGCTCTTCTGCAGAGACTTGTAAGAATGAGATAGCTTACTTAGTTCATCTTTTTATGGAAAGAGGTTACCCAACTTCTCTGTTACACACTATTAGTGAAGGAGTTTTAAATGAATGGGGTAAGAAATATGTACCCCTATTGGGGAAACCTACTGAGAGTTAAAAAAATGAAGTCGAACAAATTAGGGACAGTAATAAACCAAATTACACACAATGTATGGTACTTGACTTATGGTTCCCAGGTGAAGGACATCCAACAAATAGGAGAAATTGGGTAATGTTTAAGGGTGAAGAAAGTTTAATGGATGTTGTGGGAAAAATACCTTGTTTTGTGTTCAAAACTAGTAACAACCTTAAATATTTACTAGAATTTACTAGAACATCCCATAAAGACAAATGATATATATATATATATATACAGAGGAACTAGGAGATGTGGTTCTTGTGCTTACGGTTCATATATTTTAAATGTCGATTGGGTGGAGATAGGGACACCTAAGAGGAAAGTATATTTGAAGAGAGGCTCATGAGGTTCTAAACAGCTAGTCTATCTTTCTGTCTGTCAGAACTGTCAGCAGTTTTACGTTGGGAAAACTGGGAGAGCTCTGCGCAGATGGATATATGAACATCTTTATGCTGTTAGACGTGAGGATGAAAACAATGCTCTTTATAAACATTTCAGGAATAACTCCTGTAAAACCTTCCACTTTGGTATTTTGGAGAACCTAGGTAATGACCACAGGGGAGGTGATTGGAAAAGTAGGTTGGAAAGGGAAGAGTTAAAGTGGCAAATACTGAACTCCACCCATTTTCCAGGTATAAACAAAACATGTAGTATTATGCCTGTTTTAAAATACCATTTATTCAAGTTGTAAAATATTTTTATATTATGCTTTTTAATAACATTTTTTCATACGATGTTTATATTAATGTACAATTTTTTGTAAAAAATGTTTTGCCTAATGGCTTAGTAAAGTTTATATTAAATATATTAGGTAGTATTTTAAATAGATAAAGCATAGATGTTTAAAAGAGTACTTTTAAATGGATGAACTGTGAACAGTAGAAATGTTTCTTTAAATAATGAGAGGGAAGTATTTTCATTGACTGGCAATTATTCAGTCTGTTGTAAGATATAAAAGCACCACAGGTTTTGTCATTTAAATGTTTCTGATGAAGTCTTGTTACCTTAGATGAAAGCGCACTCAAATTTACTTTTAAGGCACTTATTAGAGTTCATCTACAGTTTACTTACACCTAATTTTAGCTACTTTATACTGCTACACTCGAGCGTTCCTTTGGAGCTGTATTTTTTTGTTCAAAGAAAATTTTCAATCTTTTTATTCAGGATTCATGTAAGCTTGGGTAGGGAGGATATTGCCAGCCTGTGTTGCATATTCATCCAGGTTATTAAATGTTACAGAAAAGGGAGGCAAAATTGTCGAAGTCTTACAATGTAAATGGAAGATGGGATAGAAGCTAGTAGGGGTACAGAATGTACAGAATAGAATAAGTTCATAACTAGCTAATGTAAAAAGGGGTGATGTAAATTTAAAAGTGCTTTATGCACAAAAGTGTAAACATTTAAGTGATTGCAGGTGTTTGTAAGTGGTAGCAAGCAGACTGTAGGTGGTCTGCTAACTTTTTCTGTAAAATGACTATTGGTAGGGCAGCTAGGAATACTACAAATTAGATTGTCACAGATTTTAGGTGCAAAAGAATTGCAAAGGTGTGGTTGGTGCAGATCTGAGTAGGAATTGACTATTGTTACCAGTAAAGCAGAGTTCATATGAAGTGTTACATGTGGCTTAGTGGGGAGAAACATTTGTTATAAATTGTCATGTGAACAAGGCTGCAGAGGAGGAGAAAGATGCAAGCATGATCCTTCATAGGGAGGCCACAGATGTGTTGAAGGGACATAAAGTGGTGCTTCCTCTAGGTGAAAGACTAAAGCAGCACTTTATGGATGAAAAGGGTTTTGAGCTTGTTCTGGTTTTCCCCTTGATGCATTTGTGATTAGTGGTATGTCCTGTTCTATTTGTGGTTAAGAGATGTTTCTACCAATTGTAGTTTGATCTGTAGGGTTGAGGAAGTGGCATTTTTAGACAGTCAGGGTTGAGCTGATTTTTAATTTAAAGTTGTTAGCATAGAAAGACATGGGCTGATTGATGTCACAAGAAGTAAATTCTTTTTGTCTCAACTCCCGTCATAAAGGGTCTGATGGGAAAATGATGTATTTCAAGAAGTAAACTCTTTTAATGACTTTGTTCTTGAAGTAGAGGGAGTGATGGAGATTATTTTTTTGAATTTTTTAGTGTGCTGAAAAATGTAAATGTAATCCTTTTGCCTTTTATGGTAAATTGCTTTACTAGAAGCTAAGAATGGAGGTTGTGAGGTACATCAGCTGCTGCAGATATCTTGTGAGGTACATTCCAAAAGGGGCACTGTACTCTATAATGGGTCTGAGTGCTGAGTAGAAGGGAACAATGACCTCTTTTCCTGGATGAGAACCCTTTTATGATGAGGTGTGCCATGTAGAATATATATAAAACTGAGTTAGCCAGGGAATGAATATGTAGGTTATGATTAACTGAGTCAAAGAATTTTGTGGGGTATATAAATGCAGCATTAGTGAGATGTCCTTTGTTGACATTTATGACACTAGTGTCAGTACAAAAATATATGGAGGGCAGGGCTCTGTCAGGAATACGTAGTGATGCACAGATAACTTGCTCCTTCTCAGTGACCGTTATATTAAATTACATCGTAAGATGTAATCTGATATCAATCATTACTCAGAGGTAAGCTAGTTTACTTACAAATATCTGTATAGCATGGACTTTAGCAGCCCTGCAGAAGTCAGTCAGAAAAGTCCGAAGCTCAATGTCCAGTACATTTTAGCCCTGTAGCTCAATATAAGGTCCAAGATGGTAGAAGTCACAGCAGTGAAGACGTGAAGGCTCTTAAATGCATGCACACTTTAACATCCATGCTGCAAGTGGTAATGCAAGAAATTCAGCACATTACAGCCAAAGCTGACAGGTGCAGATGGTAATAGTAAATGAAGATACATTTTCACAGAATCAGTCTGAAATTAATCAATCAGGAATATAGTAGCAAATCACTCCAGGGAAGTCCAAGAAATTAAAACTTAACGAGCTTATTTAGAAAATAATATTGAAGATATTAAAAATAGAGCCAGAAGGAACAACTGAAGATGATTTTGCTTGCTGGAAGGTTTGGCAGAGGAAGCTGCCAGTAATGCTTACAACAGGAGAGCTGGAAATTGTAATGGGTAACAGAGATCGCCTGATTATAGAACAAAGCCATATTACCCCCCCCCCCACCACCACCTAAATAATAACAGGCTAAGACAGTTTACAACAACAGGGAAAGAATCCTGAAATACATTTTAATTATGAATGAGACTTGACAGTAATTCTTGATTAGAGTAGAAACCTTTATTTTAAAAGGAAAGCTCTTATTCCTTATTGTAGAGAGAGACCTGTTTTACAGTGCAGGTTTGTTTTCTTACTGGTGTCCATGTTGTTCAAGAACATAGTTATGTCTTTCATATTCCTTCAGAAGCAGAAGTCACTATAGAGAACTTGATGAGCAAAACAGTATCAAAGCTTAAATCTTAGTTGTCTTGCCAATTACAGAGAGGGTTGCCCCAAAGATAAGAGGGAGATGTTGATGCTGTCATTGCCTTAGTCATTGTTAAGTAAGGAAGGTTGTGGCCTGATTCCTAAATGTTCCACTTCATTAAAAAACATCTTTCAGAAGAAGCAATCTGATTTGTAAATGCATCCTACTGTTTTACACAATCCTTTTCTACCACAATTTGAAGATGATGAAAGGAGCATGGATTTCTCAGCTCCTGATTCTTCGATCCTCGAGAACTTTTGAGAATAGAGTAAAAATTTATAAACTTATTCATCCATTACGATAAGTATGTGTGTCTACTTTTCTTTATATTCCGTTTTCCTTTTGTGGTTAGTGGCATAGACTTTGCTGCTGCAGTTTTATGAGATTCTGATACAATATGGCTGTCATGGCCTCTACTATCTGTCAAGACAATCATGAGACAGATTTTATTACTTAGGACATTGTTTTTCACTGTTAATGTAGTTCTTTTATTTTTATATACTAAGACCTGTTGTGTAGTAATATTATTTCTTTAGGTTTATTTACACTGGGGAGTGTCTATTGTTGCTTATCAAAATCTATTTGCATTTTTTGTGTTTTGCTAAAATTTCTTGCCAAAAGTACTCTACATAATCAGACTTCTGGGATTCAGGGAAAGGGAGCATCAACAACTATATGTAAAGTGCAGATTTTGCTTAATTCTAACAATGTAATGTCTGCAAACGTTGTATACATTGTGTGTATATAGTAATACTGCATTTGTTTACTCCACTCCAATGACATTTTAAGTAGTCTATTACCATTTAAGATTTTCAGCTTCTTTCTTGTTGTCCTGTTACATTGTATTGAGTTATCTATGTTAAGGAAGATGAAGATGACATCTTGAATAAAAGTTTGACCATGGCACAGAGTAATGGTGGTTCAGGTAAGACTGACCTTTCAGAAAAGGATACATTATGGTTAGTTACATGGAACAAAAGAGGCCTAGGAACCTCTTGGAAAAGGACAGCCGTCATCGATAAATTCTATAAAACTCAAAGCTAAAGTGGTATTTTTACAAGAAAATAAAGTTCAAGGTAGAAAGTCACATTATTACACAGGTGAAAGTGATGGGTGAAGTCACAAGTTTCAACATCTCTAAATGAGGGCTAGTGGTATGAATTCATAAGTAACTAAATGGATGCATTACCATTACATGTGACAGCTAGGATAGGTGAGTAGACCTTATGGGTAGGGCTGTCAATTGGATGATTATTACAGACAATTCTATGGCCCAGTAAAGACCTAGATACTTAAGGAAACTGGTAAAATATTTCTCCAAAGCCAACTTCATGCTTCTTAAGACAGAATCGGCAAACTTCATGACACCCATGCAGATGGACAATGCAGTTGCAACTGCTGAATCCTATACCAATGCACTCTATAAGCACTTACATGTGTGCATGGAATCATGCTATCCCAAACAGAACCACAATGCTCTCCTCCAATAAAAGGAAGCCAATCTGGTTGTCCCCTGCTGTAATCAAACTATACAACAGAAGGAAGAAACTGTTGCAAAAGAGAGTAAAATCTCATGACTGGAGGAGCTCCCTGGTCAGCCTCAGTAAGAAGCCGAGATCTCTTATAAGATCATCCAAAGCTAGCTATGAAAACAAAATTGCCACTGATTCTAAGGGCAACCACATAGCATTCTATATAGCTATGTTGAGAATCTCAATGGCAACACGCAGATCTGCTCTGAGTTACAGCATAATGGCATGAAAATTACAGAACCAACTGACATTGCCAACATCCTGGCAGATAGGTTCGGTGCTAACTTTACTCCCCTCTCACCCCTAAAGGGCCCATATCTATACAGGAACAATGCAGAGTCGCTGTAATGACATCTATGCAGGTAAAAGCTGCACACTCTAAAACCAAAAGCACAGCATCCATGGGACTGGACAACATCCCAGGCTGCATTTTACATGAACTGGCTCCCCAACTAAGCACCGTGTTCAGTCATAGTCTGTCAGGCTTTGTGCCCACTGAATGGTGCACAGCAACAGTTTTCCCACTCCACAAATTGGGAGCCACCACTGATCCTCAGAACTATCACCCTATTAGCCTGACGAGCCTGGTCTGCTAGGCCATGGAGGGTATCATCATGGATCTCATAAACAAAGACACTGGTAACCTCCAAACTCTGGACCCCACCCACTTAGGGTTTGTGAAAGGCAGATCATGCCTTCTGAACCTGATCAACTTATATGAGGCAGTCACCAAAGCTGTGGACGAGGGTAAGGAGGTTCACACAGTCTATCTTGACCTTGCAAGTCTTTCAACACAATCCTCCATTCTGGAATTAAGCTAAACTCACTAAACTAGGTATAAATCCCTAATCTGGCTCACTGACAGAATCCACACTAAAAGTTGCAGACTCCAAATCTGACTTCAAACTATTGACAGGTGGAGTACCCCATGGGCTCAGTCCTGGGACCTCTCCTGTTTTGTATCTACTTCTCTGAAGTACTGGCTAACAAAGTTATCAGATGACTGCAAACTAGAAGCCATAGCAGAGTCCCCAAATGATGTGGACATCCTACAAAAGGGTCTCACTGAGACAGATGCCTGGTATCAGAGGCATGGCCTCAAGCTCAATGCCAAAAATTGCATTGTCATACCCTTTGGTAAAAACTCTGTACCCATGAACTACCACATAAACAGCAGTCTACTTAATGCCAAATGTGTGATGAGACCTTGAGACCCAGGTGGACAGTAGTCTCTCCTTTGATAATCACATCGCCACAGTAGTCAGGAAATCCTATGTGGCATACCTAATCACAAAAGGGTTCTCATCCAGGAAAAAAGAGGTCATTGTTCCCCTCTACTCAGCACTCAGACCCATTATAGAGTACAGTGCCCCTTTTGGAATGTACCTCACAAGATATCTGCAGCAGCTGGAAAGGCCACAGAAGTACCTCACAAAGAGGATTACTGACCTCAAACATATGCCCTACACTGACCATCTCAAAAAGCTCCAGCTTTACTCTGTAGCATATCGCCTACTCTGAGGAGATCTATGTCTATCATATAAAGCTATGTTAAACCCAGAGCTGTTGGACATGCTACACCTAAAGAAATCCCAATCCCTCTGAGCTACACGCTCTAGGGACCTAAACCTTGTCACCCCAATAAACAAGACATGCTGGCTTGATAGATTCCTGTCCCAGAGACTTCCTATACTCTGGAACAATCTACCCATATATGTCAAGCAAAGCTCCTCATTAGCACTCTTCAAGAAAAGTCTTGATGAGTGGATGGGAAATAGGAAATACACCCTGTGGAGCACTTCTGTGGCTCTGCTTGACAAGAGCACAGGAAATTAACTTTCTTGGGTGGCGTAAGATAGAGAACCCTGTTGACTAGGCTTACTTAGGCCCTTGGGCTGATAGCCTAGTTACCTACCTATGAACCTATAATAGCTCATGTGAGTCAGGTGAGTGTGACATTGTTATAAAAGGTGACTTTAATTTGGTTTAGATCTTCCAGCACATAATATAGTAGTTAGAAAATCATTCTCTCCAAGATGTAGTAATTGGCTTAAACATTTTATTCAGAAATTGGACCTTGTTGATATTTGGAATACAGGTCCCGCTGATGATCAGGACTTCATTTATATGGGTATGATGGTGGTGTAGTAAGTAAGTAGTAAGATTTTGGTAGGTCAAACTGTGGAGGTCTCACATCTGTCAGGAGGCACTTCAGACTGTAGAATAGTCTTTTTAGGTATGTTAGTTCTAGTCATGTATGCACCTAACTACTTATTGAAAATAGACCCCCCCACACTATTTTTTAAGAGCTGCAGTAAAATTTAGAACTTGTGTTAGTGGCTTGAAATTATTGCAGTTTGGTTAAGGATCATGGTAGAAAAATAGAAAAGTGGTTGGGCATGTTGTAAATTGGGCATGAAAGGTTACTTTGGCATTTCACAAAGGCAAGTTTCTAGCAAGAGGAAGAAGTTACTAGATTTGGAAAAACTGGGTTGAGCAGAAGAAGCATTAAGTTAGAGTGAGGGAAATAGGAATGATTTTCTCGAAGGAAATCTAAAGTTATTGAAACAGGAATATAAATCTATACAATTTGTTTGGATAAAAGAAGGATGGGAAAATTCCATTATTCAGTTGAGCAAGCGAGATTATATCTACTAAATTACTAGCTAGGTGATTGCTAGATTACAAAATGGACTTTGAAATCTCTACATGTAGCGGAACTTGGTGTATGACCTGGAGGATATAATTCAAATTATACTGAACAGACTAATCAATTTATGCAGTTTCTCATCCTGTTGCAGTGTAAGCAAAATGACATTTATTGTCGTCTGTTCTCTGCCTTGAACAGAAAGAGACAGAGAAAGTTTATAGAAACCTATTACATTTTCTAAAATCTATGTTGCCATTGACACTCATTTCTGGAAAGGCTGTGAGCCCTGATGGTCTTACCCCAACTGGTTTAAATTGTGTAAGCATTACATGGCACACACTATGGATGTTTATATAGAGTGATTGAACTCTGTTCCTCCTTTAGAACCAGTCTAAAGACATCTGTATTATCCCAAGTACATTCTCTAACAATTACTCTCAAGTGTGCCAGCAACTGAACTTAACAGATCATAACCTGTCTGCCCCCCCAGACCATTATACATTCAAACTCATTCTCAACTAAATTATGCAAAATAAACAACATATAGGCCAACATTACCATTCTAAAATATTAATACATACTTTCTGATCTCTTTCAAAACAATCATACTAGACTATGAGTGCCCAAGGCTTTACCAACTTGTACAGGAGCACCAGTCAAATTTAAATGGGTACCCATTCTCTCTCGGACATTATCACCAACACCCCTGATTGAGTAAGAGTTTCTCACATGACTCTTACCTTCATAATAATCAATTTATCATGTCTTCATGCCTGAATACCTCCTTACTGAAAATGCCTACAAAATTAATCCCATAATGGATAAACATTACTGCAATGAACAGAGATCTTGTCAACATTAACTGGTCTTGTCTTATACAGAAAATAAGTTTCTACCTCCAAAATAAACACTTCCCTGGTCTCCTAGTTTATTAAAGCCTAGCAAAACTACTGAATAACCATAGGATTTAAAATACTGTTAAAATCCACTAATGCCTCACAGAAACTATTGGGAAAAAATCTATTTTATATGAAAACACACAAAACGTCATACTCATGAGAAAGCTTAAAAAAAAGCCGACAAAAGTCATGACTCTTATAGATGGATTGATAGATCAGTTGATTGATTATAGACTATGGATAGATAGTCTTACACATTCATAATTGTTAACTGTGTCTTCAACTCTCGCTGCACAGAATGCCAGAATGCTTTTAATCTGACAACAAATGCATTTAAGTAAACAAAACTGAGAACCTGGTTAATGGGAAGATATCTTATTCTATCATAAAGATACAAACCTGTGATTTCATTAATAGCACTTATAATTAATTTAATAAAAATAAGAACCATACATTTTATTAAATAAGCAACTTAAGTAATATGGAAACTTCACTCATCTGCAATGGGAATTAAAGCAACTGGCATTTAGTTAGGTATATCTCTCAACTTTACTCAGGAGTTATGGGCAAAGCCAAACAATGGTGGACAAACAGCCAGAATCAGAAACCATTTTGAAAATTGCTCTGCTTCACTCAAGTTACAAGCGTTTGCATCAGTGTGCATTTTTGAAGAATAAGAAGTATTAAATGTAAATGACTGATATTTATTACCAGGCTGGAATCCTCATAAAATTTCCAGAAAATCAAGAACTTTGAGTGAGAAAGCAAATATATGAGGCAAATTAAGGACATTTTGGAGGTATGCTTTAAAGGGAGTTATTTCAGTATGCTGTCCAGCTGATCACTGAGCAACCGAAATTAAATTAACCTAGTAGAATGTTTAAATGGCTTGCTCATAGTTGCACAGTAGCAAACTGAGACTGAAAAAATCAAACCATATACTTGGAAAGAGCATTTTAATAGCTCAGAGTCTTAGTCGCCTGCACAAATGCCAGGTAAGTAATTTGCTTTCAGTCATAAAGTGCTTAACTGGTTATGTAATTTTATTTTTACCTAACTGTACAGTTAATCTAAACACAAGTGTGCAATGTACAGAGGCAAAGGTAGTTAGAAGTTTGCATGGAGGTGTGTGTGTGTGTGTGTGTGTGTGTGTGTGTGTGTGTGTGCACGTGACTGCACTCATGCATATTGTGATGTGGTCAGCTTCATTTCTTATTTCCTATGCTCTGTACCAGATATAATAGAATCAGGATGACCACTGCTTCTTATTTTTAACTTAATTTTGAGACATAGTCAACACCATAAGCATTACACATACACTATATATATATATATATATATATATATATATATATATATATATAAAAAAATACATTGTGTATGTGTGTGTGTGTATATATATATATATATATATATATATATATATATATATATATATATATATATATATATATATATATATGTATATGTATGTATATATATATATATATATATATATATATATATATATATATATATATATATATATATTGTTGAATAATTTGGTCAAAATCCACAAGGGAGTATTAAATTCAAATTCCTAATTGGTAGATATGTAAAGGTATAAAAATGTTTTGTTTGCTAAAATAAGTATTTATTTGTAAATGCTGGAAACGTGTGATTAGGAGATAATTTGCTATTTATTTGAGTTTGTTGGCATACGTTAGCTGCATAGGTTGTGGGGTGGTGCAGCAGGCCTTGCTCTTTAAACGTTATTTGGTTCTCGTGTCATTGCATGTGGATGTATGTAACTCTAACAGTATAAATGAATTTCTTTTTGATGATGATGACTTCATATATTTTTTCTGGTTGTTTTTGTCATAAGCATTTTCCTTTACTAATATTGTCTATTAATGGATGATTATACATGAGTCTGCATTCATAGTAGTTTAACTTTGACTATTTTTCCTTTTGATTATAATTGGTTTTGTTGGATTTTGGCATCTGCCTTGGTGTGCAGCATTCTCAATATAGGAGAACATGGATCACAGGCTGCAATGCTAAGGGAGGGCTAGCCACTTGACAGTGTAAAATATGGCTCTAGGTGATTTGGTCATGTTGACTAATGCCAGCAAAGGGCATGGGTAGTTACCGGTGATAAGTGGGTTGAGGAGCAGGCCTACTCTGACCTATCCCAGGGAGCCATGCTAATGGTGGGAGAAATGTTTGTGCCCCTGTTGGTCAGTGTACAACTCCATAAAACCCAGCAGCTCTGGGTTAATAAGCTACTGGCTCACAAGTGACTAGTTACCTGGGATATCTGGACATAAAACCAATCAACCTGCTAAATGTGAAATAAAAATTGCTACACTCAGTGTAGGTTTACTGACAGGATGGAGCTTGGAAGTGGATGACTTGATGGTGTAGTGATGAATGGACAATGCAGCAAAGCTGCTTGGCTTGGAATCCAGAGTTGACTACTCAGGAGAACAGACTAGAAATGGTGTGAGCCTTCAGAAGGCAGTGAGGGATGTTATCAGAATTAGTGACACTCAAGACAATCAAACTCTAGCCTAATAATATGACAGTATTTATAATCTCAACCTATGTCCCACAGCAGGGTTATGATAGTGAAGCAGAGTACATTCAGACAGCATTTGCAGGACCTGTTAGATAAAGCAGGACAACATTAATTAGTGTTGATGTGTGACTTAAATGCACATATAGGGACAGAAAGAATGGGATATAAAGACTGACTGGGTCCACATGGGTGAGGTAACAGGAATAAAAATGGAGAGCCGATTTTCAACGTCTGTCTGGTAAATGGCTTGATGGTGCCCAGCACATGGTTCTGCAAGAGAGACAGTCACAAGATTGCATACAAGAGTAGCCAACATGCAACTCTGGTCAATATTCAAGAAAAGAAAGAGCACTGGGGTACAATCAGTGACTACAAAGTCATCTTCCGTGAAACGGGCAGTCCACAGCATAAACCACTTGTTGCCACAATCAGCTGTTAGCAGTGGTCAGAGAAGCCTCTAATGTCTGGTAGATGACTTGACAAGCCAATACATGGTTCAGAAAGAGAGTCACAAGGTGCACAGAAGAGTGGTCAATATGCACATCAGTTAGAATTCCTCCTAGTAAGGAAAGGGCAGTGGGGTAGAATCAATGATTGCAGTGTCATCCCCAGGTAAACAGCCGACAGCATAAACCACTGGTTGGCACAATCAGCTGCAGGCAGTGGTCAGAGAAGGCTGTAAGGACAAAATAAACCAGGCTGAAGATGTGCAAGTTGACTGGACAATGTGCAGCAGTTCAAGGAATTATTCAGGGCTCCAGCACCCCAAGAAGAGGTGGAATTGTCCAGGAAGTTATCAAACAAAAGTAACAAGGACTGCAGGGAAAAGTGGAAGATGGAAACAGACCAGCTTACGAAGGATCACTGGTTGACTAACAAAGTGGCTAAGAATGGAGCAGCAGTAGCAAAGAGCCAGGGCATCAGAGACACTATACTAGCTTCTGGAAAGTGACTCAGTAGATCGCACAAAGAAATTATCAGGTTACAAAGCAAAGACGGAAAGATAAAGAAGATAGTCAGACACCCTTCCGAAGGCATGCTAGCAACAACCTGATCACCAGTCCACAAGATATAAAAGGCAGATGAAGAGAGTGGGGGAGAGAGAGAGAAAAAAATATAACAAATAAAAATTATAATAAAATTAAAAATGAACAAACACAGGAATCTGTCTAGGTCCAACCTCCTCACCAAAACGAATGTTGAGGAAAAAAATAAAAAATAGAATAAAGTAGTAGAGTTAAAACTTTGTTGATGAGCTCAGTCAAAATAATTTCCAAAAATCGTGAAACCCAGATAATGTTTCAAAGCAGCAAGCCTTTATTCATCAGAAACGAGCAATTCTCAGTAACAAAAAATCAGAAATACTTTTAAATACTGATAAATATTGTTTGCCTGGAATAGGCTGGATTAAAATTAAATAATACATATATTCTCCACACAGACTTCTTAGTGTATAAATGCTGGTATGGTTAACAATGTAAAGTATTTCTGATTATTTTTAAAGAGAAAGATACACACAGACATACACAATATATGGATATCTATATCTGTGTGTATATATATATATATATATATGTATATATGTATAAAAAACGCACATATATGATGTGTGCATATATATATATTAAATAAATGTGTGTATGTGTGTGTATATATATATATATATATATATATATATATATATATATATATATATATATACACACACACATATGGGTGTATTACACATTAGCACAATACCCAAAGCTGACTGCCTAAATACTGACCTTATATGATTGAAAATGCAGAAAGCAATAACTGCACTATACATATGCTAAGAAACAGCATTGGGGCATGCAATTTCAATATTAAAAAAAAGCAAACAAATTTTTTTCTAGGTTTGCACTAACCCTGAGATCAAGTAGTCCTCAGAGAAGGGAATACTTCCATTCCCAGGTATTGTGGTCTCATAAACAAACATATTCTGTCACCTGGATAGTGTTTGACTTTAAACACTCAGCATAATCACTGCCACCCTCCACCCCCAACACACACACACACACACACATATATATATATATATATATATATATATATATATATATATATATGTATATGTATATATATATATATATATATATATATATATATGTATGTATATATACATGCGCGCTATATACTTTGATATCAGTAGATAGGAATGCATGTACATAGAGATGCACATGCACACACACGAGCAGTGTATGTATGTGGAAGGTAAATTTCAAGTTGCATCAAGGACAGAAAGGCACCTTTCCAGAAACCAGCTGAACAATAAGCTAAAGAATTATTTAGCTATCTTTTGGGATGCTAAAATTTGAATATTAGATTATCCAGTAGGTTAAGTTATTCCTTATAAAGACTTAAGGAAATAATGAACCATTTGGGGAGCATATCTAAGCCATTGCTTTAGAATAACGGACTTTAGGTTTATAAAGGAACATAAAGAAATTATTGCTGCTCGGGGCTTATCCAGTATACCTGCATATCAGAATGAAGAAATAACATTAAAGGAGAGAGAGAGAGATTCATTCTAAAAGGTAAATCACTTGACTTTGATCTTCAGAGTCTCATAAAAGCTTTTACTGCAGCAGCAAATTATTGAACAAAGCCTTCATAATAAAATCAGTCAGGCTCAAAAGCTAAGGCTATCGAGGCACATTTTATATACAATACTTTCCTTACCATGAACTTGTCCAGTGCTTTCGAAGCTTTTACAAAATTTTAAGATATATAGCACAAATGGAGGAAAAATAAGGACTTTGTGTAGGAAGAGTTTGACTCCCATCAAATCACTATGGTTGCATTTTAATATAGACTGCCTACAATATTTTATGGTCTTTGGACTTATTGTATTACAGCAAATTTGCAATTAAATGCTTCGTAGACACTGCCTATATATGCATGGAATGTTGGACTGTCAGTAACATTAAGATTTCCATCACCACTAGAAATTATGCAGATTTATAATGTGTTATGCATTTTTTTATAACATCTGCTTTTAGCCTTGACATTCCAATGAAGTTATTCTGTCATTTATATTTCATCAGGTTTAGCTAATATAAACGTTTAATAATAATATCAGACTGTGATATTTAACATCCCACTCCTGATTTTCTTTTAAGCTCAGGCAAAAAGCTTTACATGAAAAAAATCCTGCTGCAAGAAACCAAGCAGAATCATTATTCTGCTTGTTGCAAAATACTTTTTATTTTACTTTGTATTGTTTTATTTGTCCATTTACTGCTTTTACTTCTGTGTAAAACTTAAATATACTTAAAATTAGACACCACTTCAAGTAGCTATTTTATAAATTTATTGCAGATCAGAAGGAAATATTGCTTCATTAAACAGTGTTCAGTTTCAGTCCTAAGAAATTAGTTTAGTCATGAAATGGTTTACTTCATAAGAAAATGTTTCATTTATGAAATAAATACAAATTAGAATGCTTTCCAGCTTATAGTAAAGATTACTGCATTTGATCAGTCTGTATACAACTAAGTATAACTTATATGGGGTATTCAGAAACATTAATCTCTCTCTGGTTTAACATTATGGTCCATTATCAGATCGCCAAAGTTTCAAAAACTCCGAAAGGCCATATGGCCAAGACCATATCTCCAAAGTTTTGAAATTCCATAAACTTTGTATTGGTATCACCGTATAACACAGAACCTGGGATTTGCTGTTTTCCTCACTTTACTGTGATCATGGATTTGGTCTATTTAAGTATCTGTGTGTGTGGGGGGTGCAGTCCCCCATAAGGGAGGTGTAGGGGGGGCTTGACCCTGCAAAAATGTTCAGGTACGTTTTGTTTTATTGTGTTCTATTTTTTGTTTCGGAGTTTCAAAACTTTGGAGATATGGTGTTGGCCATATGGTCTTTGGAGTTTTGAAATTTTGGCGATCTGATAGGGATCCAGCATTACATGTCAGTGACCCCTCAGCATCAGAAACCACTGAAGTATGTATACTGAGCACAGGGAATATATAGACAGTTTTATCTGTATTACAGAGAACAGTCAGTCTGTTGAACAGTGGTGAAGAGGCTACTCTACAAACAGTCATGTGACCACCATGACAAGAATGGTATGGTGGCAGTTCCCAGGAACATGCACGTTCACATGAGCAATGGAATGACTCATAATGGCAACTCGAGGACTGTGAGCGGGCTTAACAGGGCCATCACATTTAAGTCCATTATACAGAGAGATGTATCCTACAGGAAGGTTAGTCTCAAATAACTGCTGTCAAAATCATAGACTGAAAGTAAGTGCCAAAAAACACATTATTGTATCCTTTAAGAAGTCATCTACCCGAGGCAATTACCACATTGACAATAGGGGATTTTGGAATTTGTATGGACAGTGAACCAACATGTGTCTGTTGTAAGAAAGTCTCTTTGTATTGCACAAATTAGAAAACAAAGGGATTGAGTCTAGATTGAGAGATGTCACTGTCCCTCTTTACTCAGGCCTCATTAGGCCAATCAATGAATATAATGTTCCTTTTGGCATGTGTTGTTCATCCAATCAGCATAAAATAGACAAGTTTTTGTGGGTTCTGTTCAAGCAGCTTTATTATGTACAAACATATCAGGATTGAGGCTTAATAACTTTAACTTGGATAAACTTATAAACAAACTAGCTGTTATAACTCATACATGCTCACTCTCTGGCTGCACACTCAAAATGGCACTGAAGCTAACCCATGCTGGCTTTTTATATGCACGTGCCAACCTTGAAACCGTTCATAAAGTTACAACGCACACACACCATTGTACATTATCCCACTCTGAGAAATGAGTCATCAATATCGATGACATTGGTTGACATTTAGTCAATACAAATATTTCTTTATCATGCAGTTATACAGACCTAAATGCATTTAGACAATTATGTCCAGGTTGCTGTGTATTTCACACCAGGTCTGGAAATACAACCAAATCATGTGAAATAAATTAGAATTAGGTCTAGCAACTGGGACTGTCTCTGCTGACCATTCAACTTTAGAGACATTAGAAACATCATCAGGAATGGAAGTAGAAATGAAGACATGTTCTGCAACAAGAACATTGTCTAGATTGCTCTGAGATCTAGAGTCTTGATCACAGGAACAATGCTGCAATATCGATTCTGGTACAGGAACAAAATATATGCGATTTCTCCTGTACTCCACATCCTCAGATTCTACAAAGTAGGATCTCCTTTTGGTACATATACCTGTTACTTGACCAATCTGGTTGAAACCTTTTGCTGTATGTATCCTGACTGTTTCCCCCTCTCTTTTTCAATGGACGAAGAAATCTGCTCAATTTATTATAGCTGGACTTCTAGAAGGAACACTTTCTGAATAATTTGGCAGGAATTGTCCTATTTTTCTTAGCTTTAGGCCTCAACTGGAACTAATAGGCAATGTTCTGGTTTGCCTAGATAGAAGTATCTGAGCAGGTGAGCTAAGCATATCGTCACGGAGTATGTTTCTGAGATTGAGTAAATTCAAAAAGACATCAGTATTATCATGCTTTCTCCGGTTTGATTCTTGGCTGGGGTGCCTTCTGTGCGGAGTCTGCATGTCCTCCCTGTGGTCTCGTGGGTTTCCTCTGGGTGCTCTGGTTTCCTCCCACATCCCAAAGACATGCTGTAGGTGGATTGGACACTCTAAATTGGCCCTAGGCATGTGTGTGTGTGCATGTGCCTTCCATGGAAGGTTGGGCGTTGGGCTGGCAACTCGACATTGTAAAACTCCACTGCCAATCATGAGCATATAGGTGATCTGCTGTGGCTACCCCTAACCGGGAAAAGCCAAAAGAAAATCAGTATTATCATGCTTTGACCTCTCAAGTAATTGCTTTGCAATCTGTACTGCACATTCAGCTGGTTCATTTGACTGTGGATATTCTGGGCTAATAGTAATGTGTGCAACGTCTCATTCTTGCAAATTTCTGAAACAACTGACTGTTAAATTGGGTACCATTGTCAGAAATAAGCTTGTGTGGACTACCATGGACTGAGAAATGATGTTTCAGCTTGGTGCTAACAGCAGTGGATGTTAGGTTAGGTAGTAAATCAGTCTCAAACCAGTTCAAATATGAGTCTACCCAACACTAAGTAATGTTGATTGTTCCACTAGAATATATTAGTGGCTACTGTTGACCAAAGTAGTTTGGGAACTTGACTTAGCTGAAGTGGCTTTTTTCCCAAATGTGGTTTAGTACTATTGCATACTGAACAAGAAGAAAGTACTTTATCAGTGTCTTTACTAGAGAAGGCCAAAATACTAGTTCTCTCACCCTTCTTTTGGTAGATTTGGAACCCGGGGTGACCACAACGCAAAATCTGGATATATTTATGTTGTAAGGAAGCAGGAACAACAATTCTAGGACCTTTGAAAAGAATGACATCTTCCATCAACATCTAATCTCTGTAAGGGAAATAAGTTTGCACTTCATGTGGTACACCTAGACTGCTTTGACAGCCATCCAACATTAATGCAGTGGTTGAGGTTTTGCAAAATTGGTTCAGTCTTTGTATGATCTCTCAGCTCATCAAGTCTTGTGGTAGAAAAATTACAGACGTCTATGACGTCAAAGTCAAAATTCTTTGCATGAAGTTGTTCCATTGTATTTCTGGGTGATCTGGGTAAAGTATCAGCTTGATAAAGAAGTTTGCTTTTGTGCAGACCATTTTGAATCTGTACTTCTGCAATTTGAGTATCATTCTTTGTAATCTTGCAGGAGGTGAACACATAGGCTTCTTTGGAACATTAACTTGAGGTTTATCAGTTTAAATCTGAATAGTTCGACCATAGATATAATCATGAAACATTGAACATGCAAATACTATTTCCAAAAGTTCTTCCTGAGTTTCAGAATATTGCATTTCAGTTTGAATAAGCATTCTAAATGCATAGGCTACTGGCCTGGCGTCTTTAAGAATAAACTGTACCAAGACCAACTTTTGAAGCATCATAGGAAAAAGTTACTGGTTTATTGACATCATAGGTAAAGTGGCAATTTTCTGCTTAAGGTCTTCAAATGCTCTCTGCTGTTGTACGATCCAAGACCATGTAACATTTTTGTGCATCAGCTCTCTCAAAGGTGCTGTTGACTCACTGAATTCTGGTATTAACTTGCCTAAACAGTTGACAATACCAAGAAAACATTGTAGAGCCTGAAGATCATCTGCTGCTGGCATCTCAAGAATGGCTGCTTGCTTGGACAGGTCTGGTCATAGGCCAGTGCTAGTAAATAAATGACCTACATGTGTAACTTCTGGTAGTCTGAATTTGCACTTCATAGGATTAAGATTTAAGTTCACTTCACATGCTTTGTCTAGAACTTAAGGTTTCCATCATTCTCTGCCTCAACATTGCCTCCTACAAATAAATCATTTACTGTTATGACGCATTATGCTTCATGGCATGCTGAAGGACTTAACTTGCAGAATTTATTCCAAATGGCACCCTGAGGAATCTCTCTCTGCCAAATGGGGTACTGAAAGTAGTCCAGAATAAGGATTTGAGATCAAGCATCACTTTTCGAAAATTAACTTTTTTGCATCTAAGACAGATAAAGCAGTGGCATGTGGTATTAGGGCTGCAACTTCCTTGACTGATGCATTGGATGATGCAGTCTCTAATGCTTTGTTTAAATCTCTTGGGTCAATACATACTCTTATTTCATCTGAGCCTTTTTTGTGGGCTGCTACCATGGAAAACACACATTCAGATGATTCTGTAACTGGTCAAATTACACCTTGGTGCACCATTTTATCCACCTGAGCTTTAACTTTATTCTGCATGGCTATTGGAACTTTTCTTGTAGGTCTGACCACTAGACTGACCTCTGGGTCTAACTTCATAGAATGCACAACTGGTAGTTTTCCCGACTTGTCTTTGAAAACATCAGCATACTCTGAGAAAATAGATTCAGTAAAATCATAACTAGGATATGTGCTTATTTGATTAACTTCTTTGGTAAAAGAAAAATTCATTCTCAAACTGTATGAGACCCACTAATAACTGCACAGGTCATCTGACTACATAGGATAAGCTGTAACAGTTCCTAGCTAAATAACATGAAAGCACTATTGAGCCTTTGGTTTGAATTTCTTCACCTCCATAAGCAACAAGTTTCACACAATTAGCCACACTGAGTTGTTCATTAGTTCACACCTTAGCAAATGTGTCTGCTGACATAACATTGCACTTTGTGCCAGTGTCAGCTTTAAGCTCGGTGGATTTATCATTGATCTGGACAGTACAAAACAATTTGTTCCCTGCTAACTAATTTACTGCATCAACCTTTTCACCAATTACTGATACACCAACTATATAGAATTAGAAAGTAGAACTGCAGTTCACTTAATAGTCAGCCTGCTTTTTGAGTGACCCTTCTTTATAACTGAGGTTTACTTGATTTTCAAAACTTTTGAAAATGATTCACACTTGTGGCATTGCAAACCATATGCTAAACATTTTCTCTTTTAGACTCATGTTTGGCACCACAATTCCAGCAGTTAACAATGAAGCCTGATTTGGGTTTTGACGACTCATCCTTGTACTGCACTGAGCATGTCTTTTTTTTTTTTTTAGAACTTGCTAGAAAACTACATGATCTCCCAGAAAAACCCACAGGAGTGGCAGCTGCCATGTGCTTTAGGCCTGCTTCTGCTAGCCACATGTTGCATGCACTCTACATTTGCTTTGGAGCCTGATGGAAACCATTGTCTCATCATTTGCAAGCATACTTGAGTGCCTTTCTGTAACTTCATGGATTTGACAAATCTCAATATCTTTGCTCAACATTAAATCACTGTCACGAAGCAAAATCTTTCTTACTGCAGTACTATTAATACAACACACAAGCCTGTCCTTTATCAACTCATCTTTTAAGTCACCAAACCAACACATTTTAGCTTTGTTTCTCAGGTCAGTTATATAAGCTGTAAAAGTTTTCCCTGGTTTTTGATCTCTTGTGTAAAACAAATGTAATATTTGTCTAGGGGTTTCACATTTCTCTAAACTTGCACTTAAATACTCAGGGTCTTCCCTTGATTCAGCCTGTACAATATGACAGTTTTTACCTTCTCCCTCATGTACTGCTGGTGCATACACAAATGAACGCTCTCTTTCAGTGGCCACTGACCCAGCTAGGTTTAGCAAAATGAATACCTAGGTGTATGCATCTTTGTCAGAATAAGCTGCTTGTATAAAATATCATACTCTTGCTAAAATATTCTCCAGTTCTCCACAATATTCTTATCAAACACCAGTGGTGATCTTTTTTGATATCAGTTTGCCATATTAACACATACTAGTGAAACCTTTTTTTCTAAGTATGCATGAACACACACACAACAGAAATGTATGCCAGTATTTGTAACTATAAAAACAAGCCTCTGAATAACTGAACTTTGTGAAATACATCTCATGGGCAGTGTAATACTCTTGAAATCATTGTACTGTAAGAAATCACCTCTTTTCAGTGTAAAACATTTCAAAACTATACTGTGTTAAGGAACTGGGCAGAAGAAGTTCAGAGTAAGAAACATTTCAACGTAAGTTTGTTTGCAAGCACTTACCGTTATATATCTATTTTATCTCCATTAAATTTATTTTATCTGCATTAAATTTATTTTAAAGTCATCAGATGTGTTTCTGTACATTTGCACTTGTTTTGGATAACATTTCAAAGTAACTGCACTTTGCAAATACAGTGCACTGAAACTTTCCAAAAATGGCTTTACTTTGCTAAATAAATCTTTACAGTGCAAGAAATGCACTGTAATGGCAGCAATTTGTGGATATACACATTCAGCACTAGAACATTTTTGAAATGGCTGTATTTTGACTGTACTTTAAGAAATAGTTGCACTTTGCACACAAACTCTTCGGAATAAATGCACAGTAATGAGCGCACACTGTAAGCAATTTTATACACTTTGAGATGCTTCTAATAACTCTAGTTATGCCCTAAATACAATGCAAAATAGTAGTTATGCCAAAAACCATGCAGTTGCCTTGCTTTATTTATACTAAATGTGCCTTTTTGCTCTTATTATCTTCGTTTTGATCATTTAATCTTTTTCTGTCCATTATGCTTTTTTTGTGCTAGTTTTTCTCTAAACATGCCCATTTTGTTTTAAACATGCTCATTTTGCAATTCTGAGAATTCCGAACCCCTTGTGTACTTTTTTGATAATCGTTTTATTAGATATTGTAATTTTAACCATTTTGTTTAATTAATAAACCTTTTGTGCTTCCCACTTGTTTAATAATGCAGTTTGTGCCCTTGTAATGCTCCATTTTATCTTTTTTATGAAATCATTTGTGCAAGTTTTCATAGGTTCAAAGGTAGGTACTAGGTTATTGGCCCTAGGGCATAATTAAGCCTAGCCATAAATTGTGTGCTATAGCACTCCCTCCCAGGTGGTTTAGTTACCTGTACCCCTGTCGAGCAGGGCAACAGAAGTGATTCCCAGGGTGAATTTCCTGTTTGAGGTAAAAAACTTCAAGATACAGGAATAAAGATCCTAGACTCTGGATGAAGTAACCAGCGATAATAAAGAAGAAACAATAAATAAAATAAAAACTCACTGGAGGCACACAGCACGCAACTCTTTATTAGAAAAAGATGTGTGTGCTTTCGCAGAGTCCTCTCTGCTTCATCAGACATGTCTGATGTCCAGCGAGTTTTTATTTTATTTACTGAATTTCCTGTTTCCCATCCACTCATCAAGATTTCTCTTGAAGAGTGCCAACGAGGAGCGTTGCCTTACATATATGGGGACCCTGTTCCAGAGCAAGGGGAATCTCTAGGACATGAATCTGTCCCTCCAACACTTCCTGTTTATTGATGATGTCAGGTTTATGTCCCTTGAGCATGTAGCTCTGGTGGATTGGGTTTTCCTTAGGTGGAGCATTTCAGGATTTGACATAGCCCTGTATGTCAGGCAGAGATCACCTCTGAGTAGCCGGTACGCGATCAAGTACAGTCTGAGTTTTTTTAGCCTCATGGCATAGGGCATCTGCTTAAGGCCCTTTATCCTCTTTGTGAGGTACTTTGGAGGCCTCTCCAGCTGCTGCAGATGTCTTGCTAGATACATCCCGAATGGGGCATTATATTCAATAATGGGTCTAATTAGTGATGAGTAAAGGGTGACAATAACTTCCTTATTCCTAGATGCAAACCCCTTTGTGATAAGGAGGGCCATGTAGAAGGATTTTCTAACCACTTTAGCAATGTGGTTGTCTAAAGAGAGGTTACTGTCTACCTGAGTCCCCAGGTCTCTTATCACACTCTCTGATAAGTGGGCTGCTACCTATGTTGTAGTTCATATGTACTTTGTTTTTCCCAAAGGGGATAACAATGCACTTTTTGGCATTTAGTTTGAGGCCATGGTTTTGGCACCACATATCTGTATCTGTAAGACCCTTTTGAAGGATGTCTATGTCATTAGGATTCTCTATTATGACTCCCAGTTTGCAGTCATCTGCAAACTTTGTTAGCCATAGTCCCTCTGTGTTTGCTTGCACCTCAGAGAAGTAGGTACCAAGCAGGAGGGGTCCCAAGACTGAGCCCTGTGGTACACCACTAGTCACAGATTTGGAGTCTGATCTTGCATTTCCTTTTCTCACTGTTGATGAATCTCATGAGTCTCATGAATTTTGAGCCATTATGCTGTAGTTTGGAGCTGATCTGAGAGTTGCTATTAAGGTTTTTGACACAGCTAAAAAATGCTTTGTGATTGTCTTTGGTGTCCATTGCGACTTTTCTTTCAAAGCTCACCTTAGAGTTTTTTTATGAGGGTTCTTATTTTTTGGCTAAGGTTGGTCAGGGAGCCCCTCCATTCCTGGGTTTTTATTTTATTATTTGCAATAATTTCTTCCTTATATTATAGAGCTTGTTTATGGCTGGGGTCCACCAGACTGGTTTCCTCTTTTTGGAGGAGTGGATCTTGGTCTCGTCCATGCACTCATGTAGGTGCTTGTAGAGTGCTTTTGTGTAGGATATAGAAGATTGTCATATTGACATTCTGCGTGGTTGTAACAAAGTTTGTTACCTCTGTCTTGGGTAGCATAAAGTTCAGTTTGGAGAAGTTTTTCACCATGGTTTCTTTTGGGATTGGGGATGGGGGTGGTATGTTGATATTTAGGGTGATGAGTTTGTGGTCTGATCTGACCAATGAGGAATTTACCACAGGTGTGGAGCATTTGTCCCCCATATTGGTGATGAACAGGTCCAGTATATTTTTGCCTCTTGTGGCGGTGTTTACAAGCTGGTCCAGAACATTGGAGTTTATGTATTCCAGGAAGTGCTGAGCAAATGTATTAGTACTTTCATAGTTTTCCCAATTGATGTTTGGGTAATTGAAATCACCTAGTATAAGGGTGTTTGGTTGGACTCTCATGTTTTCCAATACCTCAAGGAAAGTGGAGTGAGTGCCTAAGGCAGGGAAGGGGATCTGTAGCAAGCTACAATCTGTATTGCTGTTTTGCCCTTTGTTAGTTGCACTTGGATGATCTCTGAGGCATCATTCTTTGCAACTTGTCTGGAAGTGTGGTTATCCTTGATGAATATGGATATGCCTCCTCCCTTTGTATTTCGTTCCGGATTTTCCAGTTGAAATGTGTGCTATGAGTTGTAACCTGGAATTGCTGGGGTGCTTTCTTGATCCTTGAACCAGGTCTCAGTTACTGCACAAATATCAATGTTCTCCATGTTGGAGTGCCTCAAGAGAGTGTATTTTGAGGTTTAAACTTCTAGCGTTTAGCAGGATGACCCTCAGTTTAATATCACTAGTACTTGTTATGGTGGTGGATTTGTTTTTTGAGCCTTGCCTAAAAAAAGGCACTATCGGGGTGGCAAGAGCCTTAGCCAGTATTCTGAATTCCAGAGGTGACAGGTGCAAGCCATCTCTGGCAAAGCATTGAGGCTTGTCGATCATGTCATCCCATGCAGACAGATACTGGATCCCCTTTGAATGACACCAAAAACTTAGCCAATTGTTGAAATGTATAATTTTTTCTTTGTACTGTGGTATCATACTTGGTGAGGGTAAGATGATGCTCAGGGCTAGGGTCATACCTGCCTTGATTGCATAATCAGAGAGCTCTTCTATGTCCCTTTTCATGTAGTCCAGGGAGGTATGTCTCAGGTCATTCACACCAACATGGACAATGACAGAGTCATTTTTTTGTACTTGTTGTGGAGTGACCTGAGTGATTGGGTAATGTGGTGGATTCTGGCACCCGACAAGCAACTGTCAGTGATGTTCACCTTATCCAGCCTGGTGAGTGGGGCATCAGTGTTACTGACTATGGAGTCCCCTATTACAAGTGTGTTAGGTATGGTTTTTTGCCTTAGGGGCTGTGGTTGTGCGGCACAGTGGTTTTTGTGGTTGTGTTGATTGCAGTGTGTTTGAGAGTGTAGGTTGCTTGTGTGTCTAATTTGGAGGTCTCTGTTGTTTCCACAGATTTTTATTTAGAGCCTTCAAATGTCTTTTTGCATCTGTGTGGGGTTCGCATTTGGATGTATGGTGTGTCTGTGTGTAGTAGGCGGTGTGCTGCAGGTTGGTACCTTCTCCTCTTGACTGTCAATTCCAGTTGTGACTGGAGAGAGCTTTGCTTCAAGTTTAGCTATGCAAGTGCATCTCTCGCATATTTTGGTGTCTTGTGGTAGGAGGAGAGGGTTGTCTGTGTACATGAGGCAGTAATGACATTGCTTCAGGATGTCCAGATTAATCAGGTGCACAGGAGAACACACTGGGAGCTGGCTCTTGGACGTCCCTGAGTAGGTTATTCTTATTTACCTGGTGGGGAGAATAATTTGACTGTTCCCTACAAACAACTGTTGGGGATCAATACTATAGTTTGTTAGTGCTTCTGTTTCTTATTGGGGTATGTGCTAGTCTGAAAGCGCTGATTTGTGTGCTAAATCTGGAAGAACTGGCTAGTACTAAGGGAAAAACTGAAGAGCAGACTCAGTGGTGCCGGGGATAGTTTATCCCTAGCTAACTGCCGCTGCACTATGCGCAAATGCGTTTTTTATATCAGAAAGATTAAAGAGAGAGAAATTAGCCAAACATGGCCAATACAACTACAGTTTTTGGGCAGAAACCACTCATCCAAGGACAGGTAGGCTGTTCAGAGTCCCCCACTCTCACTGGTGAACAAAGAACCTTCCTTTTTGCCCAATTAAGGTATGGCCAACACATAAGCTCAAACACAGTCCAGGTATCAGCAGGTATCTGAAACTGGACTTTTCTAGCTTAGTAGGGCAGAAAAATAGCAAGATTTTTTTTTTTTTCATGAAGAACAGTAGAAACGGGTAGCAAACAACTTTTACAGTGCAGTAATGGCTGTTGCACTTGAGTAGGAAGCTAGAGACAGTTAAACAATACAATTTACAGCAAAAACCTCACCTTTGGTTTGTTTCTGGCCCTTTTCATGCTGGTTTCTCTCAGTTTACCTTCACTGTTATATCTGCACCTTGTAGCTTTGAAAAGCAATCTTTGGAATCCCAGTTTTGACAACATGTTGTTCATCCGGTCAGGATAAAATAGGTGAATCTTTCTGGGTTCTGTTCAAGCAGCTTTAACTTAGACAAACTTATAAACAAACTAGCTATTACACTCATACATGCTCTCTGGATGCACTCTCAAAATGGCACTGAAGCTAGCATGTGCTTGCTATTTATATGCACAAGCTGACTTTGAATTGCTTCTTAAAGTTACAACATGCATACACTATTCTACAGCATGCATCTGTCCAGGCGTACGTAACAACTGGAATACCAGCAAATATACCTTAGTAAAAGAATACACGGTCTACACAACGTAACTTACATGAATCATCACACTATATTCGGTATCCTGCAGACTAAGAGGTGACCTGTGTTTGGCATACACAACATTTTTCAATCCATTACTGATGGATTTACTGCACATAAGCACATCAAATGGCATCAGAAATGCTCAGTCTAGTCATCTGAACCTCTTCAACATCAGCAGAATGTCTTGGAGGGACATGTATATCTTGCAGAGGATATCCACGTAAGACAAAGTTCATCCCTGTCCAGTTTGAAGCACAACTTAGATGCATGAATGGATATAAGAAACTTTTCCCCAGGGATGCCTCCCTGTACTATTAATCGGCAGAGACAGCTCCTGAATGCCTTATCCCATGCATGGGTCCCCTCAAATTATCTGTGGAAGGATCCCAGTTATTATTAGGAGTAATATATAATTGTTGACCATGAGATAGGCAAGACCAGTCTATAATCAAATATGATAGATTCTTTTGAATACAAAAAGGGATATTGATTAGGCTTAAAATGGCAGCTTGCCTAGTTCTTACTTATGAAACTATGAGAAAAAGTGGAGACAGAAAAGACAGAAAAAGGGTAAACGCAAGCAGGGGGAAAAGAAATGGGAAACCTTGGCATGCTTTAGTTTATCTGGCATCACTACTGCTTGCATTTCACTTAAATTTGATGAAAAGAAAGGGTGCATCTCACATTACTGGATGACCAAAATGGAGATTCATAACTGTGAGCAATACAAAGGTATCAGATTCATTTAACAGTGCATGAAAATTCTGGATAGAGTGATTGATAAATGAATAATACACAGAGTAGTAGAAACTAAGATAGGTGATGAGCAGTTCAGATCCAGAACAGGATGCAGGTCAACAGAACCTGATATTTGCATTGAGACAGAAAGCTGAGGAAACACTAGAGTTGATGAAAGACTCCAACTGAGCATTCTTAAACTTGGAGAAAGCATATGACATGGTCCCAAGAAAATGGATTGTGGCAGTTCCTTAATAGTTTAAAAAGTCTCTCAAAGATTGGTAGAATTAGAACAGGTTATTTACAAGGAGCCAGTGACATAAGTATGCAGTGTTTGGACTTAAAGGGTTTCTCAGTGGGAGTTGGTTTGGCACAGGGTTCAGCTCTGAGCCCACTGCTGTCCATCCTGGTAATGGGCTACATTAACAAGTAGGCTGGAAGGGGACAGATCAGCAAAGCTGCTGTATGCAATGTGGCATTACATACATGCTCTGAGCAAGAACTTTATCAAATGATAGGGGAGTGGAATGCCAAATGGAAGGAACATGGGGTGAAACTGACTTGCATATAGGATAGTTGTAATGGCAGAAAATGGAAAAATCATAATTTGAGAAGTGAGACAGAAGGGTAAGCAGTGGATCAGGTTGACAGCTTCATGTATTTGGGAGGCCATTTGAAGAGAGAGCAAGTCTAAATGAGGAGATCAAAGCTAGAATCACACTGCTTGCAGCCAACTAGCATAGAGTATCAGGTAGTGTATGACAGAAAAATTTCAAGGTGGCTGAGGGGGTACAGGGCAGTGCTACTGCACTGTACACTCACCTGGGCAGTGAAGGCAGAGGAGCTGAGGAAGCTTCAGTTGACAGAGATCAAGTGCCTGAGATGGGTGGTAAGATACACTCTGTGGAACAGATGGAAAAATGAGGACATCAGTGTAGAAGCCTAGAGCAGAGTGGTTCGGGCACGTGTGAAGAAAATTTGGGGAAGACAGGAAAATGGCAAGAGAAAATGAGGGCATCAAGCAAACATATGGATGGATTACATAAGATAGGACCTGCGCCAGTCAGGCGTGACTGATGAAGTTAGAATGGCATTGAACTGAGGGAGACAGCAGCAGTTGAAGTAACACCCCAACCCATGCAGAAAATGGGAGTAATAGGGGTGGTTAATTGAGATGGTCATCAGGGTCGTGGGATACATATGTCGCTAATGCACTTTCCTTGGATCACCATGTTTCCGTAATAGTTAAATCTTTTTACGTTGCACAGGTTTTTCATTTTGGCATCTCCTTAAGGTGCAAAGAAGTTATAGTCTCACTGTGTCCATCCCTTATTAGGCCTGTCTTGGAATATAATGCACCTTTTGGCATGTACTTTACTGAGCTCTAAACCAGTTTGAGGCCTTAATGTTCCCTCACTAATAAGATCTCAGGTCTCGGTACCCTTAGTTGTTTGATAGATTAGAAATCACCCACAGGAATCTGTAAGTCATGGAGAACAGTGACAGAGCTTTTACTTAGCCTTTCATGCATTGAATGAATAAGTACTCCTTCAGCTCTTTCATAATGGACAAGTGGTAAGGCAAATACCCACTCTAGATACCTAAATTTGCACTATTAAATCAAAACCAGATGGCAATACAAATACCTAACCCAATGTAAGCACCATTTCTGGAATAGGCTGCCCTTACCTATCAAGCAGCGGTCTTCCCTAGCCACCTTTAAAATCATTCTGCATGACTGGATGTCTGATAGCAAATTTCCACCATGAATATGTGGAGAAAGTCTACTTAATGGGGGGCCCTGTTAAGTTTCCCACTAGTACTTGCTGATATGGATTGGCTTATAGATGGTTGGTCTCTGCCATAATCTTTTAAGAACCTGTATCCATTGTTGACTTAGTCCCACTAGATTAGTGCTCTGTCTAAAGTGAAGACTTGAAGTGGTATTTATAATACTAGGGGAAATTTGGCCAGGGCTCTGGGGACCTTGGAGAAACAATGAAAAGGGAAACTAAGATTTGGAAAATTGAAATGCATAAGATTAAGCCAAAGACGAAAAACTGGTATGAGGAAATTGACAAAATATTTTTGTGTGGACCTTGGAGAGCTTGACATACAAGAGGAGCAATTAAAGAGAAAAATAGGTTTATAATTTGGAGGAAAGAAAATATTTTCTGTTGAGATAAACTAAAAATTACATGTGAAGGGGGGATATGGCATAAAAGCTATGAGGGAAAGGAATTGTGTACATAATGTAATGAAAGAGACACAATAGAACATGTTTTTCTAGAATGTTCAAGAGTTACTAGTTTTTGGAATAAGTTAAAAAAGTATGAATTTTTGGAAATACTTGGATAGGGTACAATGGAGAATATTATTTATGGGTATTACATATGATAAGAGTCAGAAGTGAAAGATGAAAAAGAAAAGATATGTATGCCAATTATTTTTAAGATATGGCAAGCAAGGACAAAAGAAATTTGTTTAATAATGGATGGGATGCAGTTTTTAAAAGATTCTGGTTATGACAATAAGGGCAGCAAGGTTGAAACAGATGAGGTGTAGTAATGTGTGACAGGTTATAGGTTGTGTGTGTTAAAGCTGTAAAATGTAACCTTAAAATGTGAGAATTTGTTGGTGTGAATAAGATGAGGCCTGATGTAGAGGTTGTGAGATGCTTTTAAGTCTGTAAAATGGCTGCATGTATTATCCAATATCAGCTCATCACACATACCAAGCTGGTAAGATTGCTCTCCAGTGGCGTATCTGGGAATTTTCCCACTGTAGTGCAGTATAGTATTTGGTGGGTATATATTATTTATTACATAAAATTAGCAGTGGGGCTTTACCCCCTGCAAAACATGATTTAACTTTGTGTTCTACTGTGGGATCAGCAGGTGATTGACAAATTGTGTTTGATAACTTTTTGTTAGACATGTTTGTTGGATATATGGAGACGCACATTTATTTATTTAATTACTTTATTTATTTATTGCATTTGTTCACTAGGAAAGTCAGATTGGATGTAAAACCCCTTTTCAGTGGACAGAAAGTCTCCAGAAATATGCACAAGAACGCAACACAGTATCAGGATATTATACAATATACAACTGGTAAAGTATCTTACATTCAAAGTGAATAGGATGCTGTACATAGTTTAACAAGGAGTGTAATGTTATACAAAATTAACAATGGTGAAACAATTAAAATAAATAATCATAAGCCTCACCACTGTCTAGCTCTCAAAGGACTGAACTGGCTCGAAATACCTTGCTACATAACTTAATCTCAATGTATTCCAATTCATTATGTCATTTATAAACCCCCCATCATCCTCTTCCAACATTACGTCCTTATTAGATCCCTGCAGATAAACTGCTACTCCTCTCAAAATCCAGTAATGCAGCTGGTGATTAAGTATATTCCAAATACTCAGCCAAGACTTGAATGCCATTCTCTCTCGTGCCTATGTCAAATATTCGAACTTTCAAAATGTCGAACATCATATGGTCAATATTTGGAAGTTCGAATATCTAATAAAAAAAAAAGAAAAACATACACTAACAGTGCGAGCAGGGGGCAAGCCCCCCTGCACCCCCCACACCCCACCACTTAAATATACCAACTCCAAGACTGCACGAGTGCAGAAAAGGGAAATTTTCCCATTCTGCAACGTACGGCGCCAATAAAAGTCAACCTTCAAACACTTGAAATGTTGAACATATGGTCTCGACCATATAATGTTCGACATTTTAAGTGTTCGAATAATTGACATAAACCCCCTCTCTCAATAATCAAGAATAGTACCACACACCTTTCATAGCTAAGTTAGTCATACCTATCCAAATCTTGGTTTTTGCCTATATTCCACTCCCAGATAGCCATTATTTTATAACTTTGTCTTGATCACTTTCCCTTGCACATGTTTTCTCAGTTCATCATTCAGTCTGTTACTTTTGCTTACTGCCCCTTTCTCTTGCACTTATTTTCTTATTCCCACAGCATTAACCACCTGCCACAGCATTGATTTCATACCTCCCTCCCAACTATACTTGTATACTGAGACAAAAGTAAAGCAACAGTATCTGTGCATTGACAATCCCCTTAACAATAAGGCAAAACAAAAAAGTAACTGAACCCATAAGCAGGGATAAAACAACAGTTTGTTGAAGAAGTATAATGCCCACAACTTACTTGAAAAGTTGATTTTGTAAAAAGTAAGAGATGTTTATTCGAAAAGTTTAAAATCCACAGTGTTCTTAGTTACATTGCATGTTAAGTGTTGTTACAGCTGCCAAATGCTCTTAGTTCAAAAGCAGTGACTGACTGCATGTCTATCAAACTTGTGTTAATATGTTTGTAGAACGTATGATCATTACATTTGTGTGTGCCTTACTTAATGTAAAAATAAGATGCATTTTGGGGGGGTTTTATAGCAGAGAGTGTTAAGTTACTAGCTCTTCTATAACTAAAATGTGGAGAAGTGGATACAGTGTTCTCTAGATTAGTAATCTCAATTAAAATAGTCCAGTATTTTTTATAGTGTTCTTTATGGCTGGTGTACTTCTATCATGCCTAAGAGCTGGTGTACTTCTATCATGCCTAAGAGCTGGTGTACTTCTATCATGCCTAAGAGCTGGTGTACTTCTATCATGCCTAAGAGCTGGTGTACTTCTATCATGCCTAAGAGCTGGTGTACTTCTATCATGCCTAAGAGCTGGTGTACTTCTATCATGCCTAAGAGCTGGTGTACTTCTATCATGCCTAAGAGCTGGTGTACTTCTATCATGCCTAAGAGCTGGTGTACTTCTATCATGCCTAAGAGCTGGTGTACTTCTAACATGCCTAAGAGCTGGTGTACTTCTATCATGCCTAAGAGCTGGTGTACTTCTAACATGCCTAAGAGCTGGTGTACTTCTATCATGCCTAAGAGCTGGTGTACTTCTATCATGCCTAAGAGCTGGTGTACTTCTATCATGCCTAAGAGCTGGTGTACTTCTATCATGCCTAAGAGCTGGTGTACTTCTATCATGCCTAAGAGCTGGTGTACTTCTATCATGCCTAAGAGCTGGTGTACTTCTATCATGCCTAAGAGCTGGTGTACTTCTATCATGCCTAAGAGCTGGTGTACTTCTATCATGCCTAAGAGCTGGTGTACTTCTATCATGCCTAAGAGCTGGTGTACTTCTGTCATGCCTAAGAGCTGGTGTACTTCTGTCATGCCTAAGAGCTGGTGTACTTCTGTCATGCCTAAGAGCTGGTGTACTTCTATCATGCCTAAGAGCTGGTGTACTTCTATCATGCCTAAGAGCTGGTGTACTTCTAACATGCCTAAGAGCTGGTGTACTTCTATCATGCCTAAGAGCTGGTGTACTTCTAACATGCATAAGAGCTGGTGTACTTCTATCATGCCTAAGAGCTGGTGTACTTCTATCATGCCTAAGAGCTGGTGTACTTCTATCATGCCTAAGAGCTGGTGTACTTCTATCATGCCTAAGAGCTGGTGTACTTCTATCATGCCTAAGAGCTGGTGTACTTCTATCATGCCTAAGAGCTGGTGTACTTCTATCATGCCTAAGAGCTGGTGTACTTCTATCATGCCTAAGAGCTGGTGTACTTCTATCATGCCTAAGAGCTGGTGTACTTCTATCATGCCTAAGAGCTGGTGTACTTCTATCATGCCTAAGAGCTGGTGTACTTCTATCATGCCTAAGAGCTGGTGTACTTCTATCATGCCTAAGAGCTGGTGTACTTCTATCATGCCTAAGAGCTGGTGTACTTCTATCATGCCTAAGAGCTGGTGTACTTCTAACATGCCTAAGAGCTGGTGTACTTCTATCATGCCTAAGAGCTGGTGTACTTCTATCATGCCTAAGAGCTGGTGTACTTCTAACATGCCTAAGAGCTGGTGTACTTCTATCATGCCTAAGAGCTGGTGTACTTCTATCATGCCTAAGAGCTGGTGTACTTCTATCATGCCTAAGAGCTGTTGTACTTCTATCATGCCTAAGAGCTGGTGTACTTCTGTCATGCCTAAGAGCTGGTGTACTTCTATCATGCCTAAGAGCTGGTGTACTTCTATCATGCCTAAGAGCTGGTGTACTTCTATCATGCCTAAGAGCTGGTGTACTTCTAACATGCCTAAGAGCTGGTGTACTTCTATCATGCCTAAGAGCTGGTGTACTTCTATCATGCATAAGAGTTTATCTTGGTTTGACATGATTATGACTAGAGGATGATCTTGCACCTCCGTTACTGGTTAGCAGGGGTGTTTATTCTGTGGATCTCTCTGTCTTGTTTAATTGTTTTAACTTGTTGACTATAACCTCTCTGTATGAATGCTAAAGTGGTCATTTTAAGTTGCTGTTCCATTAATGAATCATTTGTATTTAGTTGAGTTATCCAGGCAAGTTGTTTTTCAACAATGATTGGATAGGTATGTGGTGGCTGTAAACTGGTTCTATGCAGATATGTATTTTTCCTGGATGGTTTCATATACATGGTAGTATCTGTATCACCAGTATGAACTTTATTTAAGGTTATGTGAAGGAAATTAATTGTATGAAAGGATACTTCCAATTTAAGTCTTAAAAATTTAGTAGTTGTAGAGATTTACAACTGAAATTTCCTGAATTCATGTGATCTAGCTTCCCATAATAAAACCAAAGGTCATCCACAAACCTTTTATATAATTTTACATTTCTAAGATAGGGATCGTCTTCACTGATTAGGTGGTGTTACTCCCAGTGGTGCATTACATTGCTAGAATAGGTATTGGTGACTGGGGTACCTATCGCCGCACCTCTTGCCTGCTTATAAAATTTCTTTTGATATAAGATGATGTTGTTGGTCAGTATAATGTTCAGTAGTTCACAAATAATGTGACAATGTGTATAATCAGAGAATTCCAATAAATGTTTAACAAACTAAATGCCTATCTCATTGGGAATAACTGTAAACAGTGAATCTACATGTAATGCTACAGGGAAACAATCTTTTTGCTGATTGTAACATAAGCCAATCTGCTAGATGAAATGAGTTGTGTCCTTAATAACAGTACTGTTAAATTGGTTATCAAGGTCGCTCAATAAGGATTCCATGGCCCAACCTCTTGCTGACACTATTGGTCTAAATGGGGGAGATACAAAGTTATGACATATCCAATGGGTGCAATAGGACTATCAGTTCTAAAATACTGGTATAATTCCTCTCCAATAAGTTTATCCATAGACCTATTTTCAAGTTTTTTGAGAACTGCTTAGTTAACTGCTTCACCAGTTGTTTGTGGATTTGCTCATTATTTGAGGTAGTCAGCATAGAAAGCATTTGATTGTGGTAGCAGTCAAAGTTCAGAACCACAGCACCCCCACCTGTCTGCTGTTTTTATGACTTTGTAATAAGATTCTTGACTGCCTGTATCTGTGATGCAGTTAAGTTAAAGTATTTATTTTGCTTGTTATTGTAGAAATGTTTGTATTGTTCTTTTTCCACTGATTTTTCAAAGGCAAAAATGATTTGTTAGGTGGTATAGAGGTTCTTGAACATTTAGGTACATCCAGTGGAGCACTGTTCTCTTTGAACAGAATCTAAAGGTTAAGAGAGTGTGTAAAATATGTAAGTTCTAGTAACATTTGAGCAATATCCATTTGAGTGGAGGGTTCAAATAATAGATCTATAGATTGAACTGACAGTTCATCTGACTTTGAAGTACAAGTAAGATTTGTTACCATTGATGTTTTTATGCATTGGGACTTGACTTGGCTTCTGGTTATGGGTCTGTTGCTCCTCCTCCTCTTGTTCTGGTTATGGGTCTGTTGCTCCTCCTCCTCTTGTTCTGGTTATGGGTCTGTTGCTCCTCCTCCTCTTGTTCATGTTGTTCCTTCTCTGTTGAGTTTCTGACATGGAGAGAGGTGGTCTTTTGCCAGAACTGTAAAATCCAAGGGATCCATAGCAAAAATGTTGTCAGCATCTACTATAGTTATTGGCCGTTGAACACCCCACCCCCACATGGTTTCAGTGAGCATGTCCTCAGTGGTCAAAAGTTGTAGTTTGGTTCTTGTGGTTGCTTGTATTGTTTACTGGTTCTTTTAGTTAGCAAAGTAAAAGTGTTCCCACATTTGAAATCATTTATATGTCTACAAAGTTTTCTTTGTTCCTATTAACCTCTGCTTAATGGCTATAAAAGCTGCAATATGCTCCGTTTCCCTGTAATAGATGAGAATATGCATTTATTTTAATACTTCCAGTGAGTTCCTGGAACATGGTGTCTATTTTTTTGCTTCGTTTCTGTTCAGTCGGATCAAAAAAGGCAAGCAAGAGCTCCATGTAGCGAAAGGAGGCAGATATGGTTCAATAACTCCTGAGTTGATCTGGATATTGCTCTCTATATGACGGCATTTTCTTGGTTCTACCGTTTTGTAGCTAAACTGAAAAGCTTAGTACTGCAACTACATGCATTTAACGACAAAAACAGTTTGTTCAAATTGATACTCGTCTCTAGTGCTTGACAATATCCACATTTGGATGAGATCGCACAGTAACAAAATCATTGTCAAAGTCAAGGTCTCCCAAGAAGGGGGTTCATAGTGACGATTATGATTTCAGAAATCGATGCATTTTTTCTGGCTGGCATGTTGCTGGTTCAGGTTATCTCTGAAAGATTCATGTCCACTGCACCCACAGATAAAACAGTAGCAAAAGTAAAAGAACAGTACCCGTGCAGTGACAAGTCCATTACTAAAAAGGCAAAACAAAAAAGTAACTGGAAACCATGCGCAGGGATAAAACAACAGTTTGTTCAAAAGGTATAAAGTGCACAACTTACTTGAAAAGTTGCTTTTGTAAGAAGTAAGAGATGTTTATTATGTAAGTTTAAAATCCACAGAGTACGTACTTATATTGCGTGTTAGTTAAGAATGAATGTTGTTTAACTTACCAGCTCTTCTATAACTAAAATTGGTGAATCAGAATTTTCCTGAGCTCAGGAATCTGAGTTAAAATAGAGCAGTCTTTGCTCTAAAGAGCAACCAAAAATGCATCGTATGTTATATTAGTAAGGAAGGAATAAACAAATGTAATAAATGTACTTTATGCAAATATATTAATACCGAAAAGTTTGCTAGACATCCAATCAAGTACACTGCTTTTGAACTAATAGCATTTGATCACACTGCCATATTTGATTTTGTCATTTGCATACACAGCAATTATCATTTGCATACACAGCAATTATCATTTGCATTAACAGACACTGGCAAACAAGCAAGCAATTATGCAATTGTTTGCATACCATGAATACTTCACTAATCCACTTCAAATGCCACAGAACCATGTGACTCTGATCCCCCCCAGTGAATCACTGCTCATCTCGCTATTTGGTCAAGGTTTTGCATGCAATGCTTCTGCAACCCTCCCCCAAAATTTTTATTTACTCCCCACTATAAATTTTTAGTTTTGATTTTGCAATTTTCCACAATGCAATTAAAGATCATGCAGCAGAGTATGCACAGTAAATAGCAATGTTGTGAGCTACAGAACTGCGCTCATCCTTGGAATTTCTCTATCAATTTGGCTTACTGAAATGATTGTGTGAATTTATCATTTTCCATGCATTATAGCTATTTTCAATGATTTGGAATTGTCAAGTAATGGAAGTCTAATCACAGTAACATTTCTACAATCATGGAAATCCCAGCCTTATGTATTACCGATCAAGGAAACATCCACTATTAGCCGATACTAAGTTATGGAGAGCCTCTCTATGTAGGAAAAATTGAGCTTTTTCATCTATACAGCTTTATCGTCATTAAAACTAACATTTGCAGATGGAGAGAAAATGACGGAAGAAAAAAAATTAGAGAAATAGTGAAGTAACTACAGTAAGTGCGTCACCATATAAATGCATTATAAACGGTGTGGACTTTTGCTACATGATATTTACAAACAAAATGTAGCAGGCAATAATAGCACAACGTACAGCAGCACCTGGGGAGGTCAGTGCGATCAACGAAGAAAAAACTGAAGATAAATCTATAAAAGGGAACAACAAAGCTTATTGCATATACATGTATGTCATTGGCAAGCATTTATTGGGTCTATATTACAAGAGCGAGGATTTCAGTATTCGAACACCATATGGGCGACACCAAATGGTCAAATATTGAAAACCTTACAAGTGTGAACGGAGATCGTCATAGGGAAGTCTTCCATTTACTTCAACGTATTTCAATCTCGGAGTTGGTATATTTACGTAGTGGGGGTGTGGGGGGGTGCAGGAGTGCTTGACCCCTTCTCAGAGTGATCAGGTAGGTTTTTGTTTAATTTTTACATTTTTTAATTTTTTCAAAGTTTCACAACTTTGCTCATATGGTGTTGCCCATATGGTGTTTGAAGTTCTGAAACTTAGTTCTTATAATATATACTCCCATTTATTTACTTATTTGTTTGTCTTTTGTTAACCAAGTTAGTCCAACTGGGCTAGTAGGCCATTTTCAGTGAAAATCCAAGGAGAAAAGCTCCAGACAGGTAAAAAAATAACATCAACATGATTTGAATGAGTACATAACTGCGTACATTCATGCCATACATGAGATGTATACATAACCACATACAATCATGGCATAGTGGAAACTGACAAAAAGGCATAATTCAGTAAAAAGAATAGCTAACAAAATTTACAAAAGGTAGAAACATGTAGTATACATGTGGAATTACAATGGGGCATCAGAAAAATAAAAAATTAGCCCTGGCAACATCTTCATTGACTAAGACCATGTTGGTTGGGAGGAGGAAAAAAAAATGGGTCTGTATTACAACATCAAACTCACAGGAGTCCGTTGTAATATCGAACCCAAATGTTCGAAATACAAAAATAGCAAAGCCATGCCACACCAATTTTTTTCCCAGGGTTGGTATATTTAAGTAGGGGTGTGTGGGGGGGGCACAGCCCCCCACATTAGTTTGTTTGAAGTGTTTTTTTTTTTTTTTGGTAATGGAACAGCGATTTTTTTTCCCTGAGAAAAAAAATCATTGTTCTGTGTTTTCGTACTTGGGTTTCGAAAGTTATTGTTTGATATTACATCGTTTGACCACCTGTGAGTTTAAAGATGTTATACAGACCCAGAAAAAAACTAAGTGGGTTGAAGTAGAGGGGAAGGGGAGGAATGTTTGGGACAGACAGGACAGTGAAAGAAGAGTTATGAGAAAAGGGAAGAGAAGTACAGTAGTTAAGGACGAGAAAAGGTGGGATTTTAGAATACAGTTTCTAAGCAGCATAACTAAGGTGCTACAGTATCAGTTGTTATGAAGTTATTTTTAAGGCAAGGAGTGGAGAATTCTTAAAGTCTAATGATTAGGGGAGTATATGTTAGGTAGGGTGGTGACAAGTGCAGGAGTGAGAGTTTGCAAGGAAGGGTGTGGGGTTCTATTTAATCCTAATTTTCCTGATGGGTGCTAGGGCATTTAGTACAGTTCAAAAAATGTTGTTAAACTCAAGAACATCATCATTCAGAGGAAGGTTATACAGGTGAGACCAACTGACAAGGGAGTGTTGATTGTTAAAAGTTTGTGTTGAAGTTGGACAGGTTGCAGCAGTCTCTATAGAGGTGGGATTTTGATGTTTCAGATGGTAGTGTTAGTACTGAGATTGGGAGGATAAAGAGTCTGATAATATGGCAGGATTATGTTGGTGACATGGGATGGAAGTTAAAATCCAATCAAGAATGTAGCTGATGATTTTATTGATGTGCGTAAGCGTAGAAATAAGCTGACTTAAACCAAAAAGGTTAATACGGAGGTTAGGGGAGTGGGGAGCATTTATTCCAATTAATATTGATGTTGCCTACTATGATTGTCTCATAAGAAAGATATTGGGAGTTCCAGGATAAAATAGATTCAGTAACAGGGATATTGTTACCAAGAAGAAAATGAATAGATGCTATGGCCACTTTTTGTGTGGGTTAAGGTGTCAGTTAAGAAAGAGAAGTTCTACAGGGGAGATGTCAGGAAGGGGTAGGGTGAGAGCAGGAAGGTTAAGCTGTTCTGAGTGCATGATAGCAACAACTCCCTTTTTTGGAAAGTCTGGCTTGCCCAAAAATATTATAGCTGGGGGTAGAATTTCTGAGTTTGTGACAAGGTTTGACCCAGATTTCTCGGAGTTAAGATGTGGGGAGAGTGGTAGTCGATCTAAGCATGTAATTTGGTAATTTCATTAAGGAGACTTTGTAGGTTTATGGACTAGATAGATAGGTGTTTAGCTTGAGAGGTTAGGAATTGGTAGCAATTGGTGAGGTGGAGGAGGTGGAGTTGGCTGAAGGTGATGGACCAGGATTGCGTTGGATGTCCCCATCTGGTAGGAGTGTTATGGGAAGTAAATTAGTTTTAGAGTAGTAGTGGGTTTGAACTTATGTTTAGGTGAGGTAAGAGAAGGACTGAAATGTTTTAATCTGTTGAACTGGATGTAGGAGGTGTTAGAGTGAGGGTGAAATGGGGAAGTGCTCTTTTAAATTAAAGGAGGATGTTGCTTGGGGTAAGAGTGGGTGATAGTAAATGCTAAAGTAGGTTAGTGTGATGTGATGACCCACTGTTTGGAATTAAGTGCAGTAATGTAAGGCTCAGCCTGTAGTGATGTCAGGCACAATGAAAGACTCCTAAACTTGCCTGTAGCACTTCTTGTTAAATATTTGCATTCTATTTGAGAAGACAAACTTTAAAGATTCCCTTTACATCAATATCTATACATTTTACATTTTATACATATGTATTTTTTAGACACACACATATATACACATCTTTTATATTATAAATTATTATATTTTATTTATAGATACACCACCTATTTATACATGATATACACACAGTTATATCATATAAATTATACTTTTTATCATGTTTATATGTTTATATGTTTTTATGTGGTCATTTTATAGCAGCTTTGACAATGTATCTTGGTTGAATACAACTTTAAATTTCCTTAAATGGATGACATCATTAACTGAGAGTTAATTGAGTGTACAAGTATATAAGCAACAGAGTGTTTTATATCTATGTCTGATGAAGCAACTAGGGTTGCGAAAGTGCTCACCTCTCTTTTATACATTCTGTTTGTTTGTTTAAATAAAGACGTTATTGAAAGGTACCCGGTATAGTGTTGTTTTTATAAACTTTGAAGATAGTTTTCCAGTTGATTTGTTGACAACTGAATGACAGAAGGGATTATCTGATATCTGCTACATTCAAAACTTTGAAATGAAAAGGACAAAGGAGGGGAGAGGGTGGGCCTTTAGATATAGCTAGAGGGCATGGACTTTAACATGGTCAAGAATGTATCATCCCTGAGAAACTCGAATAGTCTGTTTTTGAATGCAATGGTGCCTTCAAAAATGCAGCAAGAGTTTGGAGAGTCTGAAGTTACAGCATGTCCATACATACCTCTTAACCTCCTAGTGTTGGAAATCTGGACAAAGCCTGATAAAAATGGGACAAAGGCCCAAAATTAGGGGCATATTTTAAATATTGCTTTTGTAAACCTAAAAACTGCTAGAACAGACGTTTGTACTAGCATGCATTTTCTGAAGGATTTGAAGTCTGAAATTCAATTGTATAACACTATTTAGTCACTTCGGTCATCAGAGCATACAAGTGATTTGTAAGAAAATCACAAATTTTATGAGAAACAGACCAAAAATAAGAGGCAAAAATCTCGACATTCAGTGAAAATGTGGACAGTTGAGAAGAATGCCTGCATGTTAAATGTGCCTATAGGTGCAAACTAGATAGACATATTACCTTCATCTGCTGCCAGACAAGGTAATTTGTTTGTGAGAAATGCTTCAGGGAGAATTTAAAAGTATAATGAAATAAGAAATTATTTTCCTTTTTCCCCATTACAGCTTTATAGACTTCATTTATTCAGTGACTCAAATACCTAATGAAATATAAACAGGTATTACAAATAATCATGAAGAAGTCATTATCTAGCAAGTATTGCACTATCACAAAGTCTCTTTTCTCATTAAATTCTGCCTCATTGCTTTTGTTGTTTCTGGCTGTGTCCAACCAGATAATGCACAATTTTCAAAACCTTATCAGAAACTCTGATACCATCGAAACAAACTTTGTTTCCAGATTTCTGGAACTTGAAACAAAATTATTTCTTTACTTGAAAAGCTGAAATATGTGACTGGCTTGAGAAAATGAACTTGCCCTAGATGACACTTCTCTGCATTATTTGATTTCTGATTCATTGAAAGAGACACTATGTTTACAACTTTTCTAAAGTAGGTCACAAACTGTCTGCCTTTATGAAAGAACTTTTGGCAGTTTGTACACTATGTAAGTGGCTGAGATGACTTTGTGAGAACTGCATTGAAATATTAAACTTCCAGCTGAATAATAAATCAGTCAGACCCGAAATACTAAAAGAAGTGTGGAAAATTCAAAAGGAAGGAAGAAAGGAAAAGACATGAAGGAAGCAAGGGGCGGAGGAAGTAAAGTAAAGGAGTCAAGGCTGGAATGAAAGAAAAAAATTGGAATGGCTACATTATACCAGCCAATCATATTTCATACAAAGTACTAACCCTCACTTTAAAAAACACATGGACTCTCGACTTACTTGCAAAGGACTCAGGTGGCTCAGGCTATTGGGGCTACAGAACTGCAGCCCCCAGCTGTAAAAAAAGAAAAATAAAAGTAAAAAAAGAAACGTGAGTCCTGGAACTTCACGCATGTGCACCCACGACATTTCCGATATCCAGACTGCTGGTGAACCAGTCTAGAGCATGCGCACAGAATCTGGACTGCTGGTGAGACTGTACAGATTCAGATGACAGCATTCAACATGAGATCCCAGAAGTCTATGCAGTTACAAGTGTGTGTGTGTGTGTGTATACGTCAGTTAAATATACCTGGCGGCTAGAGAGAATGCATGAAATACACATGGTGCATAGACTCAAACCCTGTACCTTGGGACCAGGTATCAAGAGCTTGAATTCCCTACCCAACCGCCCCTTATAAAATTTTTGTCTCATATGTTTGTTCTTGTGAAATTTGTAGTTTTCCGGATTTTGAATTCACTACATGACAGGCATTTGAATTTCAGACTTCATATTCTTCAGAAAGTACATAGTAACACGCATAACCTTTTATTCTAGCAATTTTCTGTTTATAAGATCAATATTTGAAATGTCTCTTTTTTGGGGACTGTATTCCCCCATCATTAGCTTTGTCCAGGATTTTTGTGCTAAGAGGTTAAGAGTTATGGTGTGAACTGAATTAACTGAATATGTTTAGGAGGTGTATTCACCCACTATTGGCTTTGTTTTGGTGTTTTGTGCTAAGAGGTTGAGAGCTATGGTGAGAATTGAATTTACTAAATGATGGCCATTTAAGTTTGTCTACCTGTTGTAAAAGAAGCAGCTGATTTTTCATAGTGTATGTTGATCTGACGGTAGTGCACAGGGTTCAAGACTTGTTTTATTTATTTTTATTTTACATTTGTTGACCGGGATAGTCCGACTGGATACATGTCCATTTTCAGCGGAGTCCCGGGGAGAAAAGCTCCAACAGGGTTAACAATGATATATTGATACAAAGATATAAAGATATAAAGACAATATACATAGTTTAAAGAGAGAGAAAATTATTACAATAGAAACTACAGTTGGTTACAGTACATTATATTCAGGTTAATTCACACTTGGTTGAGTAAGACAATAATTGCCCACTTATGTATAGGATTTCACCTTGGAATGTTAGTCTGGGTTAGTACAGGGACAAAGCCATTGTGATTTATAGTGGATTTTTAGTTCTTTTTTGAATTGAGCTAGTGATGGTAAAGTCGTGAGCTTATTGGGAAGAGAATTCCACACCTTGCCAATAATATTGGAATACAGTGTGTCCCCACCTAGGTTATGGGACTTGCGAGTTTGTATTAGGATTTTGTTAGATGAGCGAAGTGAACATAGGTTGGAGTAAGGGATTAGTATGTTTTTTAGTGCAGGGGTGTTCTCTGGATGTTTCAGTATTTTAAAGGCTTCTATGAGTTGGTATTCCAGAAGAAGATTAGGGAGTTCTAGCCAGTCAAGTTTTTTCAGGTTAATACAATGGTGTGTTCTATAGGGTAGCGCGGTGATAAATCTAGCAATGTGGTTATAACAAGCGGAGAGACGATTGAGGTCCGATTTGTTAAGGTTAGTAAGGATGGGGGAGACGTATAGAAGGGTGGATAGGAGGTGGGAGCGGGCAGTAGCTAGTCTGGCAGCCGGAGTTAGGAAGGTTTTTAGCCTATATAAGGACCCTAGTTTTTTGTTTACCTTTTTAATAGTTTGGTTGATGTGGGTGTCAAATCGCAGTTTATTGTCAATGTTTACTCCTAATAGTTTAGCGTTGGTAACAGGAGTGATAGTGGTGCCATTATTGGATTGAATAGTGAATTGTGTCAAAGGTGTTATGTTGGTTGGGTGAAAGAGAAGGAGTTGGGTTTTTTTTGGGTGAAAGAGAAGGAGTTGGGTTTTTTTTGGGTTTAGGATGAGTTGACGGTCAATTAGCCAATTTTCAACTATGGTAAAGCTGAGTTGGGTAGTAGTTTGAAGGTTATCAAGGATGGGATTAGTACAGATGAGAGTAGAGTCATCTGCATATTGGATGCAGGTGGCTTCGGGGATAGCTGAGTGGAAGTCATTTATGAATATTGAGAAGAGAAGAGGTCCTAATATGGACCCTTGAGGTACACCTATGCTGTTCGGCAGTAGGCAGGAGAGCTTGTTCTGCCACATTACTGCCTGTTGTCTGCCATCAAGGTAGGCCTGAAACCAGTTTAAGACTTGGGTGTCTAGATATAGTGTTTCTAAGGTTTTGAGAAGTAGCTGGTGGTTTACCATGTCGAAGGCTTTCGACATATCTAGAAAGAGAGCCGCGGAAATGTTTTTGTTATTCCAATTATGGTTAATTTTCTCAGTAAAAGAGAGAAGGGCAGTAGTCGTGCTATGATGGGGTCTAAATCCATGTTGAGAGTCAGTTAGTAGCTTGTTTTGGATGAGATAGGTCATGAGTTGGTTATGCACACACTTTTCCATTATTTTGGCAAGTGGTGATAGTATGGCTATTGGTCTATAGTTAGAGAGTTCAGTGGATGTTCCTCCTTTATGAAGAGGTATGACGTAAGATATTTTCCATATTGTTGGGATTGTGGACTCAGTAATGGTTCTGTTGATTAAGATTGAAATGGGGTAGGCTATGACATCTGCAGCAATTTGCAGATATTCAGCTGGAAGGAGATCGGCTGAAAGGGTAGTTGGTTTTAGTTTTTTTAATAGGGATCGAATGAAGGCGGTGGGTATGGGTTGGAGGCTGAAGGATAATGGAGAATTGGGTATGGTATTTTTTGGGGTGGTAGAGGGAGCAGGTAGCTGGTTGGCTAGGGACTGAATGGTTTCGGTGAAAAAGGTATTAAAGTTGTTGGCTACCTCTTCTTGGTTCTTGTCAGATAGGGTTTCTGGGGTGGGAGTGGTGGATTTTCCTGGTTGCAGGAGTTTGTTCAATCCTGCCCAGAATTTTTGAGGGTTTTTTTGGTTTTTGTTTTGTAGGTGGTGAAAGTACTTTTCCTTATCTAGAGCGGTGGCCTTTTTAGTTTCATTTCTTATTTGCTGGAAGATAACCCGGTCTAGTGGTAGCTTGGTAGTACGCCACTTGGTCCATGCATTGTCTCTATTAGTTATTTTGGTTTTGGTATCTGTGGTTAGCCAGGGTGCTATGTGTGTTTTGATTCTAGATACCCTTTTGGGAGCATGAGAGTCAAGTATGGTAAGGAATGTTTTGTTAAAATGTGAGACTGCCTCATCTAGGGGAAGGACTTTCAGGTTAGACCAGTTGCAGTATTTAAGTTCCATATTAAATTTTATTGGGTCAAAATTCTTTTTGTTTCTGATCGTTCTATACACTGGCATGTTAGCATTGTTTGTATTATCTTTGATGATGTATGTTAGCATATGATCACTAAGATCATTGGGGAGTGTGCCTGGGGTATATTTTTGGGGGTGCTCCTTGACGAGCACCCAGTCAAGTATGCTCTCTTTTTGTTTATTATTACCTGGTCTGGTGGTAGAGGTTATAATCTGAGAGAAACCATGGAGATTTAGAGTAGTAGGATTGGACCGTGCAGAGCATTGGTTCCAATCAATGTTAACATCTCCCATGACTATTGTTTCTTGTGGGTAGTTGTTATCTATCCAATTTAAGATGGCCTGTAAGGTTTCAATATTATTCCCTGGTGGTATATAGATAGCTATTAGGTTTACACTTTTTAGTTTATTTAGTTGTATTTTTAGAGCTAATATTTCAGCATTAGCAACCTGCTGTGGTTGTTTGGGGTTAGGTAGGATGTTAAGCGTATTTTTATAAAGGACAGCTATCCCACCTCCTCTTTTCTTTATACGGTCAACTCTGAGTATGTTGAACCCAGGTGACATTAACTGATTATCTTTGGTTGATGGGTTTAGCCATGTTTCAGTTAGACACATGATGTCAGGTAGATAGGTTGCTAGCATGGCATGTAGGTTGTGTACCTTGTTGTTCAGACTTCTTATGTTTAAGTGGCAGATGAGGAGAGAGTTAGCCGGTCTAAGGGAGAGCGGATGATTCGTGGGCTCTGTTGAGCTGGTAGGACCTGGGTTGGGATGGATGTCTCCATCTTTGGTGATGTTTTTCCTTAGGTAGGCTATTAGCTTTAGGACTTTGATTAGTAATTTTAGACCATATTTTGTTTTATTAGTTGTTTGGTGGTGTTTTATATGATAAGGATTACTGAGAGTTTTTGTTTTGGTGGTTGTTTGGTGGGGGAAGAATTTGCCTATAGGTTGAGGGGAGGGGGAACTTGTGTGATAGTTTGGATAGTGGAAGCCTGACAATGTCAGGTGTTCATAGCTCATTAAGAGGTAGGGTATCACAATGAGTGGTAGGATAAGTAGGATGATTATCCCTGTTGGCCTGGGCATAGTGCTAGGGGACTGACGTGTTGTCAGTAGATGAGGATGTGATTATAAGGATGTAAATAGACTTATGTGTTTGACTTGACACTGAAATGCATGGTGGTACCACAGCATTTTATTCTAGCAACTTTCCAAGATTATACAAGCAATGTTTAAAATGTGTCCTTTAATTTTTGGGCTTTTGTACCCCCCCCCCCAAATAAGTTTTGGCTTTTTCTAGGTTTCTTGTGCTTAAAAGTTGAGAGACAGTTGAGTGTCGAGTGGATTTTACAAGGAGAGCTTGAAGAGAAGTTGAATGCTGCTTATGCTGAGTCTGCTTGTATAGTTAATAGCACAACAAGTAGTGTACTTGCTTTTGATGCAGAAGGTTGTATGTCCTACTCCCACAGTATATAGATGCATTGATGATACTATACTGTGTTGTACTTTTAAAGGGGGTGGATGCTGCAGTCCTGAGAGTGTTTTCTTTGTCGGAGATATCTAGCAATGATGAACCTGTTATCAGTTTACCCATCCATACCCTATTGCAATATTACTAGCGTATCATTTTTTTGATGCAGCATAGGCAATTTATTCCTCAATGGCAGCAGGCACTTTATTTGTAGATGAAACAATGAAATATAAAGTTGTTTGCTAGCACGACCTCTTCCTTAGTTGCAGATCTCTTTAATGTGGAATTATTTAGATGATTTTTACTTCTGCAGAGATTGTACATATTTACTGATACTGGTGGACTGTAGAAGTTTGAGAAGACTTTATGATGGAAATGTTCTGAAGTGGGCAGTTTTGTCATAATTGGTGCATGTATTGTTTCATTGTTTCCTGGAAAAATGTGTAAACCATAAATTTAAAAAGGCCTCTAACAGCTGTACTGTATTAAGGAATATAATTTAATACAATCAGGAAGGTGTATCAAATAACACATGTATGTTTCTTATGCAAGGGGCCTTTGATTTGAAAACTGCTCAAAGTTAATCTTTATCTGCCACTGGACAGATGTATTTTCTTTGAATGTGGGTTTCAATGCTGTTTTAATGAATGAGTTTCAAGGGCAAAGACGTTTTAATGCTAAGTCTATTTTCATTGTGGGACTGCATTGCTTTGTTTAGCAGATGTCTATTAGTGTTTGTGCTGTAAAATGTAAAATAAAACTTTTAAATGAAATCCAAATCATCGTAGAAGTAAAGCAGTATGCACATTGCAGTGTTTATGGTAAATGGGGTGAAATAGCCAAGTAATGGGACATTGGAATAGCTGCAGGGGGGAAGCTCCATTCAACCATGATTTTGTGAGGTGGGAAGGGAGGCAAACTCAGAGTCCAGCTGAACTATACCTCTTAACTGTACAGATTTTTGCAGAATAAATAGATTTTTGCTTCTTATTTTTGGTTTGTTCCTCAAACTTGTGGTTTTCTGGCAAATCATGTAGAAATGACATCACTAAATAATGACAAACATTGAGATTCAGATTTCATACCCTTCAGAGAAATGGATGCTAAAGCAAGACCTGTTGGTCTGTCAACTGACTAAGTTTATACAAGAGCAGTTTTAGTACTGTTTGTGTGTTCCCCCAATATGTTTGGCCTTGTCCATTTTTCCTGCATTATGAGGATGAGAGGTACATCCAAATCACTTTATAGAATTCTGTATATCCAAACCTCTCAACTGTCCCTGATTTTGGCTCAAAATGTTGCTCTCCCCCTAATAATCTCTCTGCAAAATGACAATTTTGGAAGAAAAGGTGGCGGGTTTACAATTAATAAATAATTGTAATGATTAGAGTTATAGATTACTTTTAATTTCAGTAACGCGTGTAGATTCTCTTATTTTGTCAGCTTCTCAAGTTAACAGTACTAATATTAAAAAGTGCCCCTTCTTTGACAGGTTCCTAGTTGTATTATGTGGCTATTTTATATTTTTGCATCACATTTTTTATCTATTTTTCATAAAATTGTGGTTTTCTGGCAAATTAGTGGCAAAGCATTAAAGACTGAAGTTAGAAAATAATGACAGACACTTGAGTTTTAGATTTCATACCCTTCAGAAAATTCATGTAATTGCAAGACCTACTATCTATTATCTTTCTAAGTTTATAAGAACAATATTAAAAATTGTCCTTATTTTTGGGCCTTTGTTCCAATTCTGTTGATGGCTTTGTCTAGATTTCTTGCTCTGAGGCTGAGAGGTATAACAAATGTGTCAGGGCCATCGCTGTCAGCCAGAGACATTTCAAATTGTGACTTACTTGTTGCACCCCACTCCCCCACATAGTGACTCTGAATGTGTCCAAGCAAGGCAAGGAGCAGTTATGAAGTGTAAGTGTATCCCCCTATCCAAGGCAGACACAAGTACTACAGTGGCTTTTCATCTGTCCTTGATTTTGCAGAATGTTCTGGTTTTCTGTCATTTTTTATACTGTTGATTTATGATCCTTATTCAGAAAATGCATGTCGTTGCAGTGCCTGTTGCTCTGTGTTTAAGTAGCAATGCTTTAATGACCATCAGGTAAGCGTACCTGAGACTGTAAGATGCAAGTAAGCTTTAATAAGCATACTGTTAAAGAATTACCAACAGTGAAAGCCTTTTTGTTGTTGCCATGCAGAGAATATTTACATAACTAAATAGCATATAAGCCTTAGGTATTGAAATGCATATGACAGTATTTGTAATAAATGACAGGATTACGGTAATTTCAGAAGCTCATTACATTTTTGGAGACTTGCAGTCATTGTTGCAGGCTTTACCTGTAAACTAAACAGAATGCCAGTCTATCATGTGTGGTCTATAACCTGTGCAGTAATCCTTTAAGCAATTTATATTGAACTTTTCTTGTTTGCTGTTCATTTTTTACTTTAATCATGTTTTCCCTATGAAACAAGTAGTTGCTGTCAGGCAACATGTCTTTTTTGGATAAGAAATATTTTTTACAAGTAGGGGTATTGCTACTTTCTGCATGTTACTTGGTACATTTATAAAGCTGAATATAAATTATTAGAATTGCAGTACAAGATGTGGTTTGAGTTGAGTGCTACTTGTTTTTTTATACTTGATTTTGACTGGCATTCTAGTAATGTATTTAAAAAGTAATTTATTTTTTCATGCCTCGCAACCTTTTAGCTTCCATCTACATATTAAGTAAGCTGTCATATAGCCAATGCATTGAAATATTTTTTTTCTTCTACAATTCATTTGTCTTGATAATGACTGTTTGGCAGTGGCACCCAGGGTAGTGTAAAGTCCCAGTTTTTAGCATAGCCCCACTGCTTTCTAGTTGGCCACATCCTTTTCCATTGGCCCCACCCATTCATCTTTCTCCTGCAGGGCCCCCCCCCCCTTTGGTTTAAAGTCACCAGCCACCACTGAAAGGACTGAATCTTTACCCTGCCAAAAAGACCAGCTGGCAACCTCACAAACTGTTTATGTATTTTGTTATGAAGACCGACTCTGTATACAATATCCAGACTGTTAGACTTAAAACTAGCTGGGCTTGTATCATCTGGTACATTCATCATGCAAAGGTCATCAGACAGATCTGCTAAGCATGTTTTATGCTATCATTACCCATTTCAACATACTATGTTATAACAGTGTGTTTGAATTATTGAATTTGAGTAACTACTCCTGCCTCAGTAATGGTCACGAACCGTTTACTCATTACTACTTTTGTGGTGTGTGTGTGTGTGTGTGTGTGTGTGTGTTGAAGTGAGAGTGGTTGTTTTTGTTGTGCTATGAATGTAGCACAATGCCTCTTATTTATCTAGTCTAGCAGCTGTAATAATGTTATACAAGAAGCACCCTGCTTCTTGCCAGTACATACTGTTGTTAATGCCAAATATATCATATTATAAATTTCAGGAAGGTACATACCTCTCAACCTTTCAGTGGGTGGCAGAGGCCAGGAAACAGGCATATATTTTAAACATAATTTATACAAACTTATAAGTTGCTACAATAAAAGGATTTGTGTTAGCATGCATTTTCTGAATGGTATGAAATAGGAAACTCAAATGTATCTCATTATTTTATGACTTTACTCTTCAGTGATTTGACAGAAAATGACAGATGAAATAGGGAACAGGCAAAAAATGAGACCAAAATCTGTAGCATTGAGAGGTGTGGAGTATATAACTCTTAAGTTTCTTTCATTCCCAACTTCTGCGGCTATCAGTAGATGCCATTTCATTACACCAAGATTTCAGGAGATCAGTGCTACTATTTGTAACTCATTCCACAGTGCTTCTGTCTTAGTTCACAAATCATCTCATTATACTATCGTAGCACATAGGGCTCTGAGATTACATGCAGAAAAAAATGGATACATTTCATCCTGGTTTAGTGAGAGAGACATCAATTGTTAGGCACCCCCCACACTTGTGTTAAGTTTGGGTCTCACTAAATCAGACATGCTGATTAGCAAATGTTACCAGCAGAGCATGAATGTAGGTCTCACCTCTTAAGGGCCAATGTGGAACACAGACCCTAGCTATGTGGAATACCCTGTTTTTGCAGTGCACGGAAACGCGCCATTTCCACTCGGCCTGGTTGAAATGGACTTTCTGCCAGAAGTATTAAGTTAGCAAATGCTGTACATTTTCAAAATTCAGTAACACACTTCAATAAATAAAATAGCAGAAACCATTGATAAAATGTGACACACACAGTAGAAATACACTACATAACAGTATTCAAGTGCAACTGTTAAAAAAGGTCTTCAGCACCTACTTTTTCAACCCCTCCACATCTTCTTCCAACTAAATCTGTTAACTCAACCAGTCAAGGACAAATTAGAGCAGAATCAGGGAAAATTTAAGAATTAATCAGGGACACTTATAAAATATTGCTACATTACCTTGAGAAATTGACATATGACAGAAAAAGAGAATGTGAATTAATGTAGACTTTCTGAGGTCTATAGCTTGTCATTTGTTAAATGTAATGCACCACCTTTTCTTCAAATTCAAAAGCCTACCTTTTACTATTAAACATGTCCATGGCCAGTAGTTACACCATAAGCTCCACACAGAAGGCAAATCCTGATAATTGAATGCTGTAAAATCTTTATTCATGTAATCCACAAATCAATGTTAAGTGGTTTCTTCCCCTGTATAACACTCCGGGGAATATTATCAGAACCAAATGAAACATTCCCTTACCTTGGAATCAACTCATTTGTACTTTCAACAAACAATAAATCAATTAACTAACCAATTAGTTAAAAAGTCAATTGTTTCTAATAAAACATTTTGGAACATTTTGAAGACATTTAAAAAAAACATATGAAAGCACCTTGGACATCATACACATGAAACCACAGTAACAAAATACACTACAAAATAACCAATGTTATAAAAATTGAATGTTATATAAATTGAATGTGATATGAATTCAAAAAGTTAAAGCCTTTTTCCTTAAAATGGGTACCAGGGAAATGAATTCATTTAAACTTGGTACTTCCAGGGCATTTCATTTAATAATCCAATAAAATTCTCTCAAATCAACTTGTAGTTCCCACCATCCTCCTCCTAAAGTTGTTCCAGGTTTCTTAATCAAGGTGATTTCTCTGAAATGCCACAAGATGGTAGTGCAAGACCTTAAAATCAAGCGGACATGGCTAGCACCACAGGCCTGACTTTTTCCTAACTTTAGAGAGCGGATTATGAAGGACCTTCATTTTCACTCTATGGATTTGCAACAGGCTGTAGGACAGAATTTCAAGTCCTTCAACACAACCATGAAGGATTTTGAGAACACCTTATTAAAGGTACGTGCTATACAATGTGATAACCTATTCCTGCAGGAGAGCCTCAAGAAGAGGCAAGTCCCTAAGAGACTTAGACTGTTCAAATTCCCTAATGGGATGGATGTTAACAGTTGTGATACCACTGAGTTGTTTGCATTTTTTGATCTTTTTTGTTTTGATCTGATGGAGTTTATTGTGAAAACTAACAGAATAATTACAGTAGTGTTGGATGAAATGGATAAAATGAACAGTATGCTTACCAATGATTTATTGCTTGATTTAAATTCTGTACAATATGAAAGGTTTTTTGACTGGCTTGACACTAAGGTTAGTGTGAACTTGGAATGGAAAAGTAAAAAATTACTAAGAGATGAAAATGATTATTTAAAAAAAAACAAGTTTACCTTTTACCCTAGAATTGAAAAGGGGGGGGGGGGTTCAGTGTCATTGAGAATGTTAACTCCCACAACCCAACATTGAATGAGATGCAACTGGATCCAGATGGAATCGGTTATGACCACACATCTGAACCTTATGAGACAAATTTTCCCACTCTGAGAAGGTCTGAGCAAATAGAAAACAGGAATAGGCAAAGACCTTTTTTAGAAGGCGCTCATATGCAAAGAAACCACCACAGAGGGAATTTCGGGGGGGGGGGGTTACAGGAACAACAACAGGTAGAACATATGGGGGGAGAGACAAACAGTATGATTAGGTATGAAGGTAAATTTGCATCCCTTGAATGGTTTCAAGATTTATAATTATACATACCTGAGTGTGAATACAGTATTTTTTCTTTATTTAGGAAAGGATTTAAATTTGTACCCACTTTTAAGTTGGACACAGTGGATGCCATTACAGAGTTAAAACTTTATACTAGGAAATTAAATTTAAGAGTCCTTTTTAAAGACCAAGATAGGCAAGGTTATGATGGTATTGGAAAATTAAAAAAGGAAATTTATTACAACCCACACCTTCACCCCTTAATTTCAGCTTTCGAAAAAGCATGCAAATTGGAGATTCAGAAATAGTTTAAGCAATTTAATCATGTCAAATGTTTTAACTTAACTAAGAATGAACTTACACTTCTCAATAAATGTAGAACCAACAAAACGCTAAGAATCATGAAGCCTGACAAGGGGGGGGGGGTTGTGTTATTTAACACTATTGACTACACAAACCAGCTCACTATGATGTTTTCTGAAACAGATAAGTATCAAACAGCATCCAGGAATGAGCTTAATCTAGCACACAGAAAAATTCAGTTATTCTTGGAGGATTCCTTATAACAAAGGGTCATATCAGAGGACTTGTACAACTTTTTGACCACTGAATACCCACTAGTTCCAACAGCCTTTGGCATACCCAAAGTGCACAAATGTATTGAGCAATCCCCATTTAGGATTATCATTTCGGCTAGGAATAGTTCCGCATATACATTGTGTACTTTTATGGATAGAATTTTAAATATTGTTGACACAATTGATTACTTAAAGATTCGTGGGACTTTTTGTCCAAAATTAAAAGTGAATGGCACAATGACAATGTTATTTTTTCTACTATAGATATTATCGACTTATTCACTTCAATTCCCCACAAAGAGGGCTTGGAGCTTTTCCATGAAGCCATCAGAGAGCTTTTCTCCCATTTCTGACACAATGGTTAATTTTCTCATGGCTGTAATGGAGTATGTATTAACTAGTAATTTTTTCACGTTTGAAGGTGAGTTCTATAGGCAAATACAGGGGGTAACTATGGGTGCTACATGTGCCCTCATATATGCTAACATGGTGCTTTATGCTTGGGAAAATAAATACATTTTTACTAGTATTTACAAACCTTTTGGGTTTACATACCATGGTTTTTTGGACAATGTATTCATTTTATGGAAGAATGAATCGGTCAATTTAAAATAATTTATGGAATACATCAACCAGGTTTATCTCTACTTTAATTTTACAACCAAACACTCAAAGGACATGATGGACTACTTTGAAGTCACTATCCTTAAGGACTTTTCAAACCAAAGGTTCGTTTTAAAAATTTTCAGGAAGGAAACTTTTTCCAACAGTTATTTGGATTTCCAAAGTAGTCACCCGACCCATCCAAAAAGAAATATATACAATGGCCAGTTGGTCAGGGCAGGAAGGATGTGCTCTACCAGGAAGATTTTTTTGGAAGAAATAAATAACATCAAGGAATTTTTTTTAGGGTGAGGGGTTATCTCCATACCATTCTTGGTAAAATAGCAGAAGAAATGAAGGAAGGTTGGGGGACCAAATACAAACCTTTGTTAGGTAGTGGTGAATTGATCCAAAAAACCCTGAATAGTTTCACAAGAAAGGTGGTTTTTAACACAAGTATGGTTATTCCTTTCGGGATTGGAGAAGAAACACTTAGGGACATTATTCATAGGAACTGGAATATTTTCAAGGGGAACCTTGACATTTTTTGACTCTTAGGTCAATCACCAAACTTTTATCTATAAAGCAGGTAACAATTTTAAAAATTTAATGGAGCACATTGTATTCCCTAGATCTTTACATATTAAACGAACCACTAGATGTGGACACTGCAATCAATGCCCTTTTGTTTTGGATAAGGACATTGTACATCCCGAAGGTTATAACAGAGGCATTTGTCTACAAAAAGGCAATTGTAACACCAGAGGTGTAATTTATATTTCCATATGTCAAACGTGGAAATTTTAATGTGGGCAAAACAACCAGGAACCTCAAGACCCAGATTTATGAGCACTTGTATGCCATCAGTAACAACAATACTAACAATGCCCTTTATAGGCACACTTTAGATTTTCCGGGTGACACGACCTTTAAAGTTGGGATTTTGGAAGTTGCACCACACAACTGTAGACGTGGATGGTGGGAACTACAAGTTGATTTGAGAGAATTTTATTGGATTATTAAATTAAATGCCCTGGAAGTACCAGGTTTAAATGAATTCATTTCCCTGGTACCCATTTTAAGGAAAAAGGCTTTAACTTTTTTAATTCATATCACATTCAATGTATATAGCATTCAATTTTTATAACCAGTTATTTTTTATTGTATTTTTTACTGTGGTTTCATGTGTATGATGTCTAAGGTGCTTTCATGTGTTTTTTTTTAAATGTCTTTAAAATGTATTCAAAGTGTTCCAAAATGTTTTATTAGAGACAATTGACTTTTTAACTAATTGGTTAGTTAATTGATTTATTGTGTTTTGAAAGTACAAATGAGTTGATTCCATGGTAATGGAACATTTCATTTGGTTCTGATGATGTCCCCGAAGTGTTATACAGGGGAAGAAAGTTCTTAACCTTGTTTACAGCATTCAATTACCAGGATTTGCCTGCTGTGTGGAGCTTATGGTGTAACTACTGGCCATGGACATTTCATTTTTTTATTGGTAACCTGTTTGATGTCCTTTACAAGTGGATTTCTTAGAATTATTAGCTATTTACTATTAACTTGAGACATTGACAGAACAGATAATGTGAATTAATATAAGTTTTCTGAAATAACACATTTATAAATCTAATTCTTTCCATTTAAGTATAATTCATAACATTTTCTCCAAAAGTCACCACTTTCAGGAGCGATTAAAAGGGACAGAGCTAATATTGGAATCTGTCAGGCACTGATTAATATACAAGTAAAATAAGCAAAGTTAGTTCAATAAAACATAAATAAGCAAATACTAACAATGTTTTTTGATTCTTATAAATAGTTATGTCAAGGAACACATTGCATTGGCAAACCTGGTGTGGTTCTTCAACTTTGGCTAGTATGATAAATGTATTCTTAGGAAAGGAAGCTTATGGTAAAATATTATCTACATTAGTAAGTAAACCGTAACAAATAGAGAACTCTTTACAGAGAATATTTCCTATTGTAGATATATATTATTTTTTATACAGGAAGATATTGTCTGCATTAAAAATCCATAAGCACCAAATTATTGTAGCAGTAGTAAACAGTCAACCGTAAAAACAATAAAGACAAAGGGACATAAATTTGTGGGAGGAAAAAACAGGAATTTTTTTTTCCAGGAAAATAGTATTCTACATTAATAATGTACAAGCAGTAAATTATAGCAATTGCCCACCGTAACTTCTGTTCTGCCAGTGCCACCTTTATCAGTCTCTCTTTCCTGCCTATCTTTTTTATGGTCAGAGCCCATTACCATTCAAATGAATCCTCAGTTTTAAGGTATTTCAGTGCCATGAAAACTGTTAATGGAATGTGATTGGCTCAGGCTGCATTTTATGCCTCCTGATCGGCTCCCTTTGCCTCAGAAGTAGTTACTTGATTGGCTTGTGTACCACAATGCTGATTGGCTGTAATTATGGTATATGAGCTAGTCTGAAATTGCAAAGCAACCATTGTTCAATGTGGAACAGTGGATAAAATAAATCTCAAATGTGGAGCATTCTGCACAATCTAGAGCCTTTGGCTGATCAGCATAAAGCAGCTTTGTTTCATTTCCTGTTTGTATGCTAATGTGTACACAGTATATTTGTTACAATCTGCTTTTCTTAGACTCTGAATTTGTAAGTTTATCTAGGACAGGTAGATGAGGAAATTAATCAAATTATAGATGAGACACCTACATTTATGTATAAAATGGATAGGAATTTAGAGTAATTTCGAGAGGTATGGTGAAAACAGGGGAAAATATAATAAAGCAGGGCACACCAATAAGTGTGGACACAGCAATCAATGCAGTTATATATATATATATATATATATATATATATATATATATATATATATATGAAGTGGACAAAATATTAGATAATGTAAATAGGTCTACAGTCATATTTAAACAAGGTAACTGTAATTCCAAACACGTGATATATTTAGCTAAGTGTATGGAGTGTTCGGGATTTTATATAGCAAAAACAGATTTTTAAAAAATAGAATTTATGACCGTACGTATAACATCAGGAAAAAGGATCGCAACAATGCCTTGTACAGACATATAGAGACAAAGGGGGAAAATTATAACTTCAAGTTTGGCATGTTAGAATTAGTAGATCTAAACCCCAGGGGAGGAAATAAAGTTATATTGGGGGAGAAAGAAGTAAAGTGGAAGTTATTATTGGATGCCCCCACACCCCCAGGGCTGAATAATATCCCTATTAAACCCATTCTCCAGACACGCATATGAAAAAGTAGGCTAGGTAATATGTATCTTGACAGAATAATTTTATGGGTTTAACGTAAATTAGTATTTTTATATGTATGTATATGTATTTTTTATCACATTGTTTTTAACATTGTGCAGGTTAAACACTTACATATGGCGAATATGCAAGGAAGATTTCTGGTTTTCTGAACACTAATAGTGATATTTCTTTGAGTTTTTACACACTCATTAGGTCAATACCCATTGGCGCCAAAGTAAATGTTATATAAACTTATTGTAGTTAACATTATGTATGCTGATGAAGTCCACTTCATGTGGATGAAAGCACTAAATACATTTATTGTTTTAAATAAAAAGTGTGCGTTTCATAGGTACCTGATCGCCTATCTGGGACTTAAAGATATCAAGTCCGTTCATATTGTGTTTGAAGCAGCGTTTTTTTGTGCTACATTTACTTTAGTTTTTCTGAGTCGGACACTGAAACGCTATTTTTGTGTTTTATTAAGATAGCAGATTTTAATGTTTTTCATGAGAGTCTGATTGAAAAAAGTGGCATTTTTCTTTTTTGTAGAGGTGGGGGGGGGGTGAGCATGAGTTGTTAGCCATGTTCCAGTGGTTGTTAAAACTTCTGAGTAGCTTTGGAGATGTGCCAGGTTGTCTGATGTGAATATGAGTGTGGAGTCATCTGCGTATTGCATTAGGTAGGCATATTGTGTAGATATGTAGAGTATTTGGTGAGATTTTAAAGAGAAGGGGAATACCAAAAGCTTAGGGGTACACTGGTGGTGATTGGGAAGTTTGGAGAGAAGGCGAGGTGCCATTAACTTGACTGATAGCTATTGGATAAGTAACTTTTGAACCATAGAATGGTGGGCTGAGATAGACCTAGTGAAGATATTTGAAGTAGAAGTTTGTTGTGACAAACTTTTTTCAAAGGCTTTAGACAAGTCTAAAAATAAGGAGGAGATTACAGATGCTGTTAAAGTTAGAGATTGCCAAAAGTTAGAAGTGCAGTTGTTAGTACAGTGGGTGGAACAAAAGACGTGTTGTGTGAGGGATAGGTGTTCTTCCATCAAAAGATAGCTTAGTAATTGTTTTTGAATATCTGACTTTTTCCAGAGAGGGGTAATGCTGGATTCCTGGGTTGACCTATTAAAAGGACCAAGACAGGGTAGGCAATGCTATTGGCTGCTATTTTAACATACTCACTAGGAAGGTCATCAGCTAAAGCAGAGCATGGTTTGATTTTGTGTATGAGTAGTTTTATATATGATGCTATGCACAGGTTTGAAGGTTTAAGTAAATATGGTGATATGTGGCCATTGGACAGGGTTGTAACTAGATGTTGGAAAATTCTTACTTGGAGACATTTATTATCAATGAAATGAGTTCAATTATATTGCAGTATTGAGTGGTGAGTTATTGAGAGAGGGGTTAGGGTTGAATTTTTCACAAGGATGTAAGATTTCTTTAATGGTTGACCAGAACTTTTTACAGCTGTTTGGTATTATTGTGCATGCTCTTATAGTATATATTTTTGTTTTCATTTATTTGCTTGTTTCAGTTATAGAGCATTTTGAAGTTTAACAGTATTTGGCAGTAAGTTTTGCAAAAGTTGCACACACCATACTTTTCTGAGTAACTCTTTTATTTCTCTTCAGTTAAAGATATCTTTATTTTAAGTCTTCATAATTCTATATTATGCTTGCATATTACGCTACATATGAATGGATTCACATAAAAGTCCCAGTTGCTTTAATTTTGTTAAATTTTTCACAGCAGTTCGATCCTTTTATTAGTTTTCTCCTTTGAAAACTGTTTTCAGATACGAGAAGATCTAAGACCTGTAATCATATCCTAAAATAATTTTAATTGTCATATACTAATTCTCTGAATTAATAATAATCATACTACTCTCCACTTAAATTATTGCTTTTTAAGACTTCACCCCTGTATGTCAAGTATGCATATTATGTTTTGTATGAAAGACTCTACACAAGAATAATTTAATTATTTTTTTAATTTCAGATCAACATCATTCCTCCTCTTAGGATTTTATTTCTTCTAAAAAAAGTGTACTTTGATGTAACAAGAACAAATGCTACTAACATCTTTTAGGCCCATGCTGAGAAAAGCATGCAAACAAAAACGTTAGTTGACAATGTTGCATACTGCAGAGAAGATTATCCATCCCTTACCTTATTAAACATTTTGGATATAGTTCACAGATGACAAAATAAGGCACAGGTTAAGTAATTTAAGGCACAATCAAACATCACTAATTAAAAATCACATAACGTACAGTCTGTTAATTTCTCTAGTATCTTACACAAGTAAAAATATCCAAGGGCTATAGGGGAAATAAGTAGCAATTTGTAAATGTAGTTAATCTCCAGCAGGGGAGACCATGATTCTAATGAGTGCATAATTAGCATTTTCACTGTACCCAATTGTTTTCATAAAATAAAAGCTTGTTGATTTAATTATTAATTATGAAGAAGTAAACAGTCATTTTCATTGAAAATAATCTTGTAAATTTCAGCAAACAATTTTTAGTTATGTTCATCACTATCCTTGCAACAGTGGAGAAGTAAACAGATGTTGTTCTGCACATCCAGGCAAACCTGTTTCTCACCTTGCATCATTTAAGAAATGCAGCAATAGACATTTTCCAACACTGTTTCATAATCTGTCATTTCTGTACTTGACCATGGCCTTCCTCTTACATGGTCTATAGTGACTTGTCAAAAACCTGTTTCAGCTGAACTGTGTTGAGTCTGGTGATGTTATCACAGACATCAGCCACATCAGAGGTGGCACATTCAACTTCCTTTTTATCTTTGGGACTTAGAGCAGCTGTTTTGGGAAAATGGGATTAACATGGTTTCTTTTCATGAAAATGGAATGCCCTAAACAAACTGGGTAACTTGGTTGCTTTGGCAAGTTTGTTCTGAGAGGAACTGGACTGATGATACCTAAATCACGAAATTAATGTTCTGTAGCTTACATGTAAAAAGCATCTTAGAACAGAAATGGAAAGCATCTGGGAGCATTAATAACAAGAAATAACCACCACAGCCAGAAAA
>NC_056750.1:736372010-736574510 GCF_019279795.1 Protopterus annectens | reverse complement strand
GGTCTACCATTAAAATGTTGCCATGCAATTGCACGGCTATGAAGTATTCGAACAACAGATGTTCGAATATTTCATATGTGGGCAGGTTAAATGAGAGAACGGTATATTTGCAAATGGACTGTGCATTCGCAAATATAACATTCGCTCATGTAAAGGGATCGCGGTACAGTGCGGTTAGGGAAATACATCCCTTTCCCCACTGTATTGCAATCTCGGAGTTGGAATAATAATTTAGGAAGGGTGCAGGTGGGCTTGCCCCCCTGCATACATGGGAGATTAGGTGTAGGGATTAGGGAGTTAGGGTAACAGTGGCATTGTTGTTAATGCCATAAAATGTTAACATTTTCTGCATCAACGGCTGTTTTTTGACATTAGGGACATTCGTTTAGGTGCAGTTTTGATACAACACTTTGCTGTTTCGTACCGTTTTTTTTATAAACTTCGAGATATTGATAGTAAACACCATACAACAATGGTAGATGGTAAATACATAGCAAGCTCAATAGAGACAGAAGTAATATAGTGTAGATCATGTTTCTCTGACCTTGACATAAAATTAAACAAATAATAACATGACAAATGCTGTAGTAGGTAGTTTGTAAATAAAGGCGTGACTGACAGTGTGTCTATCTTTAATTTATTAAGATTATTTATACTTAGTCACATCTATCAATGATAGGTAAATAAGTAACGTAAAGCTGAAAGATGTCACTTCTTTTACCCTTACTTATCATACCGGTATTTTTTTTTTCAGAATTCCTGGTTTCATTAAAATTGTTTGTACTGCTTAATATTGGAAGCCTGCTCCAAGTAGTTGGTGTTATTTTGGAAAAAGATCAAACAGTGTGGGTCTTTTGCAAAAGTAAAGCAACAATAAATGAATAAATAAGCAAGCAAATTAATAAATGGGATGACCAACAATGTTGAAATGCCTTTTGTTAATTGACTTTTTTGTCGTTTAGCACTTCATTTTTTAAAAAAAACATGACACAGGTTACTACATTTGGATCTGAAAGACTGTAAACATGTGGCTTGGTTTTAAGGATGTCTGAATTTTTAATATATTCTAGAGGGGATATATAAAGTGTATTTCTTGAATTTTTGGCAATTTGTCTAATTTGGCATTTAGTCTAAATTAATTTGCTGATCACAGGGTTGACAATTTAGGCAATGGATGTATTATAACTTGCTTAAATTACAATGGTTTCTGTTGTTGTGGCCAGTGACAGATTGTAGTTGAAAAACAAAGGCTTGCATAGACTTTCCCTACCAAGTTTCAAGATTGGATGAAGGATAATGTGACAGCAGTGATAATATTAGGGGCCTAAGTTTAATAATAGATTTGTGACTTCTATTTCGGTAATAGATTTTAAAGCACAATTGAGGTAGCTTAAGAATATTATGCAAGGTTTTGTCCTCCTGAGGAAATGGAAAAGTACTCAAGCAAGCAGTAAATTGTTTGAAGGATTAGCTGCATTCCAAAATTTTACATGGCATGTGATGAAACAATGTTTTCAGAGGTCCTAGCTTTTGGGAAGATTTTGGTGGAAACTTGCTGCTTCCTGACCATAAATTTCCCACCACTGTACAAACATAGAGCATCTCATTTGGCATCCAACTGATTCATCCTAAAATCATGATTCGTACTAAAAGGAAGACTCAACGATCTGTTCCTGTTAATCTTTTGATTAGCATGTTGCATATTTCAGACACGTATTGTAACAACTTACCTCCAAAGGGACTCAATCCCCCTAATCATAACTCACATGCATAGTGTTGGTTATTTTCCCCATTTATTTCTCCCAACTATTATTTTACTATAGAGTATAGTTCCTAATCTGTTGTATTGTTAAGCATACAAATTTTCCTATATCACATGTTCATTAGCTAACTTGTTTTACAGCTAAACTACTTCACATCAGTAACTGACCATTACTATACTTCGTGTTTAGTCCTTTCAGGTAGTCCATATTGGACTATAACTGACTATTACTATTCATGAGTAAAGAGCTTTCAAGTAGTCCATATCAGACTATAACTGACCGATAATTGTTCATGCATATAGTCCTTTCAAATAGTCCATATCTGATCATGTCCTACTGCTGCAGTCGCACTCTTTTTTAAAATTTAATATTTCAAAGAATATATCATATGTTGCTGTTTTATCCCTGTTATATTCTTTGTGCACCAATGAATCAAACTGATATTTTGCTAATTGGTCTAGATTATAACAGAAGTTGCACCAGTAATGCATTAATTATGCCTTATGGTGGCCTGCACTGTTTGCATTTATGTCATAATTTACGAGTTGAACTTTCCTCCAGAATCTCCATTGAATAGAATTGCAATAGAAGTGTACCTCATGGTTGTGTTTCATGGACTGAAAAGAAAGCATGGAAAATTAGGAAAGCAGATCATTTTTTTTTAAACTGAAAATAATCAACTTTCTGACCATTTGTTTTGCTCTAGGTGTGAGCTGTGAAGTAAAACAAAAAAAGTCATCTTAATGTCCTTGCTGGACTTCTTTTTTTTTAAATCCCTGGCTTGTAGATTATATTAGGTTTAAGGTTTACTATGACGGTCAGTAGAGCACTCAAGTACATCCAAGACATCACTTGATTACTGCCTCTCCAGCCCACTGCATAAAGCAGCAAGGAGACGTTCTTAGCTCAAGCAACCCCAGATGACTGAGACAGACTGATTGAAAGTTAGAGGAGGAGGGTGATAGACAAGTGCATAGGCACAAACACAGAAGTGATTTTTAATTTTTGTTTGCTTGATTTTGATTATTAGCTTAATATTATTTTTTACTTTCTCTTTTACTATTGAAAGAAGAAGACGAGATGTATTTGGGGTGGGGGTGAGGGGTTGCACAGTGTATTCTCACTGCAGTAAGCTGTGTCTAAGAATAGCAAGTTGGCCATATTGTTTATTCACTTTTGATAAGGGTCAAACATTGTAGTTTTTTTCAGTGCCTGCCTGTCTATCTGTGGTGGCCTAGGTAGCTTGGGTTTTGATAGCAGCAAATCACAAGGAGATTGTTATATTGTGTATCGTTATGTCTAACTATACTTGGTACTCTGTTTTTGCTAGATTCCTTCTTTGTAGTGTCTGCATGTACTCCTTGCCTCCATGTGACTTTTATCCATGTGCTTTCCTTAATTCTCCCTGACTTTCAGCTGTAAAATATACATCTCTGGCCATTTGTACTTTAAATTTTGTCCAGTTAGCCCCTCCTATTCAGTTGCTTCCTGCATCCCCCCTTTCTCTGAAGTCACCAGCTGCCACTGGTCTAATGCCCAAATGGAAGAACCAGAAAAAACCCTGCTGTAACCACACAAAACAACTCACTTTATTTTGTTGGAACTTCCTTTTATAGCTTTCATCTTGAAAATGAGACTTTTTCAAAAATGATGTAAGCGTCCTTACTTTAAATATACAAAAGTCTTATGATAAAAAATCATGTGACAAACCGCAATCAGGATGTTTAAAAACAAAATTCTTTAAAAGGAATATGTAATGTTAAAAATACCAGTAAAGCACTAAAAGCAAACATAAATGGATGCATCAAACAGACCACTATCAATATTAAAGGGCTCATTCTCCAGTTAGCATTAAGGTTGGTATTAAGTCTGAGCTAGCAATACAGCTTCCAGTTTTGCAGAAAGATTTCCCATGCCCCATCCCCAGCCAAAGTCGTGCTAGTTTTTATTTTTCTAGCACTATGAAAGTAAACTTTGAAAAATGATTGTGTCACCCAGCATGTTTACTTATCACATGATTACTAGAACCCTTCCTAATGTCATTCACAAATCATTATATTCCTTCCCTTATAGTGTGTTCAGTTTTTTAATAGATTGCCTCACTGTATGAATAAACTTGTTAAGCAGACAACTCATTTGGTGGCAAAATATGCTCTGACATGTACAAATTGTAACCCATACCAATTTAATCTCCCATTGCACACATTAACATTAAATGTACATAGCTTGCAGTGACCACATTTCTGGGTCCCAGCCAAATCAGAACCAGTTTGAAAGCTGTTCGCAACTGTAAATTTCAGAACTTTTTTTTTTTTATGCTAGCCCTTCTGTTATAAATGAATCCAGGGACTGTGCCCAGTGTCTCACTAGTGTTATCAAGATGGCAGATCATTCTCCAGTTAGCATTAATTTTCATGATCATGTCCACATTATTGCACATTAAAGTCATAAATCTTTCCAAGTCAGAATGCTGCAAGGGATTCTAACCCCCAACTTCATCCCTACATGAGATGGGACAAATCTCTGTGCCTTTACTTCCTGTGCAAATTGCATGGTATCTGGATTGCCTGTTTCCTGAAGATCTCACTTAGTTTCTACAATATGTTAACCTGCAGAGGCAAATCAGCTGGCCTTTCACTGGATTTTTTGAGAGGTTAGCAACTCTGCAATGTTGGTATGAATTTGGTAATACAGTAATAACTAATAACTTGGTGTGGTATATTGAAGATATAGTCATAGTTGGTGTGGTTTATTCATGAGGGTGAAGCCAGAGTGATTAAATAAAGGCAACCATGGGAAAATCTTCAATACATCACACCAGAAGTTGGTTATTGCTGTTACATAATGACATTAATGAAAAATAGTGCCTACTTTTCTTAAATATTTCTTTGTATAATGGTTCTTGGGTGGTGGTCTACTTTCTTTCTGTATCCTGGGGAATTTATGATGTACTGTGGATGTGTATGGGAATTGCATTCCCAGGCATAGGCAGTACATTGGTGATTTGGAAAGGAAGCGGTGGAGAAGGGTAGGCCGTCGTTCTTTATTTAAAAAAAAAAAAAATTGAAATCCAGACAGAGGAAGGAAAGAGACAGCAGACATACAAGGAAAATTGGGAATGTTATTTTAGTTTTTCATAGCACACCTGATTCTTCTCTTTGCCCTGTCTCTCTCATCCCTCTGAACTATCTGGATTTCAAAAAAAAAAAAAAAAAAACTAGAAAGCCATAGCATATATTAATAGAAGAAAGTCTTGGAAACCAGATGACCCAATGGGTTAAACTTCTTATTTGTGAAAGCCATACAAATCAACATGACTTTCGTTTCCTCGTCATCTTATTTTCAAAAAGAAGTACTGTGAATATTTTGAAGGCAATGTGCTAGCAGGTAAACGAAAGGTATTCCTGAAATTCAACATTAACAAGTCATAGCTCTGCAACTTTAGTTCCAGAATTGGTGACAAACTAAAACATACTTTAGGAAAAATAATGTGTTAGACATACTGGTACTTAAAGGCTTAATCATTAAACTTAATTTAGAGCTTCTGCACTGTTCTGAATTCCATATACAAGTGGAGTCGTTCTTCAGTAGTTAGAGGGAGAGCCTGGAACCATGCATATGCTTGATTAAATAGTTTGAGCGATCCCCAAATTTATTTATTTAACATTTGTTAAGCAGGAAAGTCTGACTTGGAACGAGCCAATTTTCACCAAAGGCACGGGGAGAAATGCTCCAGATGCATGTCTTTGTAACATGGGAGGAAACTGGAGCACTTGGAGGAAACCCGCACGTATGCAGGAAGGACATGCAGAAGGCACCCCAGCAGAGAATCCAATTGGAGAACCTTGTGCTGTGATGCGACAATGCTACCACTGCACCATCCAAATGCATGTTGGGATGGCTCAAAGTGTGATGTTTTCAAAATTAGATTTAATGCCCTGGTGGGCTAATGCCACCACATGTGCATCTTTCATCTTGGATGTGGAGAATGCTGCTACTGGTGGTGCGCCTGTGCCTGACAACCTCATGGCCATGCTGCTCCATCTATATGTCAGACCTGGCCGTAGCAGGTCTGACTTATAGGTAGAGATGGTTTACCAGAGAACATACGTCCTTTGGTAATTTTGCCGTATGCTCAGAATAGGAAATGATTCAATAAAGAATGTTATAGAATATCAGCTCCAGTTACTGGTGTAGCACAACTCCATTCAATCATTTACCTTGCGATATTGAACGTTCTGTTTTTCCTCTCTCTGAAATCATCAGAAGGTGCGGCCCGATTACAGAGAATTAGGAATTAATAGGGCAGCTGCTAAGTATACAGTGCATAAAAAGACTTTATTTTGGACATAGCCCAACTGATGTGAAACTTGCATAAGGTCCACATTATATGATGATAACATAATTGCAGAAAAAAAGGCAAAAAACTTAAAACTTGATCTTTAAGGTTTGATACGTGCAGAAGAAAATAATATTCGCTTTTAACTAAACTCCCGTTTGTTTCCAGTGGCTTCATTTACTCAAGCCACCTCATTATTATTAATAAGCAGTGCTTGAAGATACAAAATGTATCCTGCCAGTAATGAGTGTAAGGCTTCCTTAATTACTGCTGTGTAATCTCCATGGTTGTCTAACCTCACATCCCTAGTACAGTTTAAACCTAACAAGTCTACAAATTGAACCTGTTAAGTTACAGCTATAATTGCTAAAATAAAGCTGCATTGCATAAAATGGCACTGTACATTACAACTGAAATGTTATCTAAACCAGTGAATGTCATTCAAACCACAGAAAATCATTAAACAGCTACATTAAAAGTAATACTAAAAATACTTTTGAGGCTCAAATGACAGAGCAGAGAAACAAACAATTCCCCTTTATTGCAACACACATGCATGGATGTAGGTGCATGAGAAAACCCGTGTAGAGACCCACGTGTTAATGTAAGAAACATTTAAAAAAATTTAAAAATGTATATTTACTCATGTGTAGATGTTTTACCCTTTAGTTATTAATGTACATCATTTGCAACTTAAATGCGTAACTTTTCTCCATGGACCTCTGCTGGAAATGGATTTGTCCCAGTCGGACTTTTCCCATTCAACAAAGACAAATAAATGGAATATTTGGCTTGGTACCTTGTTCTTTTACTATAGATTTGCAATCAGATATACACGCTCTTTGAATATTATGCTTAAGTACTTAGCCTAATTTTACATAAGATTATTCCTGAGTACCTTTTTTTAATTGCTTGGGACCCACCAGGGTGGTTGACCTCACACACTGGGAAATGCATGCATTCATTCATTGTCACTTTCTGCATTTTTATCCTTCTTCCTCCTCTTCAGATATTCTGCCATAGCCTCCTCACCCTCAGTTGCCGAAAACCACAGAGGAAGTAATCCTGTGTATGGTGGCACCACTGTATTACAGGATGCAAAGTACATTTTATTCTCTCATGCCATGTCCAATTGGGTTGGAGAATTGCTCAGTAATGCTGGGTTAGCAACATGTTACTTGGGACATGGGATGAAAATGGATGCACCTATCAGCATCCTATATGAACAGAGGAGAGATATGCAGACTCTATACAGAAGGCACGCCAGATAAGAATGATATGGGGCCCAAGTATTTTGGGGGTAATAACATTGTCTGCTGCTTCCCACTATTCAGAACTGGTACAGTATTATTTCACAGTCATGCCTATAAATTATCTCACACACTGATCATTAAACCGGCAGCTCATTTTAATAGATTAGGTGAATTCTGCCAAAATACTTGATCAGAATTGAAATAAATAATGAATTCAGTATCTTAAATTTCCAGCATGTATTATGGGTAAATGTCTGTTTTCATATCTTTATATAAAAATTCTTTATTTCTTTCTCTAATTGAGGTGAATATATTCCACAAGAACATGTTTTGACTTGAATAATATAATTACTTACTTACTGGGCTTTTTCTTACCATCTTGCTACTACGTTGCAGTTACATAATGTACTTTACATAAGATCTGGATTTCCATCAGGTATCTTTAGTGTGCCTCCAATATTGTTAGCTCTAGCTTATGCAGTGCAAATAATAATTTTAACCATTTTAGGAACTGAGACACACTAAACTTTGTACTGAAGATTTTCAGAATATGATTAAGGCATTTTTTTACAGTAATGATGCAATTAAGCTGTAAGACTACCTAAGACTGTTTGCAAGTTCTAAATTTTATTGTTGTATGCCTTATGCTGCTTTGATATCTATCACAGACTGCATGCTCAGTTTATCTGCAGTTACTGTTCCCATGAATTAGCTGCAGTATTATATTTCGTGTACACCAAAGTATTGTTCATTTTTCTGTATACCATTGTGTGTACCTGTGTCCCAGTTGACATGATGGTGGAGGGGGCAAGCTGAGCTAACAGCATCTACTTTTAGTACCTTCAATCCATTTCAGACCCATCACAATTATGCAGTGGTTAACTGCACCATATGGCAACAGGAGGCCACACTACATCCAAGGTGCCCATATCAAGCATAGTGATCATCACCAACATACCTCCAAGCCATTCCTTTATCTGGCTGTCATGCTTATTAATCAGTGAATATGCAAGTCTGTGATCCAGACACAGATGACTGCTACTCAAACAATGTCAAAGATTGTAAGCATTTTCCATGGACTGTATGGGAAAGTGCAACAACTTCAGGACATCCTGCAATCATGCAGAGTGACATGGCATATAAGGGCCTACAGCAATCTTGCTTATTAAGCGTACTGGTCACCCAACTGGTAGTTTTTGATGCATCCTTAAATTTGCAGCAACTGGTCACCTTGGCCATGCTTTGGGATGGATATAAGCTCCACAGTTACATCTCAGGCCTATGCATATGCCTTACACCATGCCAAAGACAGCAACACTGTTCACATTGCCCATGACCTCCTCTGCCATTGGGCATTGATACCGCCGTGGACTGAATGGTGATTTTTTGACAGTAGACATCCCACAAAGTATGCTCTGTGGTGAGTCAATAACCTGTACTGCAAATTCTAGGTGTGTTATTATATGACTGTTTTATTGTATGTTGCCCTTGTCTTGTCCTGTAGTTAGAGACCAGGCATCACCTGTTTGCAAGAGCCTCAATATATTAACACCATCGCTGTCTTGGATATGGTACCACTGAAGGCATTTCCTCTTAAAACTCCATACCTTATTCCTCCCCCTTTATTCTTGCCACAGGTGTGTCAGGCAGTCCAGTTGTGTCCCCATGTTTGTAAATATTATTGTAGCACTGTATTGTGCATCAAGGTACAGACAGCAAACCTATTGCTGGTCATCTGAGTATACTGCAGTGCACCAACAGAGTTATCAACACAGCAGAAGGTGCCTTCAGATGTCCAAGCTCACATTCGGTGATGATCCAGGTCTTTTAGAGTGCAATGTTATGAATCTCTGCTGTGGTCTGGGGCTTGTGGATGGTGGTTAGCAGCCATGGTTGCAAGGTGTATCCTGCATCATCTGCAGCAAAAAGTGGACTCCACTATTAGTGGCCTGCTGCCTAAACTCATCAGACCAACATATTGAGAACTGTTGGTGAGAATGAGTGCAGTAATCAACTAAATCACAGTGGAAGGTACTGCGCACAAAATGTCAGTACATTACTGCACACAAAATGTTACTACATTACTGCGCACAAAATGTCAGTACATTACTGCGCACAGAATGTCAGTACATTACTGCGCACAAAATGTCAGTATATTGCTGCGCACAGAATGTCAGTACATTACTGCACACAAAATGTCAGTACATTACTGCGCACAGAATGTCAGTACATTACTGCACACAGAATGTCAGTACATTACTGCGCACAGAATGTCAGTACATTACTGCGCACAGAATGTCAGTACATTACTGCGCACAGAATGTCAGTACATTACTGCGCACAGAATGTCAGTACATTACTGCGCACAGAATGTCAGTACATTCACATTTGTACCGAATGTGGGATTTATTGGAAATAAATGAATTACTTGGACATTGTGTAGCATAACCTGTGTACTGCAGACCACTTGAGAGGTTACTGTGTGGAAACCCTTCAAAGTGAAACATAAGACGATGTAGACCGAGTGGGACCTTAACAGCAATGTGGAGCAAGTTGATGTCCCCCAGAACTGCAGAGAAATTGGCTATGCCATTGTATATACTTGTGTCCCTGTTGACACTGTGCAGCATTGATGCTTTCTGTGTTGTACAGGTAAACCAATTATATTCCTTGATATGCTACAGCATCCTGTCAAAGAACTGCTGTAGAACTCATGAGATCAATACCAGTGAAACTCCTGTGTCCTCCGTCAGACAATGCAGCATCCCAATAGTAAGGATAGTTAATGCTTTACAAACCCTTGTGTCCATTGGAACGCACATTCATACATCCCCCATTGATTCCATATGAACAAGGCACATGCCTTCTAACTCTTAAATTGTGTTTCTGTAAACACAGTAGTGAATGATAACATCCCCTGTCTTGAAGATAAATGGATGTCGGTCTGTGGTGGACCTGTCTGTGAGACAGAGGGCTATGACACATCATAGACACTGGTTTCAGAGGCAGTATTAACATGTGTTGATGATCTTGCTGTACACAGGAAGATTCATAAATGGCCACTGGTCATTATGCTAACTTTATATATTCCTGAATTGCTTCACCATACTTGTGTCTGAAACCAACATTAGCGATCAGTGGAACAACTGCTAACACATCAAACAAAATCCACTAAGATGCTGAAAAACCTCTGTGTCTTGGGAAAAACCACACAACTGCTCCAGTCGGACCAACACTTGTGTCTGAGATTTGCATACATGATGGATCTCATTAGCATATTGAGACACACCTTGTCAATGTGATCATTTGCATACAAAGTAGTATATATTATTATTACAGAAGTATAAAGTCTACTTCTGAACCGCCTACACCCTGCACATTGCTGTTCACTATTCTGTTTCATGTAATGCTGTTAGTTCCAAAACACAAAGCCAGTAGGGCAGAAAAAAAAACTCAAAATTCCAACATAAGCATTCTGCTTTATAGGAAAGAGACCAGAATATATTCCAATAATACTAGAATTTGTGTATCCTATTTTATTAAAACATAGCAAGACAAAGTGTTGTGTTTGTTTTGAAATACTCATGTGTTTGTCAGTCTTTTTTGTATATCTACAGATGATACCCACGTCACCTCTTACTGAGAGCTATTGCATGGTTTGGAGTCCAGGATTGTTACTATTGGTGCAGTTCGTTTTTCTTTATTGTTTTATAACATTGCAAACATCTCCAAATGAAAACAGCAGGAAAGATAAATGGTACGCCAACCAACACTGTGAGAGACAGCACAAATACTGAAAAATGATGAAAAAATGGCTAAACCAAACCACAGCTGGAAAAAGGCATAAATATCAATCCATTCACGATAAAGAAACGTTTATTGTTAATGCTTTCACAGTTCAAATCGACTGCTTCATCAGACAAACTTTTAAAAACACTATATACCTATGTTAAAAAAACAATTTACCAATAAAAGCTATAGAGAAATTACACAATTAAGAACAAATCTTGGATAAAAGAAATGCTACCCTAGTTATTACTGAAAAAAGCTATAACAAATAGATACATAATAAATACATATTAAACACCATACCTTAAATATATATAACAGCCATGGTTTTATATATATATATATATATATATATATATATCATAGATAAAAACTTTTAACACAAAATATATAAATATACAGCAAAATGCTGTTTATATTCGCTCTCATTCTAGTAATCCAATTGAGTTTGTCTCTCTAGTTTATTTCTAAATATTTATTTTTTATATATATATATATATATATATATATAATATATATTTCATATTAAAATTTTTATCTGAAATATATATATATATACATATATATATATATATATATATACATATATATATATATATATATATATATATATTTGTTTAATGTGTGTTTATTCTTAATTGCAAAATTGCTCTGTTTTTTATTGGTAGATTGTTTTTTAAAATAGGTGCAGTGTTTTTAGAAGTTTGTCTGATGAAACAGTTTGAACTGTGAAAGCGCTAACAATAAACATTTATTTATCATGAATGGATTGATTTTTATGCCTTTTTCCAGCTTTGCTTGGTTAAGACATTTTTTTTCTTCATTTTTCAGTTTTTTTATACCATGCCTGAAAATATTAGTGGGACACTTAACTGTTTGGTATGAAGCACTAGATAATATCTAACAAACACCCAGCAGCAGTAATGAATAAATAAATTGTATTTCATTTTCCTCTGCTTATTCTTTTGGCCTAATGCCATTATCACATGATAATGAGTATTGCATCTTACAGTAAGCTGCTTTAGCCATGGACAATTTGCATTTCATAAGTTAAGTATATTGGAGATTAACAATCTTTTCATTATTTGTTTAATAATAGAGTCTCAACAAATTTGTCAGAATTCATAGTGCAAACTAATGACTTCTAAACATAAAGAAAGTTAATGTATGATTGCCACTTGGGCCCATTTCAAAGCAATTTCAGTTTTTCTTTAGTTGATAAAAGATGGACTGCAGACACTAAGCAAAGTATAAAACCTTTTCCGATTGTTGCAGGAATTTTGTGTTTTATGAGTGATGTAAACAGAAGTGCAGTTGTTTCAACCTGAGCCTTATTTTGGTACCATGAACAGCAGCTTTGACCACGCAGCTCTACAAAAAAAAAAAAAAAATGTACCTTCTACCTGTACCTGAGCACTGTACTGTTCCATGCGTGGTCTAAACTATAGCAACTGTTTACTACAAGTTTAAAAGTAAAAAAATGTATATATTTTTTTTTAACTAAAACCTGACCACTGTAGCTATAGTTTATACCCTGCTTGCCTCACTACAGCACTCGTGTTTCGTTTTAGTTGAAAAAACAGAGTACTATGTCACTTGGTTTTAGTTAAAAGAGAGAGATTTTTTGACAGAACATATTGGTAGATATGTTAATGGCTGTGAGTGACTTGTGTCTTACATCAATCCTCTAAGTCATTACACCGCCCTTTCCACTGCAATCAATAGTATGCCTATTGGTAGGATTACTCATGTCTCAGACATTCGGTTACCACAAAGGTAGCATCCCAGATTGTAACTTTCAGGTCTTTGAAAGGTTTCTCGCTGTCACTTTTGTAGATGCTGGAAAGCATATCAAACTTCAAAAAAAAAAAAAAAAAATTAGCTGAGAAGCAAGCGGCCTTAATCCTTTTTCTAACATTGCATGTCAATGTCAGTTCCTCATACATTCAGTTGGGCGCACACAATCCCCTCTGGTGAAGACTGACACATAAAAGCCCTGCCCTCTCCATCCAGTTAAGACTGTAACATGATATATTAGCTAAAATTGATGGTGTTTACTGAATTACCAACTTTTATGTTGAAATGATTTTGGCGTTCTGTATTATAACAGCACATATAACCATTGAACTAAGGCACATATTTACCAGTAACAGACAGCAAATGGACATTTTGTGGGTGAGAATACACAGAATGCATTTATATAGATAGGTAGATGCACAAGGATTATGTCCAAGAATTTTTACTTAAAATAAACCTTTATTTCCTTAAGATGGCAATGGACACTGCTTACAGCCAAGGCTGATCATGCCAGTGGACACACAGTTGCCTGTAGATGATTAATATAGTGAGGTACCAGAGTTGAAAAACAATGTGACTAAGACTGCTTTGTGACTGATGAAGTTCAGTACATCCAGGCTTATTTTCTTCAATGCACACCTGGGAAAAACCTGGATGGTTACTGTCTTTGCAGTGATACACAATACACCATCATGCAAGCAGGAAGACCACCCATTCTGGGGTGTCAGAGATACACCACCACAGCTTCACGCATCTGAACAAGAGCATTAACAGGAAGACAGAGTCTGACATTGAAGAAATGATTAAGAAGCCATAATGAAAACATCAGGTAAATGAGACTCCCATAATGCCTGAGAACTAGTGAAAAATATGTATCATGATATGCTACAGGCACAAATAAATCAATACCAGTTCCCATATAAATATGCAAACATGTTTTTGCAGGTATGACCATAACTTTATTAACAACCAAAGACGCATGTTAAAATGTGTCTGTATTAACTGTAAATATAAAATCCAAAAAAACAAGAACACTGCACGAACTAAGAAAATAAGCAAAACGAGCTTGGAAGCACAATCCCAAAAACTAATTTTATTACCACAAGCTTTCGGAGGGCACAGTGTCTCTCTTTCTTCAGACAAGGAAAAAAAGCACACTTTTAACTGCTATTATATATACAAGAGCTACTTAATCAATTTAAACTTAATTACTAAATCAATTAAAAGTGCATCTCTTAAAAAACCCCACAACAGTAGTGTTATGTTCCAGAAAAGTATTAATACTAGTAAATACATACCAGAAACTCACAACTTCAGCTAAAACGCTTCTATGTAGCTGAAATTACACTACATACTTAAAAAACACATTACTGCATTTCAATAAAACAAATCTGTACATTTTAAACCACAAATAAATTATTTATAAATAGAAATGTAAATATAAAATAAAATAAAAAATTGAAAATAAAAAATAAATAGAAAAATGAATGATACTAAAAATATAAATTTTGTAACTATATACCAAGAGATTCAAAACCTAAATGAAAGTAGGCATTATATCACCTTTTCATAGAAAGAAATTTTAAAACACAACTAGTTGAAACATGGTCGTTTAAACCAGGGTACATGTAGGCACACGTACGAACTTGCCAAGCCAGCTCATCCATTTCTAAATGGGCCTGCCACGGACCACCCCTGATATCAACTACTGTTTTACTAAGGATGGTGAATTTAAAACAGTGGTCAGAAAAGTCACTAATGTACCTTGCAAGGGCATTATTCAAATCGTGCCTACTAATAGCGTATATGTGTTCATAAATGCGCTGCTTTAACTTCCTTTCAGTCTTACCTATGTAAAAAGCAGCGCATTTCTGACATAAAGCCACATAAACCACCCCATTGGCCTCGCAATTAAATTTCCCTTTAATGTTAAACATCTGATTTGTAATTTTAACTTTAAGGTCAGTGCATATGTACTTGCATTGTCTACATGCCCCACATTTGCTCATGCCAAAGGATCTATTACTACAAGACCACGATTTTACCTCGAGCATAGTTTTTAAATTGTGTCCTTTTCTAAAAATAATTTTTGCGGCATCACCTAGTTTGCTACTTAAACTCATGTCCTCCATTATCAAAGCCCAATTTTTATTAAACAGTTTCCTTATCTCAAAATGATCTACACTGAAAGTACACAAAAAACTGATTCCAAAGGAAACTTTACTTTTGTTATTGTCGTGAACATCTTGGTACCCTGTAGAGTCACCCATAAGGCTATCACTAGCCCCTGAAAGGATAGGTTTAAAAAAAACAGAATTCCTTTTATGCATTACCTCGGACTTAATGTCCAAAACCATTGAATAAGGGTAATCTCTATTGGTAAACATTTCACACAAATGTTCACATTCAGCCATAAAGTCATCAGTATCAGAAACCATCCTTGCCACCCTAACCATTTGCCTTTTAACTACCGCCTTCTTTTGGTGGCTAGGGTGGCAGCTCATAAAATGAAGGAAGGCATTTGACTATGTAGGCTTTCTGTAGATGACACTCTTATATCTCAAATTAACTGTGTCCTTAATCAAAGGGATGTCCAAATAGTTGATACTTGTCTCTTGTAAATTATACGGAAATTCCAAAAAATCAGTCATACTAGTGATACTTTCTAAAAACAATGGGACTTCAGAGGGTGGTGCTTTCCAGATTAAGAACATATCATCCTGGTACCTAGTGTACCAGGCCAAGTTCTTCACAAAACAGTCATTAAGGAACAACAATGTCTTCTCCCAGTACACCAAAACACAATTGGCAAAACTGCCACCACAGGGTGAGCCCATTGCAACCCCAGATTTTTGTAAGAAAATTTACCCATTAAATAACATAAAATTGTTATTCAAAACAATTCCTAACAGAGTCTCAATCAAATAGATCATGTTATCATCCAACCCCCTTTCATGCATAAATTCCCGAACCCAATGGGTACCTAGTTGTTGTGGTATCACAGTGTACAAATCTTTGATGTCAATGGTTAAAAACCAAGAATTGATATCAAATGGAACCTCATTGATATACCGGAGAAAGCTCCAGGAATCCTTACAAATCTGGGATTCCTGATCAATTAATGGTCTCAGAATACTGTCAATGAATTTAGCACATGCATAGGTTATGGAGCCACGACCGTCCCCTATAGGACGAAAAGGGGGGTTGGCTAGGGATTTATGAATTTTGGGAATACCAAACAGGACCGGTAATTTGGGAGCTAACATACTAAGGTACTGATACAAATCCATATCAATCACTCTTTCCAAAAACAGGTCCTCGATGATCCCCGTAATTCTAGCACAAGCCATGTTGAAAAAGTCAGCATCTAAAAGTGTCAACATTTTCTCAACATAGAGAAAGTTGTCCATGAACACCAAACCACCCCCCTTTGTCGGGCTTCATAACCCTAATATTACAATTCTGTAGCATGGCTATAAATTCCCGCTGATGTCTAGTAATATTGACAGTTGATTTGTAAGCTGAACGTCTATTAAATTTCAAAGCCCTTAAATCGAACTTGTACATTTTCTGAAATAGACGTAATGTCTCATTCAAAGGAGGGTTATAGATACTAGAGACTCTAAGTGTACTAGCATTAGAGTACAATACCACCCATTAACGTACTTAAATTCAATTTTCGTACGTACAATTTAAGATCAGTGATGGACTTGACCATGTCAAAATGTGAGTCTGGCACAAAGGACAAGCCCCTAGAAAAAAACTCGACCAAATCAGGGTCAATATTAAAATATGTAAAGTTATATATTTTAAAATCACCATTAGAGTCAACAAAAATCACTGGGTCAGTAAAATGACTCGTCATCTCCTGCGCTGTGTTCTTCGATTCCTGAAATTGCTCTGGTTGTTCTTCCCCTTGCCGTTCGTTTGTCTGACTTTCTTGTTCCTGGGAAAACCCTGTTGGTTGTTATCAGAATTTTGGCCATTACAACCCATAGACCCTTGGGAGTGCGAGTTGCTGTTAACGCCATTAATCCCATTAATGCTGTCATTGTTGTTATTGTTGTTAAGCAATCTTTCATTACGGCGAGGAGGCAAAGCCTCATCGTCGTGACCAATACATGCTTCGTTGTCCTGATCATTTGCCACTCCAGGTGACTCTAAATTAGTGACTCCAAAAATTCCAGTGTTTTGTGGCCTGTTAAATAATAAAGGACGAGGAGGATACGCTTTATTAGTACCATATTCCTGGATGTCCCTAATTATCTTCTGTAAATATAAACACTGTAAGCAACACTGAACTTTGTAAGTTAGGCATCAGCATTACAAACTCAGGCCTGTTTGGTTAAAACCCATGACCAACAAATCCTGCATCTGCAGTGCCATTAGTAATTAAATTATTTGCCTATCATATTACATTCAAGAAAAAAAGGGGGCGTTAAGTAAACAAGAAGAGAATAAGGCTTTAAAGAGCTGCCCTCAGGCGGTTGCTAAGGGAGGTGGGAGGGTTGAAACTTTGCCTGTCAAAGTGATTGTTGCTGTATGAAAAAGGGGATTGAGAGTGTAAACCTGAGGCCTTAATTTTTCCAGGAATGGAGCAAGGCAAACCATCTTGCTTTCAAGACATTTATTGCCTCTTAGCCATTTTCCCAAATAAATACACAAACATGTTGTAGCTGTGGCCATAACTTTGACAGCCAAAAACATGTTAACATTTGTCTGTATTGATTGTAAATAAGAACATTGTAAGCAGCACTGAAGCTTAGACCTTAAATAACACTGCAAACACAGGCCTGTTATATGGATTATGCAACATAAAGCCCATCTGTTTCCCTTTAATTTGCTTTGATTAGAATGCATCACCAACAAATCCTGTGACTGCATCTTCAGTGCTGTTAGTAATGAATGCTTTTATCATGTTCCAAATAAAGGGGAAAAGGGGGGTATGCAAGTAAAAGGGAGACTGAGACCATAAAAAGCTGGCCACTGATTTTTCATCCTTTAATATAAATGTATATATATATATATATATATATATATATATATATGTGTGTGTGTGCACATGCGCACACACATGTCAAAACAACAAATGAACTTTATAACAGCAGAGTGGCTACAGCTGGAGTGTACTGGTTGCATATTGAATACAGTAAATTAATAATTTAAGACCGAATGTAACAAACCTTTTATTAGTGCTCGACAGTTATTGTGGTAAAGTAGTTATCTAAAAACAAGGATAATTTTAGATTCTTTTGACCCAGTCTGTTGAGGATTCTGTTTTGAATTGCAATCTAGTTTGAGGCTGAATTGAATTTGGGAAAATGTTGATGTCTTTGTGCCAATATTTTATGGTGGGATGCCTTACTTCACCAATGTTACAAATGTGAGAAAATCTGCATGCAGTCCACCTACAGTTTCCAAAATTAAAGAACTAGCAAGTTTTGCCTTTATTGGGTAGGGCATCGTTTTGTTGGTTGGAATAATGTCAGTCTACCATGACACTAAGCCATGTGCTCTTGTGTCTCATCTCCTCTTTGAGCTGATAGTATCTGGCTTTTCATTTTCTTAATCATTGGTCATAATGGTACCTAATCATGACCCTTTTAGAACATTGGCCTCTCTGACGAGGAAGTAATCTAGCAAGGAAATAGCCAAAGATGGATGTTATGTTTTTCAATTACTACCTCCACGTAATCTCTAAAACTGACAACTCAGTTGTCTCAGGATTTTATCTTTCAATTTTGGGATGATATCTCCCCAAAGCTTCAAGAGCTGCTACTAAATCATTTTATGTCACTGTCTGTGATTCTCTGAATTCCATGTGCATCTATAAGGTTGAACATATATATGAATATTCCTTTCGGAATCTTTTCTTTGACTGCTTGAGATACATCAGCAGTGATATCAAAACCATTTAAATTATTTTCTTGATCGATATCTTTGTTCATTGTGTAAATGTTGTAAATTGATGAAATCATCCCTTTATCTGAAACCACTGTAGGGAAGTAATGGAAATGATAGGGTTCTGGAAGGATCTGAAGGTATTGTATTGAGAACAGTCTCTTTCATAATTAATATTAAATATCGGTGGCGGCCTGCCCACTTATTTGCTAAGACATAATCTCAGTCCACCTAGATAATCAGTCTACCGACTAATCCGTAAAAAGAATTTCAATACCCAAATCTTTCATTCTCTGCTCCAACAACTAAATTGGTCTCCCTAAAGGGTCTATATTATAACATTAAAGTCTTAAAACTTCGAATGTTATAATATCAACCCCAATTCAGTGAATGCTTGAAATAGCGAAGCTGCAGAACACAGAATATTTTCCTAGGGAAGGTATTCGGTGGGCCATTACTGCGGCTTCCCTATTTCCTTGACTGTTGTGTGAAGGTGACGAACTGGGTTTAGGTAAGTGTGCGAACAGACCGCGGTAAGGTGAGTGTGTGATAGTTAGGGACCTTGGGGATAGGGTGCGGCTAAGGTGAGTGTGCAATAGTTAGGGATCTTAGGGTTAGGGAGCAGGTAAGTTGAGTGTGCAATAGTTAGGGACCTTAGGGTTAGGGATGGGTAAAGGTAAGTGGATAGGTAGTAGTGCATGTATGGTTTAGTGTAGGGTTCTGTGAAGTGTATATGTGTGGATTATATATTTTGGTGTGCTTGTGCTGTGTGTATTCTCGAAACAGCAAATTTTCTTCTTGGAAAAGATTCGCTGTTCTGAGCGTTCGAGTATATCACATTTCTAGATTCCAAGGTCGAGCTTAAGGTGTTAGACATTTTAGAATTTGGATAATGTGATATAGACCCCTCCCTAAATACCCTACCATTAGATGCTGCTGTACAACACTTAAACACTACCTTCCTGGACATCTTAAACAGCTTAGCCCCTTGTGGAACTGCTAGAATAAAAAAACACAATTCACCATGGCTAACAAATAACACCAACGATCTCCTAAAACAAAGTGATAAAGCATGGGTACACTTGTTAACCAACAGAAGTCAGAGCAAACTATACCTCTACAAACAGCTTATAAATAAAGCTAAGTCCCAAATAACAGCAGACAAAAAATGTGCTACACCACTACACAACAAAAGCACCAAAACAGCCCAAAAAATCCTGGTTCACCATAAACCGTCTTCTTCAGTCTGACAACAGTACTACTACTACTACACCCACCGCATACCCCTCATAGGGATAACATTGCAGCACAGTTCAATTCCTTCCCCATAAACTCAATACGCTCTTTTATCAAATACAAGTAAAATACCTCACCCAAGATCCCAACCATCAATAGTTATCTCAAAAACATATTCTCCTTAAAACCTGTTGCAACTCACACCACAAACAAACTTCGTAACATGAAACCCACCAGCCTTGCCGCTGAAAATCTGCCATCAGTATTCCTTAAAATTGTTGCTGAAGCCATTGCATACCACATATCCATCCTTATCAACCACTCTGTCACTGAAAACTTTGTGTTCCTTCTCTGGAAAATCTACATCACTCCCTTGCATAAAGGCAGAAACTCCACAGAAATCACAAACTACAGACCCATTGCTGTCCTTTCACCCCCTTCTAAAGTACTTGAAAAATGCATCTACACCCAATTCCTAAATCACCTTCTATCCAATGACCTCCTCTCTCACACTCATTATGGGTTTCACTTCCAACATATCACCACAACCGCCCTTCGCAGTTTTACCAACACAGTAAACCACCACAGAAACCAAAACAGACTTGTGTCTGCTATCTTTTTAGACCTCTCCTAGGCCTTTGACACAGTTTCTTACCAGAAACTACTGTCAGAGCTAACCACCTTAAACCTTAGCCACTCGACCCTAGCATAGTTCCATAGCTACCCAACGAAATGGCAACAAGCTGTTAGGTGGAGACGAGAGCTATCTCTGCTCCCAGTTAATATTGGAGTCCGACAACGTTCCATACTAGACCACCTGCTCTTCAACACATTCACTAACCAATTGCACAGATCCACCCCTTTCATCTCAATTATTCGATATGTGGATGACTCTACCCTCATATGTAATACACCCGCCTTCACACAGAGGACATCACATAATCCTTTTTTGAAGTAGAATCTTGTATAAACCAAGGTAACTTTATACTGAACCCAAGCAAGACCAAGCTGATGCTTCCCCCCACTCACTAAATCACCCATTCCCCCTACCTCTTTTCACATACATTCTACTAATAGACATAACTGCCACCTCAAAATCAAGCTACTAAGTGGTGTTATATATGTGACATTCACCTATCTGAATCCATTAAAAAAAACTCGCATCAAACTTGGCGCTCGACTGCATTAAGCATTTGCTTACAAAGCAAGCCAGATTAGACATCATCAAAACTCTCCTCCTATGCACTTTACTCTATGCCTCCCCCATCCTTGCCACAGTTAGCAAAACCGAACTTTCCAAACTCAAATCTGGTTATAACAAAATAGTTAAGTTTGTCAATAACTCTCACATAGGTTGACCACTGTTCCTCCCTACAACAATTAAAATGGTTAGAACTCCCCCAACACCTGACGTATACCCATCTCATCACCCACCACTGGGTATACCAGCCAGGCAGAAACCCGGCCTTGCAACAATTACTTCAATATACTAATGCTTGCCAACTCTGATCTATGCATAAAATCCTCCTCTAAGTCTCCAAAAGCAACAAAAAGGCTGGGGATACCCTCTATTACCACCATATTTCTAAAATCTGGAACACAATTCTCCAGTGTATTTTAAACATCACAAACCCAACTCAATTCAAGAAACCGCTAAGATGCAAGCTGCATAGCAACTAGATCTGCTCCAATTCCCAACCTGTATTCCCCCCAAAACTGTAGCTACCTGTGCCCTCTACTTATATATTTGATATCGCTCCTTCTGTCCCCCCTCTCCTCTTAATCTTTATCTATACTAACCTGACTAAAAAGCTAAACCTACCCTCAAATGCCTTGTATGTTAAAAAAAAAAAATCTTCAAACAATGCTTATATTAAATGTCAATGTATACTATTACTTGATCCTGTAATATTGATGAGATGCCTATGATGTCAATATACATTTGTACTTCCTAGTTATATCAATGTATTTGTTCCTGCTATATCAGTGCCTATGTAAATTGTAATTATGGAGCTTTTCTCCCTGGGACTCCACTGAAAACAGGCTTGTACCCAGATGGACTATCCCTGCAAACAAATGTAAACTAAATGAATGAATAGCGTGATTATTATCCCTGCCTACTATTTGAGCTAATCAAACTCTGCCTTCTTTATTGAGTGCCTTAGTAAAAGCACTTAATGATTCATCTGTTTGTCCCAACTGAACATCCCCCTGATTAGCAGAAGCTCCTGTTGTTTCCATACCTGTTGAATTATGCCGTAAGTTGTCATTAAGATTCTGAACAGCCTTCTTCCTGATATTTCTACTTGCCCTTTTGGGAGCTGGGTCATCTTCAGAAATACTCAACTCACTGACTTGAACTAAGATCCTTTTGAGATTTATCTGTGATGTCTCTGCCATCCGTTCATTCTCCTCCAGTGATTGTTCCTCAAAAAACAATCTGGCTTCTTCAGAGATTTGATTCCAGCTCTGTTTGAGTTCTTGAATTAAAAGCTATGAACAGATCATAAAAAGAAATAAAACAATGTTATTAAAGAGTAATGGTGATCATATCAAACACTACATAACTTGAAATTTTCCTCTGGTATGTTTGTGGATTATCAACTCTACTATTTTTTTAAATAGTAAAAAGAGGTGGGGAGAGTTTTGAATGGGTGAAGTTGAATAAATATGCCCAAAGTAATAGAATGGGGTGAGAATATGGAGAATGATTAAACATTTTGTGCCTGTGTGCTCAGGGATTTGTTTGATATGATCTGTCCTATGAGTTTTATATATATATATATATATATATATATATATATATATATATATATATATATATATATACACGTGTGTACATTTTTTTTTGTAGCCTGAAGACTTTGGTTTCCTTTTTGGAGGGGAGGACATGTTGGCTTGAATCTTATGTAAGTGGGTGAGCAATCAGACCCATGACTTCAGTAAGTAGCTTATACAGCATGAAATAATGTAGTAAGAAAGTGTTTTACAGTTGGAGTGATACCAGTGTTGGGCATGGTGCCACAGAAAGGTTCATATCTCTCAGCTGTCAAAAATGCATAATGTCCAGTAATTGCCTGATACATTTCCCCTTTTCAGATAATTTTAAAATTGCCTGATACATTTCCCCTTTTCAGATAATTTTATGGTTCCTGAAGAATGTAGGATTCAAGTCACCAAAGACATTTGAATTGGAGTCTTAAAATTTCTTCAAAATTCTTGCCAATTTAAAACGTATTATTCTGAAAAAGTTCTGCATTTATAATATCAACATTGCTTCCTCTTGTATATAACTTGCTGATAAGATGTCCAGAATGCTTGCTTCGGGTGATCTCTTGTCTCACAAGAATATTTCTGTGGTCTTGTGTCGCATTATGTTTGCCAAAGTCCAGGTCTCTAGTGCTAAGGGGGTGAGAGGTGCATGAAGGATAACAGAAGTAAAACTGACTTGCATCAGGTTTCAGAGGTCTTAATGTTTGTTTTATATTGTTTCTCCGGAAATGCGCTAATGATTGTTGAGGTGACATTTCTGGTAAACATTTGTTTCTTTTGTGATCATTAGTTTTTTTGACTGAGAACTGTGAAATGGCATGAAACTGTTGACATACATGACTGAAAGTGTAACAGGACTTTGGCGCCTAACCTGTGATGAGACAAAATTGGTGACTTCACCCAGAGAACCTGCAATGAACCTGGCTGGATGTAGTTATAGTACTGCAGGATTTGCACGGACTCTGTGATGTTACCAGGTCTTCCTTTCCTTTCTTATTTTCTGTTTACTTTTTTTCATTTGTTTTATATGCATTTAAATGAAGGGTCTATATTATATGAATGAATGTTCATAATTCTGAACAGGAAGAGCAAAAATGGCAGACCTCAAAGTACTTCTTGTTGGCTCTGTAGTACAGTGAAGGTAAGAATATTTGCCCTTTCCTCATTGTAGTGCGTTCTCGGAGTTGGTATATTTATGTATATTTAGGGGGGGCACATCCCCCCACAATAGTGTTTGAGATCTGGCATTTTTGCTCTTTAGAGCATTTGATGATATGAACATTCGTTCATATAATGTAGACCTTAAATGAAATGCCACTCAAATTTGACTGTGTTGAAAAACTTGGTGTTGAAATGTAACAATGAAAACATGTATCAGGCTCCCAACTTGCTCATGATAACTGGAATCACTCTTCAAAGCCACTATGACAGAGACTTCAAAAGATGAATGCTAGGAAGACTATCAGCCATGCAAAAGCTGTGCATCCAAGAAGAGAACAAAAACGAGGACCACCAAACCATATGACATGAACAATGCATAAACAACGTTACACAAACTGCCCAACCATGGTGGCAAGCACCCGACCCCTACAAACAAAACCAAGTACTCACTGGTATAATAAGAGCTTGGTGGAATTAAAACCCACAAACTGAAAAAGTAAGTTCCAACAAAAAAAAAAAAATCTAAACCTCCTTGCTAATTGTGTCCATGACCCCACCAAGTGGAACGTTTAAACCTATATTTATTAATACTTTATTTTAACACTAGACTTACCCAAAGATCACTGGACAGCACCTCTATTCAGTTATTGTAAAGCTACTTGTTGAAGTGATTATTGCTGAGAGGAAAAGGGGGACTTCTGTGAGCTGGAACCTTACTTTTCCTGTGAGATGAGCAAAACACACAATCCTGCTTGCAAGGCTTCATTATCTTCACAGGTAGAATGATGAAGACAGGACATCTTCAGCATGGGCACACACACACAGACACTCAGAGACACGCACTCAGAGACACGCACCAGATGATAAGCCACACCATGTTTCAAGGGAAGTTGGATAGCCTAATTTACCTCTTGCGCATACATTGCTGATAAGAGGTCCAGAATGCTTGTTTCTGGTGATCTCTTGTCTCACACGAATAGTGAGATTTTATCTTGTATTGCGTGGGAGGATGAGCAAAATATGTCATCCAGTTCCTGATCTATGGGTTTCATTAAAGTAGTGAAGTACATGGGATTTATAAGAAGCTTGGCTGACTAGAGGCAATGGTCCCACTCACTGCCTTTATTAAAAAACAGGAATAGGATGTGGCGTTTAACCACACTCTCCATAGTACAGATTCTTTGCATGAGATAAGCACATAATGCTTTTGTCAAATGACATTAGTAAGACTCCATGGCATGATCTGCACTGTCAAGTGTTCATTAATTGGATCACAATGTATATATGTTAAGGCAAGCCATTTATCCCACCAACACTTGGTCCATGTGTTCATCAGTGCCTGAATCCTTGCTAAAAGCAGATTGTCCTTAGCCAAAGGGACATGATATAACAATGTAGCATGGAAGTGGAGCTAAGGCAGGGTGAAGGGGCAATTGCCCCAGGTGCAAAATGTTAGGGAGTATGATCTGCTGATCCTCATTACTCTTTAACGTGTATTGGCTTTTAAAAGCTGGTATTGCATTTGTGGTCAAACTTGAGTGCTGTAACACTCCATATGGGGTACAAGCTAAAGCAACTGCTTGATACATTTGTAGCAAGCGGTTAAAAGCAATATTTTGGAGGAAAGAATGCAGAAATGGGATCTGATTGTCTGGGCAGGAGGGTGTGGCTGTGTGGTGTATCTGGCCATCTGATTACCGTGCCAATAGGATGAGGGTTTTGCTGGAAGAGGTGGGATGCTACAGCCAGCATGCTAATGATTCCCAAGCTTCATGTTTACATGTACATCCTGAATAAGTTCCTAGATGGAGTTCAGAAACATTGCTGTGTCTTCGAAACAAATAGGAATTCTCAAAGAAGATAAGATGGAGATAGTGGACACAACAGATATTTGTTTAATGAAAGACTGTCATGGTTCAGTGGTTGCAACCTGCGTATGTACTGAAACACTGTCAAGTAGTGGACATAACAGATATTTGTTTAATGAAAGACTGTCATGGTTCAGTGGTTGCAACCTGCGTATGTACTGAAACACTGTCAAGTATCCAGATGTAAAAGTAACAGTATTGGTGAGGGAGCCAACAATCTTATCATAGGTAACAGATATTGACATTTAGCTAGGTTCTGTCACACACACGTCTATAATTGAAAATACATAATGGATGCAAGTCAGTAGAGCAGTTTAGTGATAAGAATTTGCATTTCATCATGTTGGCTCTCTAACTCTGAGCATTCCATGTAACCTTAATCTTCAATGTAACCATAGATAAAATTTACCTAGTTAAAATAAGTAAGAAAACAGACCCACCCACACATACTGATGTGTGAATATTGACATTACTAATAACCGACCATCCTTAATGGCACATGATACTGCTGAACAGCATGCAGGCATGTGTGAATAATGCCTTACCCTCCCACATGTGTACATGAGGAATTCTAGATAATACAGTGATGTGTGAGTTATGCCTCACCCTTCCAAATGTGCACCCTGAGGTGGTATAGATAATAGTGGTATGAGTAATGATGTACCCTTCAACAAGTGAACCTGAGGTATTATAGATATTACTGATATGTGAGTAATGTCACCCTTCCACATCTGTACCTGAGGTATTATAGATAATACAGTGATGTAATTCCTCACCCACCCACTTGTGTACCTGAGGAATTATAGATAATAGTGACATGTGAGTAATGCATTCACCCTGCCACGTTTACCTGATGTAGTGTAGATAATACAGTAATGTAAGTAATGTCTCCCCCTTTGACATACACACCTGAGGTATTGTAGATAACAGTGATATGTGAGCAATGCCTCTCCCTTCCACGTGTGTACCTGTGGGGATTATAGATAATAGTGATGTGCGAGTAATGCCTCACCCTTCCACATGTGACCTGAGGTATTGTATATAATACAGTGATGTGTGAGTAATGCTTCATCCTTTCACATGTGTACATGAAGTATTACAGATAATACAGTGATGTGTGAGTAATGCCTCACCCTTCCACATGCGTACCTGAAATATTATAGATAATACAGTGCTGTCTGAATAATACCTCCCCATTTCACATCTGTACCTGAGGTGTTCTAGATAATACAGGGATGAGTGAATAATGCCTCACCCTTTCACATGAGTACCTGAGGAATTCTAGATAATAGTCATGAGTGAGTAATGCCTCCCACTTCCACGTCTATTGAGGTATTATAGATAACAGTGACTTGTGAGCAATGTCTCACCATTCCACATGTATAGGTGAGGTATTTTAGATAAAACAGTGATGTATGAGTAATGCCTCACCCTTCCACATGTGTACCTGAGGTTTTCTGGATAATACAGTGACATGTGAATAATTCCTCACCCCCCCACATTTGTACCTGAGGTATTATAGTTATTAGTGTCGTGTGAGTAATGCCGCTACTTTCCACATTTGTGCCTGATGTAATATAGATCATACAGTGATGTATGAGTAATTCCTCCCCTTGCATGTGTTACTGAGGTATTATAGATAATAGAGATGTGTGAGTAATGCCTCCCCCTTCCACATGTGTACTTGCGGTATTATAGCTAATACAATGCTGTGAGTAATGTCACCCCCTTCCACATACGTATCTGTGGTATTACAGATAATAGTGGTGTGTGCATAATTCCTCACCCTTCTATATGTGTAGCTGAGGTTTTATAGATGATTTGTGAGTAATGCTTCCACCTTTCACATGTATACCCAAGTTATTATAGATAAAGTAATGTGTGAATAAGGCCTCACCCTTCCACATAAGTACCTGAGGTTATATACATAATTCATTGATTTGTGAGTAATGCCTCCACCTTCCTCATGTGTACCCGAGGTGTTTTAATTAGTACAGTGATGGGTGAGTAATGCCTTACCCTTCCTCATGCATACCTGAGGCATTATAGGTAATACAGTGATGTGGAGGTAATGACTCGCCCTTCTTTTGTGCCTGAGGTATTATAGATAATACACTGAGGAGTAAATAATGCCTCACACTTCCTGCAATATTATAGATAATACAGTGATATGCAAGTAATGCCTCACCCTTCCACATGTGTACCTGAAGTATTATCGATAATAGTGATGTATGAGTAATACGTCACCCTTCCACATGTGTTCTGGAGGTATTACAGATAATACAGTAATGTGTGAATAATGCTTCACCCTTCCACATGTGTAACTGAGTTATATATAATACAGCAATGTGTGAATAATGCCTCACCCTGCCACATATGTATGTGAGGTATTCTAGATAATACAGTGATGTGTGAGTAATGCCTCACCTTTCCACATGTGTACCTGAGGTATTATAAATAACAGTGGCATGTGAGTAATGCCTCACCCTTCCACATGTGTACTTGAGGTAATACAGTGATGTTAGTAATGGCACCCCTTCCACATGCGTACTTGCTGTATTATGGATAATGCAGTGATTTGCGAGCAATGCCTCAACCTTCCACATTTGTAGCTGAGATTCTATAGATAATAGTGATTTTGTGAGTAATGCCTCCACTTTCCACATGCTTACCTGAGGTATTATAGATAATAGTGATGTGTGAGTAATTCCTCCCCCTTCCACATGTGTATCTGAGGTATTATATATAATAGTGTTGTGTGAATAACTTCTCCAGCTACGACATCCGTTTCTGAGGTTTTTATAGATAATACAGTGATGTGTGAGCAATGACCACCATTTGCATGTGTACCTGAGGTGTAATTGATAATACAGTGATCTGTGAATTATGCCTCCTGCTTCCATATGTGTACATGAGGTGTAATACATAATACACTGATGCGTGAATAATGCCTCACCCTTCCACATAGACACCTCAGGTATTATAGATAATACAGTGGTGTGCAATTCCTCACACTTCCACATGTGTACCTGAGGTATTACAGATAGCACAGTGATGTGCAAATAATGCCTAACCCTTCTACATGTGTACCTTAGGCATTAAGGATAATGCACATAATAGTTATTTGGTCACTTATCACAACCAAGTCATTAATGTGTTTTAGAAATGGATTTAAGAAGTTCACCTTTAATTTTAAGAAGTTCACCTTTAATTTTAAGAACAATTAATAAATGGTTATCATCTGAGACCCCCAACATAATTCTTTGTAATATATTGAGATGTATCGAAATACTACTAGTTAAAAAAAAAAAAAAAAAAAAAAGGCTTATAAGCGCATAGTGTTAGATGCTGTCGCACATGTCAGACTGCCCCACAACTGGAATCCAGAAACCAAGCTGTCTTATTATCCCAAGCACTTTCTTTTGCAGCACTTACATTGCTTGCATGGCAATAAAAACTGTATTAACAGCTTTCCAAGCTGTCAAATTTCTGATGCAGTTCTTTGGTGCAGCCTTTTCTGTGGCTGCGCAGGCATTACTGGTTAATAAGGTTCATCTGAATGAAACTTACAATAACAAGATTCTGTGTTTTGTGAGTTTTAGATGATCGCCATACTGTATGTATTATGCATAATCAGCATACCATATGTATTATATATAATCGGCATACCATATGTATTGCACATAATCAGCATACCGTATGTATTGTACATAATTGGCATACTGTATGTATTATGCATAATCACCATACCGTATTACACAATCTGCATATGTATTACACATAATCTGCTTATTGTATCTATTACAAATACTGTGTAAATTGCACATAATAAAAGCATCTACAGCCTACCTGCTTTATCATAATCTGCTGGTAAAACATGATCCAGACTGCCTTAACTTGGAGAATCTGATCCAGGTGTGAGATGGTTTCATAAATATGTTAAAAATGCATAACGGATAAATCAGAACTCGTGTACGATTGCACATTTGCCTGTGCTGGTACAGCACATATCTCAGTACCCCTTCTTAGACTGCTGCTTGGGCTATAACACAAGACCAGATGAGCAAACATCAGTGTATGTATTGCCTTAGGCAGAGATCCCCTTTGCTATACCTGCTGGAATCGGTCTCTCCAGCACATTAGCATATCAGGTGAGCAAACACAGTGAAGTTAGACCTATACTGTGTGGGCATAACTCCACACTGAACTGAAACTTTGGAATATGTCATTCCGTAGTCTGTTGTCCTGCTGTCCTTGTTCTAATCCTTCTGTTTAATTTCTCCAAGTCTTTTGGGTTCCTAATGCCATGACAGGAGGGATCCCATTCTTAAGTCAAAGTAACGTTCATGAAATTAGTATTTTGTCTTTTTTAGCCAGAGGTTCGCTTGTCAGCACCCCCAATGTCTGAGTATTGATGACTCCTGCAATTCATATGAAGTTACGTGTATTGGTAACATATGTAAGTACAATTGTAAACTTAGCCCTGTTGCTCCTACTACTGTTGGAACTGTCTGGGTAACCTCCTTCCACATTGCACTTGTTTCTGCCTACAAATCCTGGTTTGTTATGACTCTCTCTGTATGTAAGTCACTGCATTCACTGGATGTAGCTATTTTAATGATCAATGCTACTTTTGTCTTCTTTTCTTGGACTACTATACCTTGTGTTCTTGCATCCATTGCTTGAATTGTTGGTAATGGGTGATCCTAAGCAACAAACTTTCATTTTCTAATATGTTTGCGGATCATGTTTTCAATGTGTTCAGCTACTTCAGTATTATAATGTTTGAATAATCCCCGGTTTTGCTACAGTATTAGGCCTTTCAGCATACAGTCCATCTGCCATTAGAATATCACAACCATAAAGAAGATGTGTGTGCGTTTCCAATTCTGTTTTACAAACCTGCATATGTTTGCTTCTCCCACATGTTCAATGAACTTTGTAAACCAACATGTATGTAGTCTACTATCCTGGACCTCCATTATTAACATTTTGTTTTTTGGTTTAAATTAACCATTCCAGAGTTTGATCCTGATCAACATGAAGTTGTTCCAAGAGCTTTCTATATTTGCAACTATATTTATGCATTTTCCCCATTTCTTGCCTCCTTGTGCGATCCTGCATCTTACATTCATTATTTTTTTTTTTTGGCACATTCAGTTGCTGCCTGATTTTTATGTACTTCTGGTTTGATTTTTATTCCCGTTTGACACTGATATGCTTTTAAACTAAGCAGGGAAATCATCTTAGACTTATTCTCCTCATGTTTTAAAATTTTCACTATATTTGTGTCTTGTGAGGTCAGCAGATAAGTATGCACTTCCTATGACTGCAGATCTGTCATATAATCAGTTCCAAGGAGGCCCATAACCTCCTTCAGAATGGCGGATATATAGTGTTGGTATGCACTGATTTTTATAAATCATTTGATAAGCATGAAGCATCCTTCTTCTTTTGAAGTCCAACCAATCCAACACCTTTTGGGGCCAGTCAGTCACTCCAAAACTGTAAGTTGGGCTAGGAAGAGCAAATTGGATTATAGCTTCGACTTTGTTCCTAGATGTCAGTGCTGTTCAGGAACATTTCAGAAGACTAAAATTAATACTAAGTTTTATTCACATTTGTTCATGTTTTATCATTGATCCTTCAGCATTTCCCAAATATTTATACACTCCCTCTTGCTCACGTTCTTTTATATCGCTATCCTGTCACAGGCTGATGTTTTCTTGGTGCTGCAGTTTTCCTGCTTTAAAGGTTGCTTTTGCACATTTATCAAGACCAGATAACATTCTTACAACATCTGAAAAAGTTTTAACTACTTGCAGCTGTGCTTTCAGTACCTCATCTGATGAACTATACAATCATTTACAAAAAGATGTGTTTACACTTTGTTGTTCTCTGGAGCCAAATTGTAGCCATGACCTAATCTGTTAAGTAGATAGCTTAATGGGTTAACGGCAAGATAAAAGAGCAGTATCATCCTAGAATATCCCCTTTGAATTTTTATCCCAGGAAAAATACCTTGTCCTTTATCATGGCATAACTGCAAAGTTGTTTGCTACTGTTTCTTGGTGTCTGCAATGTAATTGATTAGTGTGGAGTGTATCTTATACATTTTTAAATACTCGTTTATCCATGTTTTTTTTTTTTTTTTTTTTTTTTGTAACAGTTCTTCATTATGATTTTATTCAACAACAAATGATACTTTGTTCCATCTGCCTTTCTTTTGTTACCCTTTTTTTGTATTGCCATGATTGATTTGTTTTTCCAAATGTCAAAAAACTATCGGCATCAATTCCAGTATATAGTTTATACATCATTGGAAGGCAAGTTATTGGTCCTAAGTTTTTAGGATTTATTGCAGATTCACTCTTAAGTAGTAGCATTGTTTTTTCTGTTAACCAGGTCGGTGTCTGGTCAGGCTGCCCACATAAATATATCTTACTCATGATAAACCTCCATGTAAAGATGTTAATACTTTAAGCTAGAAATTAGGTACTGCATGTGGCTCTAGGGTTTTCTAGGTAGGACCTTTTCTTAACTTTGCTTCAATCTCTCTCACCATTACTACATCCCATTTCATATTCTGTACGTTTGCACAACCTGTTTTTTTTTTCTTTTAATTCTCCTATCAATTCAGCATCTTATTTTGCACAGGATCTTCACAGATATTTCTCCAAAATGCATCTGTTTCTTTTTTTTGGTGGTGATTCAACTAGTTTTGCTTTGTTTCCCAATTCTCTATTAAACTATTTTGGGTCATCAATACATTGCTTATTTTGTACTTTTTCTCTATTCTATAATTTCATGATTGCATCTGATTTCTCCCCTTCCTTTCCCTTAATGCCCTGTGTTTTTGTGGTACGACTTCATCTGCTATTAATTTAGTTGCACAGCAATATATCCTATTTAGTTCTATTATATTGCATGCATTTCTATGGAAATTCCTAATTACTGTATTAATTTGTTTTATCAGATGTCTAACTTTTTGGGTTTTATTGACTTTCTGTAGTCTATTTCTTTCATTGATCTTTATATGTTCATCCATCTCTATTAAATCAAGGAACTCTTCTCTTAGGTCATTTTCTTCTAAACTGAGGGCACATCCTTTGTTTTCCATTTCCCGTGGGCATTCTACAGAAAGTTTCAGAACATCTTCCTCGGCCACATTCTCATTTAGTTTCATCCTGTGTCACCCGTTGCCCTTTCATATGGGAACTCACTGGCCTATCACTTCACGACATTGACTATGTCAGAGTTACCACGGTTTCCCGTTTCTTGACAACTGAGCTTTTGTACTAGTTTCCTATGGAATGCTCCAAAATATCTTCCTATGAGAGCTAGGGGTTTTGTTCTAGTGCCTTCAGGATGAAATTTTTTCTCAACTATGAAATAATTGCCATGGAAGTGTTGTTAAATTGACATCCTGAGAAATTCAAATATTCACACAGCGCAAAGAGAACTGTTCCACAAAATCATCATATCAAAGGTAACGATCAACAAAAGAAAATATCGCTATTACGGTAATCTATAGCTATGGCATCATCGCACATACTAATACTACGTATTAATATCCATGCTCATATTAGCCAGACTTTAAGCACAATTAATGTGACCAAAGCAGTATGCAAACATTTCAAATTTTAATACAAGTAGTACAAATATAAATATTTGAACAGATACGCAAGCCGACCAACTGGGCTGAAAATGCACGTTTTGTAACCGTGATTCATTGACTGTAACAGTAGGGATGCACATACCCCGCAACCTGCAGACATTAAAAATAAGAAAAAGGCCATTGAACAGTAGGGACATCCAGATAAAAATCTGAATTTTAATTAGCATAAAATTTGAATTCCAAGTAGCATACAGTTGTTTCTGCTTCTAGTATGAATGTAGGATTCTGTTTAGAAACATGTTAAGAAAACGGTGACAAAAATGATATAAAGATACAAGCGCACTATCCGAGAGAGAATGCGTAACCTTTATAGACTTCAATGAACTGTATTTCAAAATTTTAATACAAAAATTCATTTATTTTTGTTTCTGAAAAAGAGAGAGAAAACAAGTGCCCTATTTCTTGACATTATTGTTGCCACTAGTACGCTGGTCATGTTTTGTGGCTTTGTGTACTAGACAGCTTCAGAAATCACATGTGATGAGGAGGATTCAGAAAATTGTGTGAAGAGGCAAGTCATCGCTGAAAATAGCGATGACTCCAAAAACAGGGATATCCTGTTCAGGGGGCACTCAGACCTGAAAATAGGAATGCTCCTTCAAGACAGGGTCGGTTGAGAGGTCTGAGGAAGCATAGGAATGTCTTACCTGTAAGTATTTAGTGAGTATGCTGTGACATGTCCACTCTACTGAAGGCATGTGAGGCAGTGGACATGGTAGATACTATGACTTTTCTAAAATATTTGTTGTAGTATGCCTTTAATTACTGGTGAACCTTAATTGCTTTGTGTGCTTTGGAACAGATTTTATTTTATATGGAACAACTCAGAGTTTTAGGAAAGCAAATATTTTTAGAGATAAGTAAACATCATGGAGGTCTACCAGCAATTAACTCAAGTTATCACCACCATTGTGGTAGAACCATGTCTGAAATGCCTTTAGTGTGCTTGGTGGTTCATTAGTGCATAACATGTATTTTATGGTATAAACTTCTTTTGATGACTGGTTACTGTAATGAATTCTCATTTTTAAGACAATTTCTTGTGTCCTATTCTCCATGTATAGTGAAAATGAGATACAACTCTTAACATCGCCATACACATGGACATACAAAGCCCTCCAGTTTGAGCCACCAAGTGACATTATTTAGCTTAGAGATAAAGGGAAGGATATAGCAGACTGGTCTTGACCATACTCAAGCTAAATTGGCAAATAAAATCTTTGATCTAGTAACTAAAGGAATAAGGCATTGGTTCCACGGGAAAATACTCTGCAAAAATCACTGCCTTTATTTCAGTGCAAAATTCTATCATGCAGAAAAACGGAAAATAAAAACTTAGGATTTCTTCACCTGAGTACCAGCACTGAACACCACTGTACAACATAAAGGAAGAGTAAATAGTTATCTGTTCCTAGAAGAATTACCTTCCTTTTTAAACACACTTCAGTTCAATAAATAATTGACCCTCTTAGCACTGAGAGACATTTTTCATAAATTACCCCTGCAACCTGGAACAGGTTCGTAAAAGCCAAAAACAGACAACCTAGGATCATGGACGTCACAGTGGTGCAGAGCGTTGCCTTGTTAGCTCACAACAAGAGGTTCTCTGGTTTAATACTTGGCTGGGATGCCTTCAGTGCGGAGTATGCATGCCATCGCTGTGTTCATGTGAGTTTCCTCCTGGTGCTCCGCTCTTCTCGCACATTAAAAACACTTGCATCTGGAGCATTTCTCTCAGGGCCTCTGCTGAAAATTGGCTCGTTCTAAGTTGGTCTTTCCTGGTAAACAAATGTTAAATACATAAGTAAATAAATCATTCATTTATAAGGCTTCTAAAAAAGTATTTGGTAGAGGAAAATTGATGTACTCACCATGACAAGCCCATCTGAAAAGTCGACCTTATGTACCCTACATTACTACTCAAAATTGTATTCATCCAAGATACCAATATCTTTGTAAAATATGTATATGTATATATATATATATATATATATATATATATATATATATATATATGTATGTATATATTCTTTCGGCTTTTCCCGTTAGGGGTCGCCACAGCGGAGCTCCGGTCAGCTAATGATTGGCAGTAGATTTTTACGGTGCCGAGGTGCCAGCCTGATGCCCAACTTCAATGAAGGCGCACCCATTCATGCATGTCATTTGAATGACACTCTACCATTGGGAGGACATGCAGACTCCACACAGAAGGCGCTCCAGCCAAGAATAGAAAGGGAGAACCTCTTACTGTGAGGTGACAATGCTACCGCTGCACCACCGGGCCGAACCTCTTGCTGTGAGGCGACAACACTACTGCTGCACCACTGTGGCTTACTATATATACATATATATATATATATATATATATATATATATATATATTTATTTATATATATATATATATATATATATATATATATATATATATATATATATACTTATTTATATATATATATATATGTGTGTGTGTGCGTGTGTATACATATATGGGTCTTCTTCACATCACGTAAATCTCATTTGACTGATTTCCATTTGACTGAGATCAAATCACCTAATTCTCAAAATATTGAAAACTCATTTGACTGACTGTCGATTCACTGAAAGCTTACAATGCTAACTTTCAAAATACTAAATTTTAAACCATAGATATACACATATACAGCACTAATGACCTCTTACCAGAATTTAAAAACTACCTACTTTACCCTCTTAACAGTAGCCAGACTATATAAAACCAAACTAGGTAGGGGGCTATGCCACCCACACCCCCTAACTATATATACCAATTCCAAGATTGCACTCCAGTGAGGAAAAGGACATATACCTTTTACTTGCCTGACAGTACTCCACACTCTGCCATTACTGCATGGAAAGCAAAACACATTTGCTGTATTACTTTAGATACTTCCCATAAAAATGTAGAGACACATACCCACATTTAGAAACGCTACAACACTACTTTCTACTTGACTATCGGTATTCTGACAGTCAGCACTGTAAGTTACAGAAATTCTTTTTATCACAAACAAGTCACAGGTGAAGGGAAACCAACATCATGTCTATAGGTTCATAGGTGTGTACTAAGCTAATGGCCCTGGAGCCTTTACAAGCCTAGCCCATAGGATTACCCTGGTATTGTGCCGCCTGACGTTAGTTCCCATTGCCTCTATCAAGCAGAAGCACTGCAGTGATCCCTGGGGTGAACTTTCGATTTCCCAACTGACTCATCAAGATTTCTCTAGAAGAGAGCAGGTGAGGTGCTCTGCTTGACATGTATGGGAAGTCCATTCCAGAGCATGGGCAATCTCTGGGTTATGAATCTGTCCCTCCAGCATGTTCTGTTGATTGTGATAATGAGGTTGAGGTCTCTGGACTGTGTGGTGTGAAGGAATTTGGATTTCTTTAGATGTAGCATTTCTAACAGAGCTGGGTCAGACATGGCTTTGTAAGTTGAGCAGAGATAACCTGTCTTAGATGATATGAGATAGAGAATAGCTGGAGTTTGTACTGTCCATGTGTTTAAGGCCTAGGATCCTCTTCCTGAGGTACTTTTGTGTCCTTTCCAGCTGTTGCCTGTGTCTAGTGAGGTACATGCCAAATGAGGCATTATACTATGATTGCCCTAATGAGGGAAGAGTAGAGAGAGAGAGATGACCTCCTCCTTCCTGGATTTAAAACACTTTGTAATGAGATGTGCCACACAGACTTTCTGACCACAGTGGCAATGTGGTGGTTGAAGGAGAGGTTTTCAATCTGTGCCCCCAGATCTCTCATAACACCTTCAGTGTTTAGTGGGCTCCCATCGATGTGGTAATTGGTGGGAACTGAGTTTTTCCCAAAGGGGACAATGACACATTTTTTGGCATTAACCTTAAGGCTATGGTTTTGACACCAGTGATTGACCTCAGTGAGGCCTTTCTGTAGAATGTCTGCATCATTTGGGGAGTTAATAATGGCTCCCAGCTTGCAGTCATCTGCGATCTTGGTCAGCCAGAGTCCTTACGTGTAGCCTGGACTTTTGAGAAGTAGATGCCAAACAGGAGAGGAGCCAAGTCCAATCCCTGTGGGACTCCACTAGTGACTGGCCATCAGTCTGACTTGGAGTCCGCTACTTTCACACTGTGGGTTCTATCTGTAAGCCAATTTGCAACCCGCATAGTGATACAGGGGTTGATGCCTAGCTTGGTGAGTTTATCAATCATTCCTGAGTGGGGAATGGTATCAAAGGCTTTGACCAGATCAAGGCAAGTGGTATGAACTGCCTTGCCCTCATCCACAGCTCTGGTGACTGACTCAAAGAAGTCAGCCAGGTTGAGCAGGCATAAACTACCTTTCACAAAACCAAATTGTGTGGGATCTAGAGTTGGGAGATTACCTATACCCTTGTTAATTAGGTCCATGATGATGCGCTCCATAGCCTAACATATCAGACTTGTCAGGCTAATGGGGAAAATAATTCTCAGGGTCTGTAATCACTCCCTCTTTATGGAGAGGGATGAAAGTAGCAGTGTGCCATTTGGTAGAGACAAAGCCAGAAGTGAGGCTATGATTGAACAGGGCAAACAGATGTGGTGCCAGTTCACTTTGTAGTTCATGTAGAACATATCCAGGGATATTGTCGGTTCCCATGGAAGCTGTATTCTTGGCCTTGGACAATGCAGCTTTAACCTCTGCTGCAGTAATGCTGGGTGCCTGGCATTCCTCTGGTATTGTGATTGATCCTTTGGGTGGGGTAAAGTTGGCACTGAATCTGTCAGCCAGTATGTTACAGTATCTGTTAGCTCAGTGTAGGAGGTACCATTGTACAGTAACTCAGAGCAAACCTGGATATTACCATAGAGATTCTTGGTATAACTATAGTAGGCTTTGTGGTTGCTTTTAGTATCTTCACAATTCTGCCTTCATAGCTAGCTTTAGAGATTTTGATGAGGGATCTCATCTTTTTGTTGAGACTAATAAGGGAGTTTTTCCAGTTTTGGGACTTAAACTTTTTCTGCAACAGTTTCTTCCTTCTGTTGTAGAGTTTAATGGCAGGGGATCACCAGATTGGCTTCCTTTTTTTGGAGGAGAGTGTCTTGGTTCTGTTGGGTATTCCATGCATTTATGTACGTGTCCTTACAGTGCATTGGTGTATGATTCTGCAGACATGCATCTATTTTTCATTGACACGGGTGCTGTAAAGTTAGCCACCTCTGTTTTTAGTAGCCCAAAGTCAGCTTTGGAGAAGGTTTTTATGGTGGTAACTTTTGTGGGAGGTGTGGGTGAGTTGTGGATTTCAATGGTGATTAATTTGTGGTTGGATCTAACCAGGGAGGAACTGACTGTTGGTGTAGAGCAACTGTTGCCCATGTTGGTATCATGGTCAAAGATTTTTCTTCCTGTAAGGGGGGTAAGAATGACCTGGTCTAGTGCATTGGAATTGATGAATTCCAGGAAGTGTTGGACCAGTGTATTGGTGCCCGAGTATTTTTCCCAGTTGATGGAGGGTAGTTGAAGTCACCTAGTATGACAGTATTGGGTTGGACCCTAATAGTTTCCAGGGTGCTTGGGAATGTGGAGTGAGAGTCTTGGGACCTGAATTGCCGTCTTACCCAATGTTAGATCTACCTAAAGTATTTCATATGCGTTATGCTGGGCTACTTGTCTGGAGGTGTGCATATCCTTTATCAATATGGAGACATCACTTCCTTTGGAGCTTTGGTCCATGTTCTGAGGCCAAAAGGTGTGGCATGAGTTTTAGCTTAGTAGCACAGAGGTGCTTTCTGCTGCTTTAAACCAGGTCTCTGTTACAGCACAAATGTCGATGTTCTCCATTTTGAGGAGTGCTTCGAGCAAGTGAATCTTGAGGTCCAGACTTCTAGCGTTGAGCAACATGACCCTCAGATTGCATTTATTTATAGCTGTTACAGTGGTAATTTGATCTTTTGAACATCACCTAAAACAGCACTATGGGGTGGCAAGAGCTTTAGCCATTATCTGTAAACACAGGGGTTGACAGATGCACGCCATCAGTGGCAAAGCATCAAGGTCCATCAATCATGTCATCCTAAGCAGACAGATACTGGGATCCCCTTAGAATGACATCAGAAACTTAGACAATTGTTGAAGTCAATCATTTTCTGCTTGTACTGCTGTGGTATCAGTCTGGGCAATGGTAGGATGCTGCTCAGGGCTAGGGTCATAACTGTCTGGGCCACACAATCTGAAAGCTCCTCCATGTCTCTCTCCATTTAGTCCAGGGAGGTGCATCTCAGGGCATTCACACCCATATGGACAGTGACAGTGTCGTACTTGTGGAGTGACCTGAGTGCATGTGTTGTCACATTCTGGCATCTAATAGCTGACTGTCAACTTCACCTTATTCAACCTAGTGAGTGGGACAGTGTGGCTCACTATCGAGTCACCTATGATTAGTGTATTGGGCAAGCTGTTTTGCCTTGGGGGCTTAGATTGAGTGGCACACTGTGTAGGTGAGCTATGTGTCTTGTGGTTTTTGCTGTGTTGTGGTGGTCGAGTGCATTTCTGCCTTGGAGGTCTCTGGTGTTTGGGTAGATTTCTATTGAGAGCCTCCAGGAAGGTGGGTGTGTAGTTTGTGTTTTTATGTGAGAGCTGTGATGGTGGATGTTCTGGAGGGCTATATGTTGTATGTGGTGTGGTGCAGGTGTTGACCTTCTCTTGATAAGCTATTCCCATCTTTTCTTGAGAGTGCATGGCTTCCAATTTGGATATATAAGTGCATCTCTAACAAGTCTGAGTGTTGGGAGGTAATAGAGAGTTATCTGTGAATGCCCAAGTTCACCAGGTTAATAAGAGGAAACACAGGGAACTCAGCTTTAGACATGCCAGGAGGGATGGTCATTATTACTGAAGTACTGAAGCTATTTCTTTATATATTCCTTTTACAGGAAACATATCACTTAAGGTGTCTGAGTCTGAACAGAACAATGCCAAACACTTGAGGGGAAATTAATACACAGACTCTGAAAATGTAAGGATTAAGTATTTAGGTAGATATCCTGAAGTTAGGAAGAAATCAATTAGTACTTAGTGAAAAATAAAGAATTAACTTGTCAAGAATGAAGAAAAGAGGGGAGTCACATGAATGGCTACTGCCTGGCTACTACTAATGCTGGCCTCAGCACAGCTTCACGCTGTTGAGATACAATACTCGTTTGCTTCTTCAATCACCAGAAGCAAAATGTTAGCAAAGATCCCAAGAAGAGAAGCAGGCCACAGCCTGTTTGGTGATCCACAGTCTTGTTCCAGATGTTACAAGGGGTCTGCAGGCGTGTAGCCTTTTTCTGGTAGATGCATCAAATAGCAACCAGACCAATCAGGTACGTTAAGCACAGAAACTCACTCTCCATCCAGAAAGATTCTGGAATCAGTGCACTCTGCTCCTACTCTCACCAGGATCAGAATGTAAGCACAGATTCCAAGTTGTCACCTTAAAGCAATTATTATAGCAATAACCCACGCCTGGGTGTGGGTAATGCTGGATTTACCCACGGTTGGCGTGGTTTGGCCCCGAGGGCGAAGCCCGAGGCACCAAACAAAGACAACCGTGGGTAAATCCAGCATTACCCACACCCAGAAGTGAGTTATTATATATAATGCCATTATTTAAGAAAAGAAATAATTACTTTTCTTAAATAATGGCATTGTATAATGCCTCTTTGCTGCCCTTCCGCACCTGTCTGGTGTTCCGCGGCAGTTCTGATGTACTGCACATGCCTACGCAGTACATCAGAGCTGTGGGCAACGTTCTCCGTTGCTTTTTACTGTCTCGCTATGTTAAATGGGTTTAACATAGCGAGACAGCTTTAAAATAAGCAACGGAGATCTCTGTTGCTTATTTTAAAGCTGTCTCGCTATGTTAAACTCATTTTACATAGCGAGACAAGTAAAAAGCAACGGAGATCGCAAGATCTCCGTTGCTTTTTACACACTGTGTCGCTATGTTAAAGGAGTTTAACATAGCGAGACAGCTTTAAAAAAAGCAACGGAGATCTCCGTTGCTCTGTTAAACTCTTTTAACATAGCGAGACAGTGTTTTATACTAACGGAAAAAGTCCGGGCGACCGGACCTTTTTCCGTTAGTATATTGAGGGATTTACAATGGGCACGCTGGTTGGGCTGGCCAATCATCGTGCACGTTTTTAGGGTAGGCATTGTATAATAAGCTTTTTGGTGGTCAGCAGTGTCCAGGAAATGTAACTGCACTCCTCCTCCTCTCACTAGGAGAAAACAGAAGCACTAATCCCAAGATGGCTATTGAGAGGCTGAATGTGGTCTCTCCAATAACTGGTGGTCTTGCAGTAGATGCTTAAAGGTAAGATGAAAAAAATGGTTTATCCAAAATACTGCAGCGTGCACTAGAGGAGTTAGATGTGAAAGTAGGTAACTTAAGTTTTACCTGTCCAAAAAGTTAAGTTTTAGTGGACAGTCACTATTTTTAAAACAGCAAGATAGACTGAAAGGGGGTGGTCACTTTTATATTCTGGTAATATGTAATACAGTAGGATGGCCAATAAATGTTTTGGCTTACAATTCAGTGAAATGAGATTCAGTCAAATGACTATTCAATATTTTGAAAATTAGGTGATTTGGACAAATGAAATTCGGTCAAATTAAATTCAGTCAAATGAGATTTAGGTGATGTGAAGTAGACCCATATATCCATATATATATGCGTGTGTGTGTATATGTATATATATATAGATATATATGTATATATATATATATATATATATGTATAGATACGTAGATATAGAGATTCACTTTATATCCTTGAAATACTGAAATGTTGAAATTCAGTATGTCAAGGCTATAAAGTTGAAACCTAACAAGAATGAAAACTTAAGAGCGAAATTCAAAATCTTGCATACTGGAGATTTTGAATTCGCGCTTCTGCTATCCACAAACACACACCTTCCTCCCCACACACACACACAAGCTATGTACTACATAAAATTAGGGGGCGAAGCCCCCCTGCACCCCCCACGCCCCCCTTCTTAAATATTCTAACTCTGAGGTCGCACTACATGCAAAAACACACAAAACACCACCACACAAGCTACATTCTCCTCGCACACACATCACAGCAAACTAACACACACCACAGCCCCTACCCAAAATCCTTAACACATCAACACCTATCTGAATCAATGACCATAGTGAAACACCAGAAGTACTAATTCAAAACCTCCGCTATGCAAGGTTTTGAATTTCACACTTCTGAGGTTTCGCTGTTTTCAGGATTCCACTTTATGGGCTCGAAATACTGAATTTCAGTATTTCAGTATTTCAAGCTTCTAAAGTGAATCCAGATATAGATACAAACACACACACACACACACACACACGCATATAGAAAATATACACACAAGGCTTTGTAAATGAATCTCTTTTCACACCCCGTAACACCTGTTTGTTGCTCAACGAGTGAATCAAATGGCCATTTCTAATGTACTACTTGTACTGCTTTATAGAGTACTTCACATGAACATATAGTTATTAACTTATACTCCGTTATTATGCTGTACTTTTCTTTATAGGTTCATAGGTAGGTACTAGGCCAGCTGCCCTTGTGGGTCATTTCTATGCATAGCTAGTTTCTCTTCTTGTGTTTGAAGCACATTTTCCAATGTGGTTAGAAATTGGCCTTACTCATCCCATGGTTACTAATTATGTACTACCCCTAATGAGAATAACTGGGGCTCACACTGTAGATATGATAGGGATGCATGATTTATAGTTTTACTATGTTACACTTGAGACATGATGCTCAGTCTCCTCGTGCCTCAGACAAGCCCATAAACCTTATCATCAAATTTAAATAAATAGAAAAATAATTGATGCACAGGTGCTTGATCTTCAAATGATCATCAGATCTGCAGTATTCAGGCCATGTGACATCAACCAAGGCGTTGTAAGTGTGAAAAATATTCATATGTACACAGACACCCATGCATATCCTGCACAGTTGGTGCACACACAGACATGCCTGTGTGTTCTTGTCTTTGTATAGTTATGTAAATAAATCCATATAATTACATATAATTATGCATTGCACATATCAAGGATTTCTAACAACATTTTTACTTTAATGTTATGTTTAGCATTACTATTCGGCATGCTAGCAGCAAAGACTAACTTAAGTTGATTCTTGACTCGCTCAGTAATAAAATGCAAATGTTTTCTGCTTCCAATATTTGTTCAACCCTAATAAAGAAAGAACATACATACATAATTTCTAAGCATAGATTATTTATAGGTTGTTTATTTTTTGTAAGACAGTTTAGGCCCCAAATGCAATCCACTTTATACTGCAGCCATATCTATATTCATACCTAACACTTCAGGTCACATGTAAACCTCTAGGGATATCTCATAAAGTCTGGTTCATGAAAGGCAAAGGGAAAATGTAATACTGCATGAAATGAAAGAGATTTACAGAAACCATCAATCAGTTATTTTCTAGCATGAAACATTTGTTGAAACAACACAATAAAAAGCAATAAAAATGGATTTATTTGAGCAAGTGCCAAAACTGTGCTGTTCCTTTTTCCTCATAAAAGGGCATACCTCTTAGATCTGCACTTTCTCACCAGAGACCTGCACTGGGCTTAACAGGGCACATCAATGCCATTTTGATTAGTTTATTTTTTAATATGCAAGTTATGTAATTGTTTTATTTATTATTTATGAACTGAAAATACCCTGGACATTTTAAAGTCCAGTTTTCTATGCTGTTTGATGTTGTTTAGAGGAGAATTTATCAGATCTCAGTAGAATGTATTTCTATTTTTATGTAAGTTGCATATTGGCAGTTTATAGATAGCACAGGATATTCACCTGAAATATTACTATAATTGTATTCAGAAATTAGACCCTGGCAGTAAACAAATGAACTCTGAACATGTATTTAACTACACTAGTGAGAAAAAATGCTCATATCAATGGCCACAATGTAAATAACCTAACCTTATTGCTCAGACTTCATCTGGTGTTAATATCATTAGAGTGAAATGCATTCTAGATATGGGTACACAAACTAGCCATTATATAATACATTTATAGGTTCATAGGATCTTGGGTAATTACTAGTAAGTAGATCTAGCAGACCATTATGAAAATAGTGCAAATTGCACTGTTTGTTTCAGAGTCAGAATACACAATTCAGGGGTAAATTTATGGATCCCATCTGCTCATCATGGATGGCTTCAATGCGAGCTTGGGATATATTTTGTTAGGTGGAGCTTGCTCATAGCTAGGAGATCCTTTGGGGTGGAAAGACATCTATCACAACAACAGGATTCTGTTTAAGGACATGAATCTATATTGCAATTTATAGTGAGTGTAGGTAGCAGATCTAGTTTGTTAGACGTCTAAGAGGATAATCAGGACTGGAGCCTTTATAGCCATGTAGGCAAAACAGATTTCATTTTTAGCCTGTAAGAGATGATGTTAAACAACATGTAATTTAATTCTTCTGTTTCTCTTGCACCACACTCTCATGGTCCTCATTAGGGATTAGATGAAAGGAAGAATAATCTTGTCTGAGGATGATGTGACATTGCTAATTACATGGACAAGGTGGAATGATTTACTAAGAGTAGCCCATACTTAGAGGTCAAATGAGAGTTCATTGACAACAAATGTGTATAGAACCCCAGTAATCGTATCCGGTTTGTGTGTGGTATCACTTAGTGTTACATGGGTGCTCTTGGTTCCTGAGTTTGAATCTATGATTCTGACACCAGGTACTGTACTTTAAGCCCTCTTGCAGGATAGGAATGTATTGTTTTCAGCTAAGAGAAACAAAATCAACCATAGACCTTTAACATCCGGGAAGCTTTTACTCAATAGGAAGAAATTGAGTAAGAAGTCTTCAGTACCGCATAGCAGTGACCACACAGTGCAGTAGATAAAACTGATTATTTTATCTGATGTCTTGGCACAATTGCCTTCAAGGAGTATAATACATTCACAAACACCTATCCCTTATATAATGAACATAATTAAACACTTAATTCAATTAATAAACATTTGAAGTCGCAATTAAAGTAAAACCCGCCATTTAAGCTCCACATTCATTCCCTTAGGAATCATAGTATCAAATTTTAATATATACAAAGCTTCTTTGTACAGAAGTTTATTTTTAATACTTTTTTCAGCAAAACAAATATCTTTTCTTTTCCAAAATGGTTCCTTTTAACCCCATAGACTACTCCTGATATACTCTATAAAAATGTTCTGCCACTGAACTTTGTTCCCTTTTATTATCAGTATCTCAAATATGCTCTAAAGGGCCTTGTTTTAAAGGCTCTTTTAGAGTCTCCAATGTAAAATTTATTACAAGGGCACTTCAGGGCATAAATAATGCCCTCAGTGGCACATATAAATTGACCCTTTACTTTAAATCTTAGTCCATTCATTTTATCAAAACTACATGAAATATATTTACAGGCTTTACACCTTCCACAGCCCATTGTGCCCTGATGACTAATCATGATGTTTAAATTAGAAGAAGGCATAAATTTTCCCCTAACTAAAAAATTTCTTATATTCCTTCCAACTTTCAGATATTTTAAGCTTTTTGGGCATCCATTCACTAGCATCTTTTAACGAATTTAGGAAACCCCAAAATATTTCGCCAGATTTACTAGTATATCACTGAAGCAGCTGTAAGTTGTGACAAAATATATCTCTGATGCATTTTTCTTGTTCATAACATCTGGTTTATATCCCCCCTTATTTTCTTTATTATGTTCATTTATTAATTTGTTCATTATTATGTTCATTTATTAATTTGAGCCAACAACTACATAGTGTTTCCTTGTATCCCCTTGATTCAAACATAACACAAGTTCTCAGTACTTTGTTGATGCTTTCAGATTGTTTTCAAGAAATATTTTTTTTAGGACTTCCAGTCACAGTACCAGATAACAGAAACTTAATGAATTTGTAAAATGCTGTTACTGCAATGCATGCAGTATAAATAGTAAGCATTCAGAGACATGCAGTATAACATTTATATTTATATATATATATATATATGTACATACGTGTGTGAAAAAAAATCGCAAAATAATTGTAATTGTTGATGCATGGAACTCCACAGATGTATTTCATGGCTTTATAAAATATAAATGCTTAAAATGAAACAAAAAATACAGTAGAGGAGGATAAGTGCTACTACTGGTACATGTTATGGATCACACACTAGAAAATGAAAAAGGGGTCCTGATGGAGAGTGAGTCAGCAAGCAAAGAAAGAGTAGTAGTGCTGAAATGGAACTCATCCTCAAGTCTTGGTGAGTACCTTCATGAGGTAGACCCTGTTTTCTACAAAATCTCACCAAGGCAATACTGATATTTAGACTGTATTTATGTAGCATACATCATAGACAGAAGTAAGTCAAAAATTAAAAAAGATAGCTGAGTGCACAAGACCCATTATAAAAAAATACCCAATCCTGATAGGCCCACTAGTGCTATGACTGGAAAAACTGACTGTAGAATCCTCAAAATACAGAAACATTCCTACAATGGGGTCAGGCCAGGCCCAGGGGAAGGGTGGCCCTCCTGTTGTAGAAGGAAGTAACAATCCACAAAAATCACAAAAGGTGATAGAGAGCCATAAAGACAATAGAGTGGACTATTGAGGATAAGAAAGAAATTATGTATTGTTACTATTATGCAAAAATCCCACAATTTCCATACTCTATATATAAAAAGATTGAGATAAATTAGTGAAAAGAAAAATACTTCTGCAAGAGAAACTGTAAGAAGCTTCAAATAAAAATCTGTGGTCATTAATATAACAGATTTTTGAAAAATGGTGTATAGACCAAGAAACTTTGATCTGTTTGGAAAAAGAAGCATCTGAGGAGGTAAGAAAATATAAACAACATAACCTAGATATTTTTGAAAAGTACAACAAAGAAATATGGACATGGGAAAGAAAGACTTGATATGCTACAATATTTATGCAAAGGTGAAAGCCAGAATAAAAAACATAAAAAAAGCAGCCTCAAAGATATTCAAAGAAAAATACAGGCAAAGGCATCCAGACACAGAACATTTTACAATAAAAAATATCACAAAGAGGGAATGTGGAAAAGCAATTTAATAAACTAGAACTTAAAAAAAATAGAAGTTGAGGTTATGGAGTGCCTGCAAAGTGAAGGATTTGATGTAGAAGGTGCAACACAGATTACATCACAGCATAATGGAACAAGTTTCCAAAGTAAGACGAAACAGGAAGATCAGGAGATGTCTGATGAAGAAATATGGACATGGGAAAGAAAAAGAGAGTTAATATGGTGTAATGTCTATGCAAAGGGGAAAGCAAAACTAATCAATATAAAAAAAAAGTAGCAACAAAGATATTTGAAGAGCAATACAGGCAGAGGATTGTGGACATGGCAAATTTTATGATACAAGAAATAAAAAAAGGAGATCAGTAATGCAGGAGATAAAGAAGTAGAAACTGAGGTTATGGAGTACCTGCAAAGTGGACAATTACGTGTAGAAAATCTAAGTCAGAAAGTACCACAAAAGGATAGAGCAGTGGAACTCAAATTAAGTTGAAACCAGTAGAATGGGAAGCAATTGGTCAGGTGCCATATGAAGATATTTTGGAGCCTTCCACATGAAATGAGTATAAACATTCACTTGAAGCTGGATGGCAAATGAAGGAACAGGAAACTGGAAACTCTGATACAGTTAATGTTGAGTAGTGATAGGCCAAAGAGTTCTCACATCACAGAGCAACGGAAGGCACAGGATGAAATTGAAGAGGATGTGGCACAGGAAGAAGCAATAAAACTTTCTATAGAATGCCCACAGGAAATGTAAAACAAAAAATGTGCCCTCAGTTTAGAAGAAAACGAGCTAAGAGAAGAGTTGCTTGACGTAATAGAAACAGACATATTAAGATCAATGAAAGAAATAGATGGCAGAAGGTCAGTAAAACTTCAAAAGTCTGAAGTTTGATAAAACAAATACAATAATTAAGACTGTCCATAGAGATCCATGTGATATAACAGAAGTAAATAGGATATATTGCTGTGCAGCTAAATTGATAACTGATAAAGTTATACCACAAGAACACAGGGTAGTGCAGGGGAGAAAGGGGAGAAATTGAATATCATCACAAGAGTTTTGAATAGAGAAAACTATAAAGCAACTAAGACAATAAGTGTCACTGTTAGAAGAGGAAACAGATCAATGAAAATGCTTAGGAAAAAAGATATAAGAGCAATGTGCAGTATTAGAACAGATCAGGATGTATCATGCACTATTGCAAAGAAACAAAAAATCACAGCACAGGCAGACAAACTAATATGATACACAGATAAATATAAAGAAAAAGTACAAAATAAGCTATTTATTGATGACCCAAAAGAGTTTTATATAGAACTGGGAAACGGGGTAAAAGGAATCGAAAGACCACCAAAAAAAAGAAATAGATACATTTTGGAGAAGTATTTACGAAGATCCTGTGGAACGTAACATAAAAAGAAGTAAAAGAAAGAATAAGAATTTTAAAGGTATAGGATATGAAATGGGATGAAGTAACAGCCAGTGAGATTGAAACAAAGTTAAGAAAAGCCTCTAATTGGAAAACCCCAGACCCAGATGCAGTACCTAACATCTAGTTAAAAGTATTAACATCTTTGCATGAAGATTTAGCCGTGAGTAAGAACTGTTTATTTGCATACCCTGAGCAGACACCAACCTGGCTAACAGGATTACAGTACTCCTACTTGAGATAACCTGCAAGTGCCTGAAGTATAGACCGTAATGTTGCCTTCCGACGACGTATAAACTATACACGGGTATTGATGCCAACAGTCTCTATAGTCATTTAGAAGAAAACTCAATTACAACAAAAGGGCAATAAAAGAAAGTCGTATGGAACAAAGGATCATTTGCTGATAGTCATAGTAAAGTGGTGTAAGAATGGGGAATAATTTAAGTATGGCATGGATTGACTACAAAAAATCATTTGATATTCAAGAATAAGAGAGTGCTTAAAAATGTATAAGATACAGCATACAGTAATCAACTACATTACAGTGACCATGAAACAGTGGCAAACCACTTTGCAATTAAGCCATGATAAAGGACTAATTATTGCAGCAATAAAAATTAAAACTAGGATATTCCAAGCTATAGGCCGTGGCTATAACTTGGCTCCTAGAAAACGCAACTCATCTTCTCTTTGTCAATTTGACACGGCTTAGCTCATCAGATAAGGAACTGAAAGGACAACTGTAAGTTGTCAAAACTTTTCAGATATAAGAGTCATTTGGTCTTGATAAATGTGCAAAAGCAACCTTAAAAGCAGGAAAATTGCAGCACCAAAAAAACATCAGTTTGGGACAAGAATGTGATCTAAAAACTTTAGCAAGAGATTGTGTGTAAATATTTGGGAATTGATGAAGGATCAGCAATAAAATATGAAAAAAATGTAAATAAAACTTAGTAAGGAGTATTTTAGAAGACTTAAATTAATCCTAAAAACAGCATTGACGTCTAGGACCAAAATCCAAGCTTTAAACCACTTTGCTCTTCCTGTCCCTAACTTAATGTTTTGGAGTGACTGATTGGCCCCAAAATGTGTTTGACTGATTAGATAGGAAAACAAAGTGGATGCTTCATGCTCACCAAATGATTTATAAAAATTATGTATTCCCCATTCCAAAGGAGGGCAAGGGCCTCCTTGAAACTGATTACATGTATATATCTGCAGTCATATGGTACTCCACACACCTACTGATCTCACAAGACCCAAATGTACTGAAAGTTTTGAAACATGAGGAGAATAAATCTAAGATGACTTCCCTGCTTAGGCTAACAGAAGCATTTCAATGTCAAGCAGGAATGGAAATCAAACCTCAAGTGGATTAAAACCAGGCAGCAACTGAATGTGCCAAAAAACAAAAGGAATATAAGGTGAAGGACCAGATGAGAAGGCAAGAAATGTGGAAAATGCATAAATATAGTCGCAAGTATAGAAAACTTCTGGAATAATCCCATGCTGAGCATGATCCAATGCAGGAATGGTTAAGGAGAGGTGAATTCCAACCAAACAATGAAAGGTTAATATTTGCAGCATAAGATAGTGGGCTATGTACACGTTGGTTTCAAAGTCGATTGAAAATGTGGATTTAACAGACAAATGTAGGTTTTGTAAAACAGAATTGGAAAAAGCTGTACACCTTGTTGCTGGTTACAACATATTAATGGCAGAAAGATTGTATGCTGAAATGCATAATAATGTGGTGAGACTGTTGCATTGGGGGTTGTGCAAGCTTTATAGTATTTTAAGTGGCTGAGAAACATTCAAAACATGCGCCACAAAGCATGCTAGAAAATTATGAAGTCTACATCACATGGGTGTCATCTATCACAAACAGTTCAAAATATGGATGCTAGAAAACCAGATAATAGTGGTCCAAGAAAAGAAGACAAAAGCAGCATTCATCATTGAAGTCGCCTCACACAGTGACTACAGTATCTTGCATACATATCAGGGTTTGCAAGCAAAAATGAGACCAGTGTGAAGGAAAGATACCCAGATGGTTCCAATAGTAGTATGAAAAACAGATCTTATTAAAAAGTCTACCATCATATTTAGATATACTACCAATTTATCTAACTCCATACGAATTGCAGTAGTCGTCATTACTGGGCACATTGTGGGTGCTTCCAAGAACACTTTTGGCGGACAGAGTGAAACAATACTAATTTCATGAACTTTAATGGTACTTTGACTTAGAAATTGGGTCCATTCCCATTATGGTATTAGAAACCTAAAGTATTTGGAGAAACTAAAAAATAGAAAAAGTCGTGATGGACATATATAGCCAATACTTAGATGGACAACTTAGTCATTCTTTGATATCAGATCCCAGGCATAGGGAACAATGTATGAAATAGTTCTTTAAAAAAAAAAAAAAAAACTCCATAATTGAATCTAGTAATACTTTACCACTTGTGATTTTTAATTATATTTGTATTAACAGAATGTTCTTTCAGCAGGCAAGTCACATTAGTAGGACTTTATCAGCATATTATCGCATCATAACAGTTAATTAACAATACCCGAGATGCAAATATTGAGATGATGTCCTAGTAAAATTCAGAAAAAGTTGCCTTGAAATAATTCTTAGGCATTTCTGGCAACCACTCAATCATATTTGAACTTAAGATCTCTACTCACTTTCAAGCAATTAAACTATGGTAAAATCGAGTACAAGAATAGAATTACTTAAATCTACTCACTGGGTATTTGAATGTTGACTGTGTGGGGTAGACTTTGCATATGCAACTCTTTAATGTTTATATTCAAGGAGGGTATGGAGGCTACAACCACAATTAAGACTAGTAAACAACATAAAATTGTGTTTTGTTGTAGACACAACATAAGCTGTACAAGAAAAAGAAAAGAAGTGCTGAAAAAAAGTAATTAAGCACAATTACAAAATCCTTAAAATTAAAAATAAGACAGACTAAAGGAATATTTAAATGGAAACTATCATGTGACGCTAATAATAAACAATTTATTACAAGCACATTAAGCCAGAAAACTCAAGATGAATGGATTGAAATATTAAGTAATACTAAAGTAACTGATATAATTGTCAACAAAGAAGGTAATAAATTTTCCCACAACAGAGTAATTGCATCATAATATCTTAGTAGATTGTTTTTCATATAAGGGCTATGGTTTCCATGGCAATCTGCCAAATGAGGAAAGCAATATATATGGGACAAGACATTTTATCATTTCAGATTTGCAGTTTGATAGACATTTTGCTCTTATTGATAAGTTGTTTTTATTAGTTAATAATTTTGGAATTATTTATAATAAACTATTATATTTAGTTACTGTGCCTAGCAACTGAAAAAATATCACATATCCTATTAAGAAAGGTTGCAATTATTACATTAAAAATTTTAGACTTATTAGCTTAACATTAACTGTCAGGAAAATATTGAAATGTCATATTGATTTAATTAATGACAACGCAATTGCTCCACTAGACAATTGTCAGTACAGTTTTGTCAAGGATCATTCATTACTTACAAATATACATATCAAATTTCCATGTCTATGGGCTATGGATAGTCATTCAACTCTCGTTTCAAGCCATTTATGCTACATCATGCACAACAAAGGTGAATCAGGTGGATTATGACATAGTTCACAGGCAGAACACAAGTGTGTCCTATTACATTATCGAAATAATGAAACAAATACTACAAGATTGAGCTTGTATGTTTGATGATTCATAATTTTGAAAACATAAAAAAAAAAACATGAATTAACTGTTGTAAGCAGGGGGGCAAGCACCCTCCAACACCCCCCGCTCTTTAAATATACCAACTCCAAGATAGCACTGTAGTGCAGCAAGGGAATATTTCCCTTTACTGCACTGTAGTGCAATGTCAGAGTTGGTATATTTAAAGAGTGGGGGGTGGAGGGTGCATGGGGGCTTGCCCCCTGCTTACAACAGTTTAACTGTTAAACTTTTTTTTTTTTACATTCGAATTGCTGAAACTTCGATTCTGTGTTCGATGCTCACAATTTTGAAGTTTCAGCAATTTGATAAGGTAATATCAACCCGAACACAAGCTGCTAGAACAAACTGGAAAAATTCTGCCTTTGAATTTGAGAGTTCACAGGGGTCAGTGATAGGGCTAGTGTTTATTTTTTCACCATTCCTTGGAACTGAAATTGCACAATAATGAAGTATAACAGAGAGAGGTTTTTATGTAACGTATAATAATGACTATGTTGTAGTGAGCTTTTGTATTGCTGGCATACTTGTTTGGGCAGTATCAATTTGTTTGATGTTCAGTAATTGGAAAAACAATACATTGTGCTTTAGGAAGACTAGTAGTATTAAGCCACCATGCATGCAATATAGAAATTTGAAAATTGTTACATTGTAAAGATTTTGAGTATTACTTTGAATGGCCAGCGTTTTAGGGAAGAATGTGGATCCCATGACGTGTCAGGCACTAAAACAGAAGCTATGATAAAAATAGTTCACTCAGTAATACTCCTAGTAGAACTTCCACCTATAAATTTACTGTATATTACGGGTCTATATCATTTCATTGAAAACTCATTTCATCGAAGCTTAATTTATAGACACATATTCATTGAAAGCTCACTTCACTGAAACTCATTTTGTTGAAAGGTATATATGGCCTATTCCCCACTGTTGTGCGATCCTGGAGTTAGTATATAAAGTAAGGGGGGTGTGGGGGCCAAAGCCCCCACATAAATTGTTTATATATTCTGTTATGGAAGAATTTATTCATTACACTTGTCAGTATCCATCTATATGATTTAAAATATTTACAATATGTCGAGGGCTATGCCACACACCCCCCTTACTTAATATACTAACTCCAGGATCGCACAACAGTGGGGGAAAGGCCATATATACCTTTCAATGAAATGGGTTTTCAGTGAAATGAGCTTCAGTGAAATGGGTTTTCAGTGAAATGAGATTTCAGTGAATTGGGTTTTCAGTGAAGTGAGCTTTCAGTGAATATGTGTCTATGAATTAAGCTTCAATGAAATGATATAGACCCATATATTACATACATCTTAGTATACTGTAAGTATATTTTTTGCATTTATAATCAAAGGAACTGAATAGGATTGAATCTCTGTAAGATAACTTCACAAGTATCTTCTATATCCAGATATATTGCACACAATGTTTTAACTGTTTGAATTTGTTCACTTGAAAATATAGACATAGAAGAGGAAAATGTATTTTTGCCTCTACAGTGTTTACTGATGAATATCTGCAATCCATGCTAGATACTGGAAGACAACACAATAATTCTACACTTAGAAATAATAATCATTAGTTTATTATATGTAAATTCAAAACTAGTTTGAGGTATTAATTTCTGTCATTGAGAGTCTCCTTGTTTTGGGATAAGCTTCCAATCAAGATTTCAAAATTAAAAATTTTGTCTACATTTAAAAACAAACCCTGGACAGATGAGTTGAAGATATATAATGTATGTCTCTGAGATTCAGGAATTTGTTTGTCAGTGATCTGTGGCTCAGAACTCCATACCGAAACTGAAGAAGTTACACATTTATTTAGTCAGTCTTCCATATAAGAGAATATGGCCTGTAGGTTACTTTGGCCACAGTGTGCAGCCCAGTAATAATCAAAGCTTAATCTGTATAAAACACAGACAAAGATCACAAATACTTACAAATGGTCCAAAAATGTGTAAGGGGGAGTTACGGTTTAAAAATAGCCCAGGGTACAAGGAGAGTTTAACTGCTAGCCACTCCTCTTTCCAACATCAGACACACAGCTTGAGGGCTCAACCATTTTCTCATTGCATTCCAAGGTGGAATAATTTCAATCACTCTCATGTGAGCAACAGTCAGGTTGCATGCATACTTGAGATGAAGAAATCTAAGGGTTTTGGTGACATCATGAATTCTAACACATGAGAAATGACTATTATTCTGCTGATATAGCCTGCTGAAAAGTGCCCATATGTTTGACTCTTGGGTCATATATGACTAGGTCATTGCAACATGTAGTAGCATCCTCTGGCAGCCTTGAGGGTTTAGACTAGAGGCTTGAATGACTCTTGTTAATGGAGGGCATACAGGATACTGTTGTGTGTAGAAGGAAAAGTGTTGTTGTTGTGTCTTTCGGCTTTTCCCGGTTAGGGGTCGCCACAGCGGAACTCCGGTCTGCTAATGATTGGTAGTTGATTTTTACATGCCGAGTTACCAGCCTTGATGCACAACCTTCAACGATGGTACGCCCATTCATGCATGTCTCCACGCAGGAGACGCTCTAGCTGAGAATCGAACTGGACAGCATCTTACTGTGAGGTGACAACTCTACCACAGCACCACCACCATAGCTGTAGAAGGAAAAGTGTGAATATTTTATTTTCCTCAAAATGTTCAGCAAGACTCCAAAGGGCTTATTCTATTCATTGATGACTGGCATATAGATGGACGTAAAAAGTTCCCACCTTCACTATGTTCTATGGGAGGAAATAAGGCCTACAGCAGTAGGTCATTTTCAAATAGATAACATATTTATGCCAATAGTCTGTTCTGCCACTCCTCGCCCGGTGTCACTGATGGATACATGTGGCATTTCTTATCCTTTAAAATAAATATGAACATCAACAGAGAAGATGCATTTCTTGTTACAATCAGTAAAAAGGATGATGACACCTTAGACTTCTTAACCTGCTAGTAACAGCTCAAACCTAGAAGCAAGTCTTCAACCAAAAATATTTCAAAAAGGCTCCCTTGTCCCAGACCAGAGTCACAATTCACAAACTGCATACTCCTCTGTATGTCAGTCCATTATACACAGGCACTCCTGAAATGTCAGTGACACTACAGCAAGGCCTTGTTTCCCACATTATTATTTAATCACATATCTTCAGAAAAATGTTATTTACAGTTTAGTTTGCAGATTCATTGATCATAAGATATGTCTAAAGTCTATACTCCTTGGGAGTATAGAACTCTCTTTGCATAGAGACATAACATTTTCACATTCATTATTCAGCTATATTTCAGAGAATGAATACCATGCAACTCTGCACATGGTACTCACCTTTAGTCTCATGCATTGCACTATATCACATTAAAACTGAGATGTATTAATGAAGTATCACACCTATCCTACCAAAGTGCCATGATTAGTAGATCTCAGATTTCCTTCTCTTATTTGTGTCCTATTCTGATGAATTGAAAATTAATATTGATAAGGAAGTTTATCTTTACAACCAAAGTTATGTGGTCTTGGAGTTGGTATATTTTTGGATGCAAGAGAGTGGAATAGGCAGGAAGGCTGGACCCCTGTAAAAATGCCAATGCTGATGCATATATTTGTTTTGTAGTGCCATCAAATTGGCTTCATTGATTGGCCATACACTTCTGCAGCCTAAATTCCGACTACCAGTAAAGGCAAGTCTAACTGTGAACTGGTACAGAATGCTTCCCTCCCATAGCTCTGCTTTCTCCACGTGAAATAACTAACAGTTGAAAATGGAACAGGAAAATCAAAATATCGTAACTGTATTACTCCCCAGATAAGGCCATCATTAGTCGCCAGGTAGGCATGGGGCAGCTGGCAATGATTAACATCAGGGGATACATCTATGCACCCAGTGCAAGTCATGAGGCTTGTCTGTAAGGATATGCCCACCTTTCCATGCATCCACTCCTCCCATTTGAGTGAATTATTCCCCTAGCCCTTGGCTCCACCAACACTTTAGGGATCTGTTAAGCTCACTGCTCCCCCTTCCCTAAGATAGGCACTCCCATTTTTCCTACCCAGCCCATCAAGCATCTGAGCCACAAACTGAACTAGGGTCACATAGTCAGGGCATTATCCCAATACACCACTAGGCTGGCATTCAGGATTTAAGATCTTTGGACTCGAAATCCACATCCATGAATGCCAATTAAGACTCCCTTGTAAATAACTTGCAACATAAAGGAGAGTCTGACCCTGACTTTTATGGACAACAAATGATAGTTCATTGGTATCTGTATAATTTGCTCATTGTTTCTAATTACACTTTTTATCCCTTAACCTATGAAGCTGACAATCACCAATTTCCTTAACACCACTAATCATTTTTTAACTTTGAGCATCTGCAGCTGATATCCATGCATTCCACACTCACCCCATTTTTCCCTCTTCTGTTCCACCGTCCCCATTCCAGTGAAGAGCAACAATCTGATCGAATCATTTTGTTATCCTAAAACTGAGCTCTCAGTCCAGGGACCAAATGGCTTTAATGATCTATTATCACTAAGACTATCATTTCCCCATTAAGGGGAAGGTAAAGGTCTGTCTGGATCTTTTTGTGATCCTACAGGCAGGCCACTCCTTTTCAAGGGGCAGAACAGCATCAACATTTTCTTACCTCTAAGAATACCTTTCTCTCTCATATGAGTGATGAGAGCCAGGAGGCAAAAAACATATTCATGGAGTTGAATTTTGGAGAATGCAGAGAAGAGGAATCCCTAACCATGTGGAACAAATGTGAAATCACAGGTATCACCTTTCATAAAGCCAGTCCATTCATATTTCCATGCAACCAGTTAGTAACTTGTCTCAAGTTAAGTGACCAAAGTCCACCTCCACCATGGCATGCCTTAGCTGTTAGCAGACCCCATAGTCTCACTCATTGTGAATGGGTGTGCTTTTATTAGCTATTAAAGCCTCCCCAAACAAACTCCTCTAGCTCTTGAGCTCAAATCAAACTCAGGTCAACTTGGGTCACAGTCAGAGCTTGTACCCTCTGTGAAGCCTACCATTTTCTAAAGCCAGTACAGAAATCCATAACAGTTAAAATGGCCACTCTTTTCACAAACTCTCATTAGATCTTACATTGCAATGATTGTCCATTTTCTGAAGAGAATTCATGAATATGATTAATAAAGGTTTTGGGGCTTTGCCTAATACTAGGTTTAAGTTGGACAACATAGTGGTTATACACTAGAATATAATCCAGTTCATACTTGCAGAGGCCCACTACTTCAACAAAAACAGCTGTAGAAGCGAAGTGTCTTTTAAATCTAATCACTCTGACAAAAATCAAACAAAGGTAAAGTGTTGTACTTTATTTCCCTCCAAATCCTTTTAATTTATACAAAAGCTTTTACATTTTTATAGAGGTCTTTGACTTCAGCTTCTCATTGGCCACCTCTTCTGAAGCATTACCCACTTCTGGATCAGTAACCCTACTTTCATTCTACTTACTTCAGTAGTTACAGAGATCAGAACTTGTTATAGACCTTGTATTTTCTGAAAGAATGTCTCTTCTGGAAGCAAGATGGAAAGCTTTTTGGTGTATTTTTCCCTTTATTCTTCTCTCCTTGTTTGAGTTCCATTTTCATTGTTTTGGCAATTAATGGACACGGTGACTTCACTGTGGCCTTCTCAGGTATGCATGTAACAATGTAATATCTCACACTTCTACATTGATGCCTAATACTATAATCAATAAAAATTTAGCCAGCAGTACTAAATCCATAACTGTACCCTCTTCAGCAAGACACTTAATGAGCCAAGACAATTCAAAGCAGGGAGTATCTTTAAGTAAAACCAGAATTTGATTTGTGAAGATGCATAAAGAGGATATGTTGAATAGGTTACCATTACCATAAGCCTTTCACAGTTTTATTTCTTTCCTTGAACAGTATCACCTTTTGAGATGGACTTGTAGCAGCACCATGTGTTAATATATGGATAGTGATGGTGATTAAGGTGATGGGATGTTAGAAATAGATTACGAAAAGTTGGGCACAAATGATAGGAAATTCACAATTGTGATGATATGAAAAGCATGTAGGATGCAGCTTAAATTAGATTGCATACTTTATGATGAAATCATATTGGCTTTATAATATACTAGTGTATCATGGACTGAAGACACCATGAAGATGATCCATATATTAATGATGATGGACATAAATCTACAGTGAGAGTGTTATGTAAAATCGACAATTTCATAAAAAAATGAGAGAAAAAAATAAGCCTTTGAAACGGGAGGCCTCCGTGACCTCATCTCATTGCAGTCTTTACTGCCTATGGAATCTGAAGAGTTGGATCTTGACAGCAATGCAGTTGTCTCAGATTAAGGTTGCCGCAATATCCATATTACCACCAAACACTGGATGGTTGTTATGCCATGCAAGGCATACTGCAAATTTTAAATGGATTGTCTAATACTCCGACATTGCTTTCCTCCTTTAGTTTATTTAACTTTTTTTTATCTGGAGCACTGTGGAAAGTCAGCTGTCAAATGAATAAATAACAGCAAGGTTCATTGCATGCCTCAGGGTCTCTAAATGGCAACAGCAACTACGCACAGTTAAAGAAAATCAGTTCCACATCTGTGCTGTCATTTAAGTGATGTAATCTGTGCGTCACCATAACAATGTTCCCAAGTGGACAAGAGACTGTTCATAGGATATTCTTTACCATCTTAAAATTTATCCATACGGTGTTATATTTTGTAAATGAATTAAATGGGGGCCACAAATGCAACACATGCAACAGCAAGCAAGTCGGAGCACCGTCATAACTCCTTTATAATCAATATCACAACTAAAAAAACGCCCTTCATTTTAGATATTTTATTTTACATTTGTTGACCGGGAGTGTCCAACTAAGCTAAAGCCCTTTTTCAGGGGGGGACCTGGGGAGAAAAGCTCCATCATATGCAAAAAAAATTTACATAACAGTAGAAATATAGAAGAAGTTACAAGTTTTAAGCAGATGTCAAAAATATAGAAAATAAACAGAAGGATGATAACAGTAAAAGTATACTATGTAAATAATTTGTAGTTTAAGCTAATCTAAGGTTCAGTAAGCACGTTATAGCAATAGCTTAGTAGATTGCATATAAAGTTAGGTAATCTAAGGTTCAGAAGGCAAAGTATGAGGAAGGATTAGGAGGGTACATAGAAAAACAGAGGATGTAAGTTGTTTATACCGATTATTGTGAAATTAAGTGAAGGAGTACTATGCTTTTAGTTTGTATGTTTAACACCATCTACTAATCATCGATTTGCTGTAATCAATCACCCATTCACTCCTTTGTGATGAGAACCAGTCATCGGTGACTGTTATACAGGAGTCTGTGTTTTTTAGGTTCATGTCAGTAATTCTTATACTAGTGACTGACGTGTGCTTGCAGAAATGAGAGAATACTAAGCCTAATGTGACCATGTGCATTTTCCTATATGGTGGATGAAAAGTTGCCGTATGTACAATCTTTAACTGAGCCATGCAGACATCCTTGGCCCAAATGATGCATTCTGGGCATTTCTTCCATCCCTCCATATGACACCCGAGTCAACACTAGTCCCTTGTTGACTCTTCCACCATCTGTGTTGCTGGATAATCCCATGTTGACCTGCAGAAACATTTTGTTAGATAATTCTCGGCTTCAATTTTAGTAGTCCCAGAAAAGAAAAATGGCTGTAAGAAGTCTCCCCAGTGCAACAATTTGTGGGTAAATTCCCTGTTATATAATATATCCATTTGGGACGTCTTGTATGTCAGGAAAGCAAGAAGCTGCTCATATAAAATGGTACAAATTTTATATGGATAATAAGTCTGTATGTCAGCCATTAGCTAAAAATGCTTATACAGTAAGAAATGCCTCCTAGAATGAATTAATGTTTCCAAACTCATAGTAGTACTGTTGTAGCATATTGTTACCAACAGTATGCTAAAACCCTTTCAGTGTCAAGTCTTTTGAAATAAATAACTTAAATCCTGAAAGATTAAATAGCCACTTTATTGAAGGGAAATCTGGATGGTGAACAAATTGCCTGAAATTCTAACATTAGCATCCTAAGGCATTATTCCTCTGATTATCTAATTAGCATAAGATGCAGAACTAATTTAAGTTAATCAGTTTCAAATCCACATTGGCAAATTAACTTTTTTTCAGTAGTAAACATGCAGGTGAGTAGCCACAATTATTTTACTTAAAATGTCAACAAGCAAGTAACTCCATTATAATTGAATCAAATATTTAGGTACAGCTGCAATTTCATTATTATACCTGCTGTGAAACATTATTAATAAAATGCATTTTAATTAATATTTGTGTCAATAATCATAGCACGAGTAGTTTCTCAAGTCACCATATAAAGTTTATTATTCTCTTCACCTCACCCCCCCCCCCCCAAATATAGCAATGCAGACAAACATTGTGTGTTCATTTATTAACAATGTTTATTTTTGCTCTCTTGTTCAAACTGGACTGCTTCAGAAGGGCTGGTGTAATGGATTGTTTGGAGATTTCCTGACCAAAGAGATTTTTTTTCCCTTTTATAAAGAGCATTATTTAATAGAGAGAGATGATTTTGTTTTAAGAGAAAAGTGAGAAGAAGCAAGCAGACAGACAAAGAAATAAGAAAGGTAAAGGCTGCCCATAGATATTAGCCCTGACATTTAAGCCCTCAGAAATACAGCTGCGAAATTAAGAACTTTAAATCTGTTTGGATTTCAAATGAATCTATCTCTCCCTGGCAATGTTTCGTCCCAGTCTGAATTGTGTGAGATATCGAATTTCAGTATCTCGGGACTATAAAACCGAATCCACAAAACACCGACAAACAAAAACCATGAAGCCACATAACCGAAAACACTGCACACACTACACTAAACATACAACACAACACCCACATCACAACATAAACAAAAAAAAACACACATACACAACTCACACACACACAAGCAGGGGGCGCAAGCCCCGCTGCACACACCCCCACTTATATATACTAACTCCGTGATCGCACAAACACAACACAAAAGCTCACTCACACACGCACATTCTCCAGTCCCTCACACACACACACTAACTCCCACTCAAAACCCTTACAAAACACTCACTTACCTGACACAACACCTACATCCACACACGGCACCGCGCACCACCAAAACACAAACTCGGACATTACGTAGCGCAACTTCATAACTGTGAATTCGACATATATTCGAGATATGTGAAATTCGCGATTATGAACGTTCGCTATTTCTAACATTCGACTTTATAGCTTCGAGATACTGAAATTCGACATTTCAGTATTTCGATGTTATAAAGTGAACCCATATTATTATATATATTGCCACAGCACGTGGAACCTCAGCTCACAAAACACCTACTCAATCTTCGTTCTTCAAGACTACACTAGTGTGTGAACAGATGCTCTAAACTTCATTACTGGAAGGAGAAATAGCATTGTGCAATTTTACACTGCCCACAAACAATTACTTTTGCATGGTAGATAAGTCAGCCCATGCCACTCATGTACAGAGCTAACCCCACTCTTAGTGTATTACTTTAACTCTGAGGTCACTGCAAGCAGGAGTAAGCCTAATCACATGAGGAAATAGTCAGTCTTTCTCCAAGAAACCACAATTGTTGGAAGAAGCAGTGATAAGCCATTCTTCTTTATTACCATAATGCAGAATGGGCAAACAAACCAAAGAGAAAACAGCATCAAGCAACAGTGCTCAAGCAAATAAAATTCAAGTCATTGTGGACAGAGTACCTAAAGAGAATACTACAAGCTGTGGTCTAGCAAAGATTAAGCCTCGTTTAAACTGAATACTCGTTCCTTTTCTGGTAAAAAGAAAAGCAATGTAAATAGACTGACCAGATTAACTAGGAACTCATTTAAGTGATCATGTAGGCAGTAATTTTAATGTGACCTGTTGGAAATTGCATTTTGTTAGCTAGTAGATGAGCTGTGTTTATAGTACATGAGTTTTTATTTTCTTTTTTCCATGTAATTTTTGTACTATTGCCTTTATTTTTTTATATAGTTATCCACGTCATTTGAGCTAGGTTCATGAGACTCTGCACCTTCAGCAAATGATGGGTGAAAGAGTACGCTTAGTTTCAGGCTTGAAGTCCAGCATCCGATCGTTAATATAATTAGCTGATTCTATAACTTATGATTTTGCTGCAATCATGTTACCAGTCATTCAAGTAATAAGCAAAGCAAGCTGCAGTAAGAGACCTCTAGCAGTCGGTGCTCCCAGGTGCATTTCTTTCTTCCATGCACCCAGTTCTTTTAAGTACGCATGCCACTATGTGTGCCCAGACTGACTGACTCCTGCTAGAATGAGGGACTGTACTTTAAGCAAATTAAACATAAAGACTTTGAAACACTACTATATTGAATTCCTATACGCACTTCTGCTGACTCTGATAATACCTTTGCCTCTGTTAAGACTTCTCCAGCTCTCCCTACTTAACATCTTCAATTTATGCTTAATTAATAACATTGTTTAACATTCCAAAAATCACTTTAGTATAATGCCCAAATCTAAAAATGTCATACTTCAGATCTATTTGCATGCTTACTATCTTTGATAAAATGCTAGAAAGAAATCATCTGCATTACTTACTGAATACATTCAACAATACTGACTCTTCTCCCTCAAACAGCCGGCCTTTCGAGCTGGCATTGGCAACATGGCTACAGTTTCATTTTTTACAGATAATATTTCTATTTAATCTGGACAGTGGCAGCCTCACAGAAGCCCTCTTCATCAGTCCTACAAAAGGCTTTGACTTCGTTTACCACAGTCTCTTAGTCATAACTTGATTTAATTTGGTATCAGTCCTGAAGATTCAGCTCGATTCAAAAATTTCTTATAAGCCACATTCTTCTTAGTGAAAATAGGTGCATTCTTATCTGATATGGGCATGCTAACTAAAGGTGTTCCACAAGGGTCAATAATTTCTCCTCTGCTTTTTCTCTGTCTTTACCAACAAACTTCCTTGTGACCTGTTGGCATAATGGTTAAGGTTTTTACCTCCCATCCGCAAGATACAAGGTTTAATCCTGACTTCCTTCCAATTCTTATACCTCCGGAAAACTTGCTGGATATTCTCATCTTAAACTCACCAAAGAATGAAGCTGTGGGCAGCAGCACAGACTCTACTGATGTGCACTATGGGAGAAGAGTTGTATAAATCAACAGCTGTAGTGTGCAATATTCTTAAGATAGGAAAATATGGATCACTGATCTCATATTATGATGGGATTAAACACTCAATGGAATAAAATATGGCTCAAGGGGATTTGGTCATATTGACTAATGTTGCCTAATACCAGTGACCCATGGTAATGTTGGGAGGGGGTGAATGTGCCCATATAGGTCAACGTGCAGTGCATTAAGCCCAGTAGCCCTGGGTTAATAAGCTACTAGCTGTTAGCCCAGCTTGGGTTACCTGAGATTGCGTTCTTGAGTGAAAGATGGACATAAAATGAATCGACCTGCCAAACATGAACTAAGAATTGCTACACTCCGTGTGCGTTCACTGAAAGGATGAAACTTAGAAGTGGATGACATGATAGCAAGGAGGAGGCTGGGCAACCTATATATCCAAGAGATGAGATGGAAGGGCAGTGCAGCAAAACTACTTGGCTTGGCTTACTACCAGGAGGAGGATAAGCTAAAAATGGTGTTGGAATTATTGTGGTGAGGGAGAGGCTTCAGAAGACAGTGAGGGATGTCATCAGATTTAGTGACAGACTCATGATAATCCGACACCAGCCTAACATAATCTCAGTTTATGCCCCACAGGAGTGTTGTGACAGCGAGGAAAATACATTCAGATCTACTAGATTGTGGGAAAACCAGAACAGAATGTGAGGCCTGCCTTGGTCCACATGAGTGGGGCAACAGGAATAAGGAAGGATGCAGTCTAGACTTTTGACTGGCAAATGGCTTTATAGTAGCAACACATGGTTCAAAAAGAGAGAGCGCTACAAGAGTGTCTGACATGCAACTCTGATTGAATTCCTCCTAGTAAAGAAAGCATTGTGCTAGAATCTGTGATCGCAAAGTCATCCCCAGTGAAACAGTTGTCCCACAATTTGCCACAATCAGCTGTAAGCAAGGATCAGAGAAGGCTCTAAGGTTAACAAAGAACAGGTTGAAGACCTGGAATTTGACTGGAGAGAAAACACTACACTTCAAGGAATTACTCTGATTTTCTAGTACCTCAAGAAGAGGAGGTAATAGGGATGAAGAATGGCAGGGCCTCAAAACAGCATATGTGAGGATTAAAGAACACATATGCAACTGAGCCAGGTACTGAGGTAAGGTACATAATGAAAGCTGGTGGTGGAATGAAGAAGTCCAAGTAGTCATAAAAAGAAAGAAGGCATTCAGCAAAAAGTGAGAGATAGCTTCTTTGTTAGCCAGCCATTATTTCTAAGAAAGGAGTTGCAGTAGCAAAGAATAGTGTATTAGAGGTACTTTATCAACTTCTAGAAAAGACAGGAAGATAAAGATGATAGATACACTTCATAAGGGATATGCCAACAATAACCTGCTCACAAGTCCATAGGACATCAAAGGCAGATATAGTACTTCCAACAGCTTTTGATAGAAGAAAGCCCCACAGAAGCTGTACTGGCACAGACAGCCTATAGTGAAAGAAGCTGTGGAGCCCACCATAAAAGAAGTAAGACCAGTAAGGAAATGAAGTATGGGAAATCGGCAGTTAGATGAGTCTCAGAATATATGATAAAGATGCTGGGGACACAGGAGAGAAATGGCTCTTGGGGGGTACTTGTTGCAGTGTGAAGAGAAATGTGAATCCCAGATGACTGGAGAATAGCCATGCTGATACCAGTCTTAAAGAACAAAGGGGACATTCACAACTGTTGGCATACAAAGGTATCATATTCCTGTCACTCAACATGAAAGTTTTCGAGAGGGTGATTGATAAATGAATACAGAGTAGTAAAAATCATGATGGGAGAAGAGCAATTTGGATATACAGGTCAGGATTCATCACAACTAAGACAATGTTTGCAGTGAGAAAGATAGCTAAGAAGAAGCTAGAAATGGGAGAGTCCAGCTTGGCATTCCTAGACTTGGAGAAAGCACATGACAAGGTCCCATGAAAGCTAATTTAGACAGTCCTGTGGTGGTTAGAAGTCCAAGAAACATGGATGGCATTAAGTGCAAGCTATGTACAAGGTGTCAATGACTCTAGTACAAACAGTGTTCAGTCTCACAGAGGAGTTCCCAGAGGGAGTGGGTGTGCATCAAACTCAAGCTTTGAGCCCACGGCTCTTCATAATAGTTATGGACTACATTAGCAAACAGGACAAAGGGGGACAAATCAACAAATTGCTGTATGCAGTCAACGTGGCATTAACGGCAGTGACTCAGCAAAAACCTCAGTAAAGTAGAAGGGAACAGAATGCAAATCTGATGGCATATGGAACTGAGTACAGATTAGACAGTTGTAATGGCAGCAAATGCTGTAGCTCAGAAGTAAGTTGAGAATTGAGATAGGGAAATAGTGGAATAGATTAACAGCTTCAAGTATATGTGAGGGTTTATTGAGGAGAAAGGAAGTTTGAATGTGTAAGGCAAAGCTAGGATTAGAGAGGGTGCATCCTAATGGTACTGTGTCAGACAGTAATGAATGATACCTTTTCGGCTTCTTTGGCATTCCTTTAATTGTATGAAATATCAGTGTGACCAGTACTACTGTATGGTACAGAAACCTGGGCAGTAAATCATAGCAGTTAAGGAAGCTAGAGGTGATGGACATGAAGTGCCTGAGAAGGGTGGTAGGGTGCACACTGTGGGACAGATGGAGAAATAACATCAACGCATAAGCCAAAGTAATTCCATTTGCGGAAAAGGTCAATGAAAATAGATTGCGGTGGTTGGGTCATATGTGCAGAACAACAGAAGACAATCTGGTGTAGATTACTTGGGTAAGACAGTAAGAAGGCAAGAGAAAATGAGGGCATCCTGCAAAGAGATGGATAGATTGAGAGAGAGAGACATGTGACAGGCACAAGTGTCAAAGAAGACAGGAGTGTGGCATTCAACAGAGAGAGAGGGCAACAATTGACATGATCCAACCCCATGTAGAAAGTGCATGGTTGATGATGATTCCTTATGACCACTTAAGATTCTAATTGTTATATGCTGTTATAATAATTATATTCTTCCCCAGTCGCAACAACATTCATTTCCATCTACAAAATTATTTACACTCATTTAAAGCAGAAAAGATAACTGGCCTCTAAATGCAGGACCGTTGGAATGCAACCTCCCTCGCCAAAAAAAAAAATAGCAAAATATCCAAACACCTTAGATGGTAAATATATCAATAACACTTACTAAAACAATTGCTTTCTTCAGTTAGTTTTGTATATGGAGATATTGTACCTGAATTTTCAGAATTGCATTGAAATAACCAAATACATAGCAAAGGCCTTGTTTTTTTAAGCTACAAAGACCCCCTCCTATCTGACAGCACAAGTTAGAACTACTATGGGCAGAGGTGCGATTCTGTCCCAGCTTGAACATTAGCATGCCCATCACAGGTACAACATCCAGCAAAAACGCAACCTTGTTCAAACAATTTCTAATGAAATGATGCTTTATAGTAAATCTTCTCATTCAAGAACACCACAGAGTCACTTTCTCAAAAGCCAACCGGTAACATATAAACGAAAGTGATTAGCTTCTACTAGACCTGTATATTTTCAGATTCCTTTATCTATAAACATTCTCTTCTTTTGCTGATAAAATTTGTTGCAAACCATGCACCTGCAGCCTTAGAAAATGTTCCCAAACAACTTTAACTTACTAGTAACTAAAATCTCACTAACAACTCACTATCAATACATTCTGTATTCAAGTGCCATCTTTCTGGGATACTTATGTCTTTCCTTTTATTTATTTATTTATTTATTTATTTTTTTTTTCAAGGACTTCTTCCAAACCATGTTAAGCTACCATTTCAAAGTATACATTTGTAAACAAGTCAATTTTGTCCTATCAAGAGGGTCTCGTCACCTAGCAACTTTCTAAATCTTCTATACTGCCGGTTTCCTTCCTACACATTCTTTTATAAAATCCTAAAGAAGCAAATGTAATTGCTGTATACTTGTGTATTTTGTACATAGACTTAGTTTTAAAGAAATGCAATAAGAACTGTAAGCTATTACCTATTGTTTGAGTTGCACCCTGATACTCCGTTATTGCTATCTGATTATCTTATCTCTACTGTTTATTTCGTTCTGTGTTTTTGATTTGCATTCAGCCAGACTGTGACTTAAACTGGTTCACTGAGATCAGATGATCAGGAGAAATAGAAATAAAATTGAAGAAATCACTGAAAAATGAAAATAACTAGAAATTCAGGAGGTGTCGTGGACAAAGTAAAAGCTCATCCACGCAGCTTGGTCAATTTTAAAATCAAGTTCTCCCTGCCGCTGTGTATTTTTTTAACACTTTTATTGATTTATCACTTGTGACAAATTTACATTTATACAAAAGTAATCAAACTGTCTTAACATTAATACACATTATACTTCTCATGTGTTGCTATATATCATATAACCTAAGCAACATTACATAAATAATTCAATTCCTGCCCCCCCCCCCCTTTTTAAACAAGAAACATTTTCATTACATGAAACAAGGCATGGCTATACATTTTCAAAAATCTGTCAACAAATCTGGGATAAACTCATTTCCTGAATTAAAGCTAAACAATTAAGCAACAGAAAAAAGGTAAAAAAAAGGAGTTATAAGCAAAACTTGTAAAGATCAGCATCTCAAAAGGCAAAGCCTGAAGGACTGCAAAGTTCAACACTTCTGAACCCAAGATAAATGGATTGCATGCATTATGAATATCTAGGCTATGATAAATGAGAGAAGAAAGAAACAATGTTGTAGCATTGCAGGTAGGAAATGGCACCAATCCAACTAGGGATCAGTGAGCTAACCCACAACTGTAGCTCCAGTCTAAAACATGAACAGCTCACTGATGGAACACACAATAGAAAGCAACAAAACAAATCATATCTTCTACATTTCTTAGTTTAAATGCAAAAAACAGCAAGGAATGTTGAACCTTTTTTTTTTTCCAAGACAAGCTTTACATAAATTGAGTAAGAACAAGGAGCTAGTCAGTAATCGGACAGACAAAGTGGGTGCAGTGGTTATTAGCGATTGGGATATGTATTTTAATGAGGCCGTATGTCAACTTTCAGACGATCAATTTTATCAGCAGATGCACTTACTCTACACTAATATTCAAGAAAGATAATGATATTTTTTACGGATAGAGCATGAGGAGGGAATTATTTCCAAACAGTACATCATCTGACGGTTCCAGATCCAGCTAGGTAGTTTCTATATACGAGAAGCCACCCGGCAGACAGATGCTTTCAGGTAAAGGTCATTAACTGAACCCCTATCTGCTTATTTGTCTAGATGCCTTAATCCATTATTAAGGTATGTATGTTTTCAAATTCAAGATATAACAGAATTGCTTAATATTGCAGAAAATATATAGATTGAATGTGCTTGGCTATTGTATAACCTGGATGTGTCCACTCTATATACAAATATTCCTCATTGGACGGGACTTTTGTCACTGGAATTTTGATTGAACCAGGTGTTTTCATATAGGCCTGGAATTCAACACATTTTTGCTTTGTCTAACTGAGCAGGTGTTGACTAAAAATGTTGTCTATTTTGGAGATCACTGCTATTTGCAGCTTAAGAGTACTCCCATGGGGGCTTCATTCGCACCAATATATGCAAACCTTTTCATGGGTTACATTGAAGAACAGATCACATCCGATTGTTCTCATAATGTATTTTTGGATTCTCTGGATATTTGGTGAAGATATTTGGATGACTTCTGGCTGATCCAGGAGGTCATATTCTGTTTGTTTACAAGAATCGGTGGATTATTTAAATTAAAATAACTGGGGTAATCACTTTACAGTTCATTTTCATTCAACTTGCATTACCATTTTGGATGTACAAGTTATGGTGTTGAGTGATGGGCCTTTATAAAGTTCTATCTATAGGAAATATCCACATTATAATACATCATTGCATGATCCTCATTGTCATCCACAACATATAATTGATAATCCTAAATCACAATTTCAGAGATTGAAAAGGATATGCTCATCTCAAGAGGAATTGCAAGAACAAGAACAGGAACAAGACCTTGTTCATAGGTTTTGTAATAGAGGATATTCACCAAATATAGTTAAAGCTTTTACATCGGTAAATAAGGTACATAGATCAGCATTATTCCAATAGCAGGTTAGAAACAAGGTCAGGCAACCGATTAGATTTATTACCAATTTTGGTAATACAATATTTTTGATGAGTTTAGTGCATAGACATTGGGATATTTTGTTAATGGATGACAGATTAAGGGAAGTAATGCTCCCAAAGTGTCTACTTAACGAGCAATTGTTATAACCAGCGTTAGCTAAGGGAGCAGAATTTAATGTGATAAGAATGATGGAGGTTATTGCACTAATGAAGGCTTAATGCCAAAACCGATATGCTATGTCTAGCATTTCCCCCGGTGTTATGGTTTTGTAATAATTTAGTCATGTTATATTCAATAATTATATGTTTTGGAGATCTGACTCTGAGTGCTGGCCTTTTTTTTTTCCCAAGACAGCCAACAGTCTTTTTTTGGATCTTCTCTTCTTTCCTCTCCAACCAGTAATAAACAATTTCATCTCTTAGTTATACCTGGCAAAAGCATTTATTCATACTTGATATTCACAACAAAAATAAAAAAGGGAGAAAATTCACTTTACAATACTTCACCTCCTCCTCCTCAAAGAAAAAAACAGGTGAACATCATATCCTTAATCTAAGATGGAGGATGAAGGCAAGGGAAGAAAGCATTAATGCAAAACTAACCAAAGAGTAAAAGAAAAAATAATAAATAAATAAAACATTTTTTTAAACTAACATCAGTTGTCCTGCACATTGGATAAAGCATAACCACTGAAGAATATGGCAGTCTGCTCATTAGAAATAGAACAATTCACTTGGGTTAGAGTAGCAATCACAGTCGCAGAGAAATCTGTTTAGAGGGGAAAAGTTGGAGTAGCATTACTGCCATCTATGAAAAGGGTGGGGCTTACAGTCAAGAATTAATGATGGGGGTGTGGCCAAGATGGTGACTGACTAGCAGCGCAAAGCTTTTGCTGTGCTTATTTTTTTCTGACAGGATTTTATTATTTTATCTTAATAAAATACTAATTTTTAATAGAAATATTTTCTCTAAACAATTATAAATATTTTTGATAGAAAAAAGATTCAAAAACAACTTTTTGATTTTTCCTGTCTATTTTTTGAATGTTCAGCTATCATAAGTCACTCAAAGGTGAACTCACAAGAAAACTCTATAAGAAAGGAACTACAATCTATTATTGGGAGTATTCAGGAACTATCTATCAAACTGGACAAACTGGAAGCAAAAATGGACAATATTTAAGAAGATTGCAAAAAATAAGTGGATTTTCTAAATGAAGTTTTAAAACAGCAATCTACTCAAATCTCTTCTATAGAAGATGCAGTGACAGACATGGAGGACAGACTGACAGATTGAAAGTCACTCAGAATTTCTACTAAAACAAAACATTTTCCTAGTATAAAAAAATAGAACATTTAGAATGTAGGTCTCGTAGAAACAGCATTAGAATTTATGGAATACCAGAGAAAGAAGAGGGGGACAATTTGATACATTTCTTAAATAACTGGTTTTCTAAAGCTTTCACTTTACCTGAAGCCATATCATTTGGCATCAAGAGAGCTCACAGGTCTCTTTTAACATCATATTTAAAGAAGAACCCTCTTGTGCCTAGATCCATCATTGCAAAGTTTGTCTAGCTGAGACAAAGATTTAATTTTGAAGTCTGCCTGGAATAATACACCAGTTAAACTAAAAGGCAATAACATCAGACTTTATAATGACTACACATTGCTAGTTATATCCAGAAGAAAATAAGCTGTACCATTCATAAAAAGCCTGAGAAAAATAGAAAAGCTCAACTTGTTTTTCCATCAAAATTAGGAGTCTCTTTCCCAGATGGTAAAAAAAATCTTCAACACCCTGGAAGTGACTGTAGAATACACTAAGAAAAATAAAATCCTTGATAAAATTGAAGACATGGGATGGGCAAGCACCAGTTTAGAGAAATGTATCCAAAAATACTTGGACAATAAAAGATAAAAACTCTAAGAAAAAAAAAAATGAGAGAACTAAGCTACACATATCACCCTTATTTTTCACGTTTACTGTCATTTGGTCAGTATTCAATTTAGGATGCTTCATAACTGCCACTCACATGGTAAAAGTTTTATTTCTTAATGCTATTTCCCTGTTTTAATTTCTTTTTATAGATACATTAACAACATATATGATAAAGACCTAATAACTATTATTAGTTGCAGATAAGAGCTGCTTATAACATATATAATTAATGCAACTTGTTCTATATAAATATGAAGACAAGGTTACAATCTAAGACAAGTATTGGTATAGGTTATATTTTGAAAATTAAACCTGTGGTTTGATTGGTTACATAATGTCTGAGACAAATGTTTGCTACATGCAGATTAGTAATAGAATGAAAGAACATTTGACATTTAGCTTTGTTTTTCTCATGTTTTAACTCAGTAATGCACTTGTTCCCATTCTATAATGGCCATTGTGATGGCCATGCCCTGGCTCAGCAATCAGGGAGCCTCAATCATCGTCACTAACACCAGAGATGGTGTCTCATATAAGAGGAATGGATAACAAATACACACAGTAAAGCACAATTTCCCTAAAATGCACACAGAGATCACAGTCAGTCTGGGGCTAGTTTCTCCCTTGCTCCCACAGTCCCCAATAAGACTTCCCACTGGCCCAGCTTTTGAGTCCAGATCTCAGCTTAGCTGGCAAGCTAACCTCCAGTACACTCTGTCCAACCAGTGCTTCGTGTCCCTGCCCAAGTAGCTGACACATACAAATACTTTGAGATAAGTATTTATACATCTTCACAGACACTCCTAGGAAAGGGTGACACAGATTCTCCAGCTGTGCCCCTTTACCCAGACAAATACCTCACAAAGAGGATTACCGGCCTCAAACAGATGCCCTATGCAGACAGTCACAAAAAACTGAAGCTTTTCTCCATCGCATATCACCTACTCAGAGGTGATCTCTGCGTAACATACAAAGCTATGTCAAACCCAGAGCTTTTGGACATGCTCCACTTAAAGAAATCCCAATCCCTCCGAGCTACACACTTTAGGGAACTAAACCTTGTCAGCAAAATAAACAGAGCATGCTGGAGGGATAGATTCCTGTCCCAGAGACTTCCCATACTCTGGAACAAACTACCTATTTATATCAAATAAAGCTCCTCATTAGCACTCTTCAAGAAGAATCTTGATGATTAGATGGGAGATAGGAAATTCACCCTGGGGATCACTTCTGTGGCTCTGCTCGACAGTGGCACAGGAAAATAATTTTCTTGGGTGGCGAAAGCCCAGGGTACCCTTTAGCTAGGCTTATATAGGCCCTAGGGCCAATAGCCTAGTACCTACCTATGAACTTAGTCAAATCTTTATAGTCGTAGCTATTTCTACAAGAAAACATACTTAAGACAACAGGAAGAGTGCTGATGAGATGGATGTAAAGACAAAAATGCTTAATAATCTCTGGTTCTCACTGTTGAAATTGAAACTGCAGTTCTGATAAAACATTACATCATTTGTTTACACTTTACTGGTTCCCAGGCCACAGAAACTACATTTACATTCTTTTACACTTAGAACAATAAAGGACATTCCATATGTAAATTCTGGTCATTAAAACAATAGGCAGGATGCTTATTCCAGACTCATCGACTCCAAACTCTAACTTAAAAGGACATACAAAACATAATTTTAATTTCAAAGAACATTTGAAATGCTTGGCGTAGTTTTCCGTTCACATTTTACAGTGTTTTCTTTCATTTAGGAAACAAGCCTGTATTTCGTATTTATATTTACAAATGATAGAATTATCTATAAAATACCATCTGGCTAGGCTGCCTAGCCTTCACCCTTCTCTACCTGTTTTCACAGCTATCTTTCTCGTGTACATAATCTGAAATTAATAAACATAGAGGGAACTGTTTAAGATCTACATATAGTTAACGATACATATGATATCTTTGACTATTTGTTTAAAGTCAGTCATCAGGACTACAGTACTTTAAACTAGCACTTATTTGTTCCAATAGCATATTGTGACAATTTAAATGTGTAGGCACTTGCATTAAGTGTTTCTTCTTTTGATTTTCAGTTAATCTAGTGAGCACGAGCCAAAATGCTATTGGAAAGGTCTGCTCGAGTTCTTTTCCGTTTATTTTCTGTCTTAGTAAACAACTTTTAGTCATGAAGCTAGACTTCTGCTCAAGCTACCTTACAACTACTTTAATGTGCACTAACAGAGTGATCTGACAGTACAAACGTTAACCCTTTCATGGTAAAACAGTCAATTTTAAAACATACTACGTGGCTGCTTTTTTTTCTTTGCCTGTCTTTTCAAGTGCACTCAGTTAAAAGTTATGTAAAGGATCATGTAGGCATATAAATATCAGAATTTAAAAGATATACCCCTTACTTCTATTTTTAAAACTTAAAATGATCCTTTCATTCCCATGACTAGGATAATCACAAGGCTTTCTTTAGTTATGTTAGGAACCTGGGTGGGAATTCCCAGATATGCTCAGAATTAGTCCAAAATGACAAAAAAATACATCAAACCCACAGACATTGCCAACATCCTAGCTGACAGGTTCAGCGCAAACCCCCCCCCTCCCCACCAAAAGGGCAAATATCTATCCCAGCAGAGTGCTGCCCCCCTGACATCTCAGATGCTCAGGTAAGAGCCGCCCTCTCCAAAGCAAAAAACACAGCATCAATGGGACCAGACTGTGTCCTGGGCTGCGTCCTACATGAACTCCAAGAAGAGCTAAACCCAAACATAAAACTACTGTTCACTCTCAGCCTTACTACAGGATATGTACCCAAAGAGTGGCGTACAGCAACCAGTGGTCCCTCTCCACAAAGGTGGTGCCTCAACGGATCCTGGAAACTATCACCCCATAAGCCTGACTAGCTTGGTCTGCAAAGCTATGGAAAGGATCATCATGGACCTCATAAATAAAGATACTGGGGACCTACAGACACTGGATCCTACCCAGTTCAGCTTTGTTAAGGGCAGATCCTGCCTCTTAAACCTGGTTGATTTCTTTGAAACAGTCACCAAGGCCATTGACGAGGGGAAGGTGGTCCACACAGCCTACCTGGACCTCGCAAAAGCCTTCGATACAATACCCCACTCGGGCATTATAGATAAGCTCACCAGCTTAAATATAAACCCCTATGTCACTAGATGGGTTGCAAACTGGCTCAAGGACAGAACCCACATGGTTAGAATTGCTGGAGCCATGTCAGACTCCAAACCAGTTACAAGTGGCGTCCCACAAGGTTCAGTCCTGGGACCTCTCTTATTCGGTATATATTTCTTGGAGGTACAGGCCAACATGGAAGGACTGTGGCTGACCAAGTTCGCAGATGACTGCAAACTGGGCGCCATAATCGACTCTCCAGCCGACACAAGCATCCTCCAAAAGGGCCTCGTAGAAACAGACAACTGGTGCCAGAGCCATGGCCTCAAGCTAAACACCAAAAAGTGTATAGTCATCCCCTTTGGCAAAAACAAAGTGCCCACAAATTACCACATAGGTGGTAATCCATTACGTACAGAAGAAGTAATTAGGGACCTGGGGACCCAAGTTGATAGCAATCTCTCATTTGACAACCACGTGGCCAAAGTCGTTAGAAAAACATTTTATATAGCCCACCTAATCATGAAGGGATTCACATCTAGATCAGGGGAGGTCATTGTGCCTCTTTACTCATACCTCATCAGGCCCATAATTGAGTACAATGCCCCTTTTGGGATGTACCTTACCAGACACCTGCGGCAACTGGAAAGACCCCAAAAGTACCTCACCAAGAGGATCAAAGGGCTCAAACAGATGCCATAAGCTGCCCGGTTAAAGAAACTCCAGCTCTACTCAGTGGCATACCGCCTGCTCAGAGGCGATCTGTGCCTGACGTATAAAGCTATGTCCAACCCGGAATTAAGGGACATGCTGCACCTCAGAAAATCCAAATCCCATCGAGCTACGCGCTCGAGAGACTTGAACCTCAGCACTGAAATAAATAGGACATGCTGGAGGGACAGATTCATAACTAAGAGGCTCCCAGCTCCCTTCACTCTGGAATAAAATCCCAGTCCAGGTTAGGCAGAGTCCCTCATTGACTCTCTTCAAGAGGAATCTTGATGAGTGGATGGGTGATCATAGGTTTACCCCGGGTATCACTTCTATGTCACTGTTAGACAGATGCACAGTATACTAACCTCGAAAAAGGGCATAGCAAAATTAATTTAAAATGGGTGGCGAAAGCCAAACACACTCTGGCTAGGCTTATAAATGCCCTAGGGCAGATAGCCTAGTATGAACCTATGAACCTATATTACAAGGCCTTGACATGAAAGTAGCAATAACAGCAGCTGTTTGATATGTAAAGCATCATGGTTGTACTAGAAACAATTTAGTCTTAGTATAACAGTTATACACAAATTCAGGGTAAGCCCTGATTCATAACAAAGGTCTGAAGATTGATAATTACTTTGACTATGAGGTTCACACTGAAGGTGATATGTGCTGTTTCTGAGGTGATAGCAGCGTGCCTTGAAATAGAAAAACAATGCTCAAGCCTCCCTTGTTCATAAACAACATGCAAGTTTGTATATAGAAATGGAAAGAATTTTAAACAAATGTTATGTTATCCTAAAATTCCAAGGACTGATTAATTGTGAATGGAACACTTCAATGTTGTGGATCATGTAACTACTGTGAATACATCGATGAGTCACATTTTTTTAAACATCCAGCTATGGGTAGATTATAAGAAGTGAGATGTAAAGCAGATTGTAACACTACAGATTTGATCTATGTAGCTCATTGTACAGTATGCTTTCATATTTATGTAGGGAAGACCAATAGGTCCTTGAAAGTACGAATACGAGATCATTTGCACTGCATGCAAAAATGTTCAACTTATAGTGCCCTGGCTGAGCACACAACTGAAAATGGACCAAACCACACTTTTTTATTTCAAGTATTGCATGTTGTTTATGAACAAGGGAAAATTGGGCCAGTTAATAGTTTTACTGAAAATATTGAATTACAATGGATTTTTAGATTAGCTGCTCATAAGCAGTATGGTTTAAATTAATTTATTTCTATTAAACCAGTTTTAAAATTGAAACAACTCAAGAAAAAGCCCAATGATTGTTGTTTTTCGTAACACTATACTTTTAAATATTTTGGAGGGAATTTTAAAACTTTAATTGGTGTTTACTATATAAAATCCAGGTTGTATGTGATTTTCTTTGTCTGATGAAGTGGTCTGTTGAACCGTGAAAGCGCTTACGTGTGGAATAAAGGATTGTGATTTTTATATCATGGTTCAAGTGTTAACCTTCTTTGCTTTTGGGATTTACTACTGTTTTTATTGTTTTGAGCAATATGGGTGCAGTCTAGCTGCATCTCTTTTCAACAGAAATAAGGCAAAATACACCCAATGCTTTTAACTATATTCAGTTATAGCAGTAACATTATGCACTTACATTTAATATGTAACATTTAAATGCTTTTAAATTTAACATTTATCACTAAGTGTTATAGAAAAGCTGAAACTTTACTGCAGTGCATGTTTAGTTATATGCAAATATGGTGTGGTACATCTAATTTATGTTGCTTGGATATGTTTGTTTAAAGAAGAAGAAAAGCATCGTTGGGATATCTAGAACTCTTGAATGGAATGGGGTGGAGAAAGACACTAGATTGTTGTTTATAAAAACCTGGGGTGATTTACTCTAAACTTGTAAATAAATTGTCAAAGATGTACTAGATTTCTTCTGCATGTTGATGGCTTATATGATCACACAAGAAAAACATCCTGTTTATTTTTACCTTTACTAGACATCAAAATATTTATTATAAAGGAGTGTACCCAGACTTAAAGGTCAAAAATATTATAACTATGTTAACAGAACTAAGTTGTAGATCCTCTGAGGAGTAAAACTTTGCATTTGTTGCTTTCTGTGCTCATTGTTCACTTATTTTACATATAGAATAAACTGGCACTTGGAACCCTGAAGTATGCAGACAAGTACCAAGTGACAAATACTCCAACTTTTCTAACATAAACTCTATTGGATATTATACAGTTACCCAATACTATAAATCTTATCCTATATCCCCAAATGGTACTATGTTACGTTAGTTAACCTATCACTTACAGAGGGGCCTGTCAAAAGTGCATTCAGTGCTGTAAATTTTGAATGCTTGTAAACAATATATTATAACTTTGGTTGAATAAATATTGACAGTGCACTGAATCTCAAAAATTAACCAAGAGACAGTCTTAGAAATTTTAATATTATAATTACATGTTTAGTTAGGTAACGTCTACAGAGTCACATAATATGTAAATAGAGGTTGTGAGAATCGAGCCCATGAATTATGCCATGTCTTTTGATCAGCATTGCATGATTTTTAACCTTTAAGTCATTTTGCAGTATATAAAGGTGGAAACAGAATTCATAACAAGCGAAGTTCAAACAGATACAAATGTTATTCTGGAGGGTAATCGATACACTCAGACTAAAATCTACTTACATGAGCTTGGTACTATTTACTGACCACTATAAATATAATCTGAGATGTTAACTTGCAGTCTAATAAATTCATTCAAACAAATAGAAAATAATTTAATACTATACTGGAGATATATATATATATATATATATATATATATATATATATATATATATATATGTATAGATACACACACATTAGCAATTTTGTTCCCAATACCATTCTACAAATATCTTTACCGTATTAAATAAAAATATTGAGTTTTCTCAACTATAGACAGAATTAAGATGCCAGAGATTTCACGAGCTATGAGAATAATACAATTCTTTGTGATTGGGGTGATGTTGCTTAGGTCCATGCTGGCTGGACGGCCGTTGTTGGTGGGAGGGGGCGCACGGGTCATTTCTTAGTCTATGGGTCTTGGGAGAGTTTCACTGAGATGCTAATGGAGAAACTACACTTACTTATTTTATTTATTTTACTTTACATTTCTTGACCAGGATAATTTGACAAGATACATGTCCATTTTCAGCAGAGGCCCGGGGAGAAAAGCTTCAAAAGACAGTACAGAAAGTTATCAAGACAATACTTAAAAACATAATACACAGGTCTCTAGTAATAAGAGTAAATGCATAGCTCACACAGGTTACAACAGTGGTCTAGCAATCAAAATTTACATTCATTTATTTGTACCATAATATAAGTAGATTTCGTAGTACAATTATGGTATTGCAGTTTAGTTGTGGAGATGGCACTAGTCAGGTTTAGGGCAGGGGAATAGCCAGTGAGAGAGAAAATGTTTTTTAAGACTTTTTTTGAATAGAGAAAGTGAGAGTTCCAGGGTGTAAGGTCTGCAGGAATTACATTGCATACTTTGCTAACTAAGTTGGCAAACAGAGCATCCCCAGCTGAGTAGTTGTATTTGAATGTTAGAGCCAGTAGTCTGTTAGATGATTGAAGTAGCCTGAGGCTACTCTATGGGCTAATGTTTTTGAGTGCAGGTGTATTATCAGGATGATTGAGGACTTCATGTGCTACTATAAGCTGGTTAAACTCAATAGGGTGGGTAATTCGAGCCATCCTAGGAGATTTAGGTTTTGACAATTGTGTGTCCTATATGCCGAGCCTGTGGCAAATCTATGTGGTTGTAGCAGCAGGATAGCTTGTTAAGACTGGTATTGTTCAAGGTTGGGAGTAGAGGAGAGGAATAGAGAAGAGTAGAAAGTAGGTCAGAGTGGGCAATAGCAGCTCTTGCAAGAGGAGTAAGAAAAGGTTTGATCTTGTAAAGGGAGCCAAGTTTTGTGTTAATGGTTTTGATAGTTTGATATGCAAATCAAATTTTAGGTTATTATCTACTATAACTCCAGACTGCGGTGGTGGTGTTGCAGTAGCATTGTCGCTTCACAGTTAGACGTTGCCTGTTCGATTCTCAGAGCGTCTTCTGTGTGGCAACATGCATGAACGGGCGTTCCTTCATTGAAGGTTGTGCGTTAGGCCCGGCAAGTTAGCACGTAAAACTCTACTGCCAATCATTAGTGGACCGGAGTTCCGCTGTGGCGACCCCTAACCGGGAAAAGCCGAAAGACACAAATCTACTATAACTCCCAGGAGTTTGGTTTGGGCTTCTGTGGAGATGATAGTGCCATTGTTAGATTTTATGGTGAAGAATGCAGGGGAGGACCTATTAGTGGGGGAGAAAAGCAGTTTAGTTTTGTTAGGGTTTAAGATCAGACAGCGATTTGTAAGCCAGTTTTCAACGGTATTGAAAGTATTCTGGGTTAATGCCAGAAGATTTCTTAGGGAGGTGGCAGTGCAGATCGAGGTGAAATTATCTGCATATTGAATGCAGGTAGCATTTGGGATGATGGAGTGGAGGTCATTAATAAAGATAGAGAATAGTAGGGGTCTTAGAATAGAGCCCTTGGGGACTCCTAGGGTGATGAGTAGACATGTTGATATCTTTCCCTGCCAAAGGACTGCTTGCTGTCTTCCAGACAGGTAAGAGTGAAACCATTGGAGAGAAAAGTGGACTAAGAAGGCCTTCAGAATTTGGATGAGTAATTGTTGGTTAATAATTTTGAAGGCCTTGGAAAGATCAAGAAATAGTGCTGAGGATAGTATGTCGGTGTTGCAGTTCTGCTGAGGTGGTACTATGGTATGGCCTAAAGCCGTGCTGACAGTTGGCTAGCAGCTTGTTCTAAATTAGATGGTGCATAAGTTGTTTTTGGACACATTTCTCCAGAATTTCAGCTAGTGGTGATAAAATAGGCACAAGTCTGAATTTTGATAGTTCAATGGTGCTGCCTCCTTTATGGAGGGGTATAACATGGGATATTTTCCAGATTGAGGTGATGATTGCTTTGGAAATGGATCTATTAATCAATATTGAGATGGGGTATGCAATGGGATTTTCAGCTTTTTGCAAATACTCTGCTGTGAGGAGGGTCAGCAGCTATAGTGGTAGTCTTTAGTTTCTTAATTAAGGCTTTGATGAGTGGAGTGGGAACTGGTTGTAAGCTAAAGGAGATTGGTGACCTGGGTATATCAGTCTCTGAATTAGAGCCGGTGCGAGTGCGTTGGCTAGTTACAGCTTGGGTAGTCTCATTGAAGAAGCTATTGAAGGAATTTGCAACGTCCTCTGCAGATTTATGGTTAGACACTGAAGGGGTTGGGTTGGGGTTAGGCCTGGGTGCAGGAGTTTAATTCCTGCCCAAAACTTTTGTGGTTTGTTATGATGATTCTGTCGCAGCTGGCAGAAGTAGTTTTTTTTTTGTCTAGATTGATGTATTTTTTTTATCATTCCTTAGCTGTCGATATTTAAGTTGGTCAGGTGGGGCTTTAGCTGAATGCCAAGTGGCCCAGGCTTTGTTTCTTAGTATGATTTTGGATTTGGTTTCTTTTGATAGTCATGGTGCATTATTTGTTTTTGTTCTAACACAGCAGGGAGGGGCATGGGAAAGAAGGACTATAAGGAATTTCGTATTGAAGTGATCTACTGCTTCATCCAGTGGAAGTTTTAGAACTGACCAGTTGCAAGCCTTGAGCTCATTTTGGAAGTTAGTGAAGTTAAAGTTCCTATTGTTTCTTATTGTTTTATAGGTTCGCTGGTGGGGGTTGTCCACCTTGAGCTTAATGTATGAGAAATAGTGGTCACTTATGTCATCAAGCAGAGTCCCCTGACATATACATCTCATTGAATGGCAGAATAAGATAATCCAGATGTCCTTGCTTACTACCTGATGTGGAGATGAAGCTGAAGAAGTGAATGTGAATAACTGTCTCCTGACCAGTTGTAGCTGATGTAATTTTAACAAGAGCTATACAAACTCTTGGCAGTTCAACAACTGTTTTCTAATGTTGACATTGGCTGAATATAGAATATCATACCTCAGTAGCTCAAGAAGGTGTGAAAGACTTGTTTTGGTGGATGTCCTAGAGTCTTGTGGGCTTGGGGGTGTCTTGGTGGTCTTCTGGGATGGTCTTGTCTAGTTGGCATGGACCTGAGTACCTAGACTCAGACTATATCCTAAAATTAAAGTTAAAATTTAGCCTGATAAAGTAATATATTTATTCTAACATGATTTTAGCCATTTACAAATCATTTTAATCACACTTGTAATTGAATAGAACAAACTAAGACATTTAATTTTAAAGGAAATTAACTTTCTACACTCTTACATCAATTAAAGTAATACTGTAGTAAGTATTATATTGATGTCAATTTCTTCAAAAAGATGTCAAATGCAAACACAAATCAAATATTTAGTATAATTTACAGGGATAATATGGGTGCATTTATAATCTTACGAAATAAAAAGGCAGTTGACTGGTTACAAAGTCCTTCAAAAATCACTCAGAAGTCACTAATGATGATAAAATTTAATCAGAAGCTTTCGGGCTATCCACCCTTCATCAACACATAAAACTATTGAATTCATCACATTTAAATAGAAGTAAAAATAAAATCACATGATCAAGCCAGCCATACATATTACACATATATTTTAACATCAATTAAGCCATAAGTTATGCATAAATGAATACATTTCAGCATATTCAATTCATATAATACTTATAAAAATTTACTAATAAGTATATGAAATATAAAATAACACCAACAATAATATGGAAATATTACAATACTAAAATCCTAAAAATTCAGGTGTGGATATGATAATTCATCATATATTTTCTCTCTGCCTTTTTATCAATATAGGTTTCAGACTAACAGCACTATTTAAGCCTGGTGGTGTATCAGCTTGTAGCTTTACTATCCATTCATATTCTCTCAATTCTAAAATATTATTTACATCACCCCCTCTTAACCCTATATTCAACACATTTATGCATCTAAACTTAAATGTATGCATCTGACACTCCATGATGTGCCTATACAAACCATTATTCTGTACCTTCCTTTTTATTTCTGACCTGTGTTCAATTATACGATCTTTTAACTTCCTTATCGTCTTTCCTACGTAAAATGCCATACATTGTGTACATGTCGCTAAATATACTAATTTTGTCGTATTACAATTTGCTTTACAATAAAAAGTAAACTTTTCCTTAGTAACAGGATGTTGAAAACATTCATTTGATTCAAGAATATCTATGCAGCATGTACAGTTGTGGCATTTGTATGTTCCCACTCTACTTTGTGATATCACTTCTTTATTCTTAAAGTCTTTATAACACAACATCTGTTTGAGTGTCTGATAGTTTCTATAGGCAAATCTGGGTTTCAAGCCCATCAAATCTTTTATTTCTGGCATTGCCATAAGTATTATCCAATTTTTTTCTATAATTTTACATACTTCTTTTGTATTCCCATTGTATGTGGTTGCATATCTCACGATACTATTATTCTTATTTGTTTTATGTGGAGCCATTTCCTGTGTGGATTCTAATATAATATTACTAAAGGTGGGTCTGTATATATCCTTCCTCCCTAATAATACCTCATTATATGTACTATTTATACTCTGTAGCGGATAACCATTTTTTATAAATTCTTCCTTCATCCTATTCGCTTGATCTATAAAATTATTGTCTTCTGAATTTAGTCTACTGACTCTTATTAACTGTGATTTGAGAATTCCCTTAAATGTACGAGAGGCATGCATACTACTACTTTTTAAATACCTAGCCGCATGTACTTCTTTCTTATATACCATAGTTTCCACTTTATCTTGTTTCCTATATAAATTCACATCCAGGAACACTATATTCTGGGATGAAAAATTCATCTTAAATTTCAGAAAGCTAGTGGTATTGTTTAAATATGTAACATAACTTTCCAAATCTGCAGTTGTTCCACTCCAAATGAAAAAAACAATCATCCACAAATCTACTATAACATTTCACATTACTATTGAGCCTACTGGTATCGCTTAATACATATTGTTTTTCCCAGTGGTATAAAACTAAATTCGCAAATGTGTTAGCCACAGATGTACCCATGGCTACACCTGTTGTTTGCTGATATGGAATGTTATCAAATATAAACATATTTTTGGTCAAAACCCATTCAAGGAGCAGACAGATATTCTAAATTTCACACTGTTGTAAAGTTGATTCTACAAGAAGTAAATTCCTTATTGCTTCCACCCCATAATCTATGGGAATAACAGTAAATAGTGACACTATATCAAGCGTTACAAACAAGAAATTATAGTTGGTTTCCTTTTCATACCACATATAGAGCTTTTGCAAAAAGTGTGTCGTATTCTTTGATACTAGTACATTTAAATAAATATTTAGCTAGTACTTTCTGTAAATATTTTGATATAGGCTCAGTTATCCAGCCTTTACCGGAGACTATAGGCCTCAACAGCGGATCTTCCAAGGATTTATGGATCTTAGGTGTTCCATATATTTGTGGTACTTTAGGGCATGATACTGTGAAATAATTCTATGGAAATGTCTTGATTCAATTGCATGTCATATATTATCATATTTACTTGTGAAACATGTTTTTTTTTCTCTGCAAAAGTTATTCGTTTAAATGTCATATCTGCCAAAAAGTTCCTAAATTTATCCATATATTCTATCTTGTCCATCACTTTGGTTGCCCCACCCTTATCTGCTTGCTTAATGATTATATTATCATTATTTTTTTAACTGTAATAGAGCTTTATATTCTTTATAGGACAAATTATAACAATTATTCATATTCCTTTTCGCATATAGCGTTCTCAATTCCATTTCTACTATGCTCGTGAATGCCATTACCACTGGACACAGTTGTGGCATGAAAGTACTCAACCTCTTACAGCCATTATCACTATCTATAGGCTGTTTAAAAATCAATTTTAGCGTTAGGTTCCTTGCAAAAAGTTTTACATCAGTTATTGCGTTCACCACAGTGTCTCTAGCAAACTGAATGAATTTTAAACCATTTTCTAGTAATGTTCTTCTGTCAAGCTTTCTTTTGATAAATTAACAGTACCTTTTTGCAGCCAAATCATTCTATCTATCGACCAGCTGTCTTGCTGGGTATCTTCGGACTGTCGTTCTTCCTCTTTGTTCCTGGGGTTGGCTGTTGAAATTGTCTTTGTGCTAAGCCTTTCTCCGGTACCGACTTGTGTTGTAATACTACCTTTTCCGGTTGTTTCAAACGGAAAGGTAAAAAAGATGAAATCAACATTTGCTTTCTTCTTTCCTTTGGATACAATTTTGGTTGACCTTGTGTTAGTTCATTATTTGCTGAAGTAGTAGGCACCTCACTCGCTAACAAACAATTCATAGTCAACTTATTTACTTCAACTACTTCTCTCAAATGATTCTGTTCATGTTGACTATCCATAATGGAAGCGAGACCCAATATGCGTGCATCCTGATTGGTCGACAACTCTATTGGTGTTGGCGGCAATTCAAACTCATCTAGTTGATCTAGGGATTTAGGAATAGCTTTTCTTTTTGTCGCACCCATCATATCATTTTTATTTTGATTGTTTATTCGTTTATACTCAACTCTCGGCCATGAAAAGATGTGGCCACTTTTAAAGTCCGCCAAATCACGTTGCAATTTATGCTTCTTTTTGGCTTCCAGTCTATTATCTAGTATTTGCACTCGATCAATGAAAGCTTGATATTGCTCATTATGATAGTCAGACACTAACATACTTAATATTTCTTTCTCATGTGTTTCTATTTCATCCATTAAAGTCTTTTCAATGCCTTCAAAGAACTTATTCATTAATTTCATGCAGTTGGCGCTCAACTCTAAATTGAGTTGCTGTCATTGCACCAACAGCTCTTCATATGTATTACCATAAGAAGGCATCTTTAAAATATGGAGTCCACGTGGTATAACGCCGAACTCCAAGTAAGCTAAAAAGCTTAACCTCTGCCATTGGAGTTGCTTGTAATTTTGAACCTTCTTTTCTAGTGTATTTAATAATTTGTTAAATTCTCCCAGACTCTGATCAACGACTGCATCCTGGGGTATCATGGAATTAGACTGCAATAATGGATTGCTAGATTTAAGTAAAAGTCTTTTGATAGTTGTACTCATCCTGAAAATAAACAAATTCCAAGCTCTAGTAGCAGCTGGCTTGTTCTCCTCCTTAAACGCTCGTAGTGGCCTCTAAACACAGTATTACGAAATAAAAAGGCAGTTGACTGGTTACAAAGTCCTTCAAAAATCACTCAGAAGTCACAAATGACGTTAAAATTTAATCAGAAGCTTTTGGGCTATCCACCCTTCATCAGCACATAAAACTATTGAATTCATCACATTTAAATAGAGGTAAAAATAAAATCACATGATCAAGCCAGCCATACATATTACACATATATTTTAACATCAATTAAGCCATAAGTTATGCATAAATGAATACATTTCAGCATATTCAATTCCTATAATACTTATAAAAATGTACTAATAAGTATATGAAATATAAAATAACACCAACAATAATATGGAAATATTACAATACTAAAATCCTAAAAATTCAGGTGTGGATATGATAATTCATCATATATTTTCTCTCTGCCTTTTTATCAATATAGGTTTCAGACTAACAGCACTGTTTAAGCCTGGTGGTGTATCAGCTTGTAGCTTTACTATCCATTCATATTCTCTCAATTCTAAAGTATTATTTGCATCACCCACTCTTAACCCTATATTCAACACATTTATGCATCTAAACTTAAATGTATGTGTCTGATGCTCCATGATGTGCCTATACAAACCATTATTCTGTACCTTCCTTTTTATTTCTGACCTGTGTTCAATTATACGATCTTTTAACTTCCTTATCGTCTTTCCTACGTAAAATGCCATACATTGTGTACATGTCGCTAAATATACTAATTTTGTCGTATTACAATTTGGCAATGCCAGAAATAAAAGATTTGATAGGTTTGAAACCCAGATTTGCCTACAGAAACCATCAGACACTCAAACAGATGTTGTGTTATAAAGACTTTAAGAATAAAGAAGTGATATCACAAAGTAGAGTGGGAATATACAAATGCCACAACTGTACATGCTGCATAGATATTCTTGAATCAAATGAATGTTTTCAACATCCTGTTACTAAGGAAAAGTTTACTTTTTATTGTAAAGCAAATTGTAATACGACAAAATTAGTATATTTAGCAACATGTATACAATGTATGGCATTTTACGTAGGAAAGACGATATGGAAGTTAAAATCGTATAATTGAACACAGGTCAGAAATAAAAAGGAAGGTACAGAATAATGGTTTGTATAGGCACATCATGGAGTGTCAGACACATTTAAGTTTAGATGCATAAATGTGTTGAATATAGGGTTAAGAGGGGGTGATGTAAATAATAATTTAGAATTGAGAGAATACGAATGGATAGTAAAGCTACAAGCTGATACACCACCAGGCTTAAATAGTGCTGTTAGTCTGAAACCTATATTGATAAAAAGGCAGAGAGAGAATATATGATGAATTATATCCACACCTGAATTTTTAGGATTTTAGTATTGTAATATTTTCATATTATTGTTGGTGTTATTTTATATTTCATATACTTATTAGTACATTTTTATAAGTATTATATGAATTGAATATGCTGAAATGTATTAATTTATGCATAACTTATGGCTTAATTGATGTTAAAATATGTGTAATATGTATGGCTGGCTTGATCATGTGATTTTATTTTTACCTCTATTTAAATGTGATGAATTCAATAGTTTTATGTGCTGATGAAGGGTGGATAGCCCGAAAGCTTCTGATTAAATTTTAACGTCATTAGTGACTTCTGAGTGATTTTTCCATTTATAATCTTACCACATATGGGTTCATTGTATAATATTCTTTAGTTTATTAATATTTTTGAATATAACAAAATATAAGAATGTACAGAAATCCAATAATCTGACCAAATTAAAACATTTATTTTATTTTACATTTGTTTACCGGGAAAGTCCAACTATAACTAGGTCCATTTACAGTGGAGGCCCAGGGAGAAAAGCTCCACATCAAACAATTATTACAGTGGTTCAATTTCATACTAGGCTATCTGCCCTGGGGCATTTATAAGCCTAGACCAATTGTGTTTGACTTACGCCACCCCTTGATTTGAGTATACTGTGCTCTTTTTAAAGTTTAGTTTACTGTGCCTCTGTCTAATAGTGACACGGAAGTAATCCCTGGGACAAACCTACGATCCCCCATCCACTCATCAAGATTATTCTTGAAGAGAGTCAGTGAGGTGCTCTACCTAACATGAATTGGAATTCTATTCCAGAGCGAAGGGAGCCTCTGGGTTATGAATCTGTCCCTCCAGCATGTTCTATGTATTTCTGTGCTGAGGTTCAAGTCCCTCAAGCGCGTGGCTCTAAGGGATTTAGATTTACTGAGGTGGAGCATGTCCATTAATTCTGGGTTGGACATAGCTTTATATGTCAGGCATAGATCGCCTCGAAGTAGGCGGTATGCAACTGAGTAGAGCTGGAGTTTTTTTAACCGAGCAGCATATGGCATCTGTTTGAGTCCCTTGATCCTCCTGTTGAGGTACTTTTGGGGTCTTTCTAATTGCTGCAGGTGTCTGGTAAGGTACATCCCAAAGGGGGCATTGTATTCTATGATGGGCCTGATGAGGGATGAATAAAGGGGCATGATTACCTCTCTTGATCTAGATGTGAATCCTTTCATGATGAGGTGGGCTATGTAGAAGGTCTTTCTAACCACTTTGGCAGTGTGGTTGACAAAGGAGAGATTGCTATCAACTTGGGTCCCCAGATCCCTAATTACTTTCTCTGTACTTAATGGGTTACCACCTATGTGGTAATTTGTGGGCACATTGTTTTTGCCAAAGGGTATGACTATACACTTTTTGGCACTTAGCTTTAGACCATGGCTCTGGCACCAGTTATCCATCTCTGCGAGACCTTTTTTAAGGATGTTTGTGTCAGCTGGAGAGTCGATTTTGGTGCTCAGTTTGCAGTCATCTGCGAACTGGGAGAGCCATAGTCCTCCCACATTGGCCTGTACCTCAGAAAAGTAAATACTGAACAAGAGAGGTCCCAGGACAGAACCTTGTGGGACGCCACTTGTGACCAGTTTCGAGTCTGACATGGCCCCAGCAACTCTGACTCTGTGGGTTCTGTCTTTGAGCCAGTTTGTGACCTATCTTGTGACATAGGGGTTTATATTTAGGCTGGATAGCTTATCTATGATGCCTGAGTGGGGTATTGTGTCAAATGCCTTTGTGAGGTCCATATTGGCTGTGTGGACTACCTTCCCCTCATCTATGGCCTTGGTGACTGTTTCGAAGAAGTTGGCCAGATTCAAAAGGCAGGATCTGCCCTTGATGAAGCCAAATTGGGTAGGATCTAGTGTCTGTAGGTCCCCAATGTCTTTGTTTATGAGTTCCATGATGATCCTCTACATAGCCTTGCAGACTAGGCTAGTCAGGCTTATGGGGCAATAGTTTCCAGGGTCCGCAGAGGTGCCACCTTTGTGGAGTGGGACCACTGTTGCTGTACACCATTCTTTGGGCACATATCCTGTAGTGAGGCTGAGATTGTACAGCAGTTTTACTTGAGGGATTAGTTCTTCTTGTAGTTCATGTAGGACGCAACCCGGGACGCCATCTGGTCCCATGGAAGCAGTGTTTCTTGCTTTGGAGAGGGCGGCCTTCACCTGAGCATCAGAGATGTTTGGGAGGCTGCACTCTGCCGGGATAGATACTTGCTCTTTGGGAGTTTGCACTGAACCTGCCAGGATATTGGTGATGTCTGTGGGTTCAGTGTATTTTTTGTCGTTTAGAATCAACTCGGAACAAGTCTGGGAGTTGCATCCCAGGTTCCTAACATAACTGAAAAAACCCTTATGATTGTCTTTAGTGTCCTGTGCAATTTTTCTCTCTAAGCTGGCCTTGGAGGATTTTATGAGGGATCGTAATTTTTTGCTAGTACTGATCAGAGATGCCTTCCCTTTTAGGGATTTTGCTCAATCATGTAGTAGCTTCCTCCTCCTGTTGTACAGTTTATTTATAGCTGGGGTCCACCAGACTGGACTCCTGCCTTTGGATGATTGGGTCTTGATTTTGTTTGGGATAGCATGATCCATGCATTCCTGGAGATGTTCGTAGAATGCTTTTATATAGGATTCTGCAGTTTGGGCCGTAGTTTCCACTGGCTCTGGGGCCTTGAAGGATTCCACTTCGGTTTTGAGAAGTGTGAAGTTCGCTTTTGAGAAGTTTTTCACTGTGGTTTTTTGGGTTGGGGGTCGGGATGTTTATATCCAGTGAAATTAATTTATGGTCTGATCTTACCAATGAGGCATATACTTCTGGTATGGTGCATAGAGTCCCCATGTTGGTAATGATCAGGTCTAGTATGTTTTCCCCTCTTGTGGGAGTGGTGACTAGTTGTTCCATAGCATTTGAGTTTATAAATTCCAGGAACCTTTGGGCTAAGGTACTGGGGCTTGAGTAATGCTCCCAGTCTATGTTTCGGTAGTTGAAGTCGCCCAATATAATGGTGTTTGGCGAGATCTTCATGTTCTCCAATGTTTTCAGGAAAGCCGAGTGGGATTCCTGACTTTGAGAGGGTGGTCTGTAGGATGCTATAAACTGAATAGCAGTCTTGCCCACTGTCAGTTGCACATGGATGGTCTCTGGTACTTCATGCAATGCCACTAACCTGGAGGTGTGGATATCCTTGATAAATATGGAAACTCCCCCTTCTTTTGTGGTTCAGTCTGGGTTTTGGGGCCGAAAAGCATGATATGAGGTATAACCTGGTAGTGCTGGCTCTCTGGAGCCTTGAACCAGGTTTCTGTCACTGCACAGGTATCGATGTTCTCCATACTGAGGAGAGCTTCGAGTGCATGCATCTTGAGGTTAAGACTTCTGGCATTTAGCAACATTACCCTTAGTTTCTTGTTCCTTGTGCTGTCTATGGAGGTGGGTTTGTCTTTTGAGCCTTGCCTGAAAAAGGCACTATGGGGGTGGCAAGAGCCTTTGCCAATATCCGAAAGCCCAGGGGTGACAGGTGCAAGCCGTCCCTAGCGAAACAACGTGGCTTATCGAGCATGTCATCCCAGGCTGACAGACACTGGATCCCCTTTGAATGATACCAAATTTTAGCCAATTGTTAAAATTGATCATTTTGTCTTTATACTGTGGCATCATTCTAGGTGAGGGTAAGATGCTGCTCAAGGTCAAGGTCATACCGGCCTGGGCTACATGATCAGAGAGCTCCTCTGTCTCTTTTCATGTAGTCGAGGGAGGTACGTCTCAGGTCATTCATGCCAGCATGTACAATGACTGAGTCATATTTGTATTTGCTTTGGAGTGACCTGAGTGCTTGCGCTATGTGGCGGATCCTAGCACCCAACAGGCAGCTCACTGTGATCTTCTCTTTATTCAGCCTGGTGAGCGGGACGTCAGTGTGTCTGACAATAGAGTCACCTATTACAAGAGTATCAGGTGTGTTATTCAGCCTTAAGGGCTGTGACTGCTTGGCACACTGACTTTGTGTGCTATGTGTTGTATGTGTTTTGTTTTGGGGTAGCGTTTGCTTGAATGTCTGCTTTGGAGGTCTCTGCTTAGGTAGATTTTTATTTAGAGCCTCCGAATATGTTTTTGTGTTTGGTTCGCTGTTGTGGTGTGACTATGTGATACTGTAATTGTGTTGTGTAAGGTTACCTTCTCCTCCTGACTGGTTACACCAGTTTTGAGATGAGAGAGCTCAGCCTCCAGTTTGGCAATATGGTTGCATCTCTCACATATATTCGAACCTGTTTGGAGGAGGAGAGGGTTGTCTGTGTACATGAGACAGTTGTAACATTGCCTCAAAATTCCCATATTCACCAGCTGGACTGGAGAGGAAACCATTAACTGACCTTTGGACATGCTAGAATAATATAAGGAACTGAATTAAAATGGACCAATAGGGGACAAGGTCATCGTAGAGAGTATGAGTAAGTAGTGCTTATGGTTTATTACTGCTAACTTGTAAAATTACTTATTTGGACCAGTGAGGGGCCTTAGAATGAGAATATGGTGTTTACTTTGAGAGAGAGAGCAGTTCTAAGGGAAAAAGTGAAGAGCAGACTTTGTGGAGCCAGGAATAGTTTAAACCCAATTAGGCAGCGCTGCCCGATGTTGCGCTATGCGCAAAAGAGGGTTTTAAGAGAGGGAGATCAAGGAGTTAGGAATTGACCCAAAATGGCCAATAAAACTACAGTTTCAAGGCAGTAACCGCTCCCACAGGGGCAGGCAGGCTGCTCAATGTTTATCACTGCCACTGATGAACACAGAGACTTCCCTTTAGCCCAAGCAAACAATGGCCTCCAAGAAACTTACAAACAGTTCAGAACAGCAAATCTGTAACTGAACTTTTTTAAATCTCAGAAAAGTGGGAAAAAAGCAAGATTTTTTTGTTTTTGTTTTTTTTTTTTTTTTAAGGAAAGCAGAGGTTCACAAGTATCAACAAGTTAGAACAGTGCAGTAAATGACCCCACACTTGAGTGCTAGGCCAGAGACAGATAAAATGCAAGTTTTAAGAAAAAAATGATTTTAAAAATAAGTGCAGGCAGGAAATTCAGTAATCAGCTCTAGGTTGTGTTCTAAATACAGTTACCAACACAGAAATCAAGTTTGACAAGCCAGAAAATGCTCAAAAGTAGGCGGCAATGCAGAAAACAAATAATCTGAAGCAAATATATATGGTATATGAAATCAATATATGGTATATGAAATCAAGATATATCATACAATAGTTTGTTCCAGGCAGGCTTACTTTACACAGTGTTGAACCCTGGCTCTTGGTATTTGGTAAAACAAAACGCAGTGATTGATGCAATCAGGGACATCTCACAAGACATAATGGTAGCAAATAGTAGGCCCTGTATAGCTGTTACTGAGTGCTGTATCTTAGACATGGTAAGCAGTGATAGAGAGGAGATTGCCAAGAGAGTGGATAAGACTAGGAAACATTTATGTGATGCAAGGATAGGGCAAGGACTGCAAGAGGTGTGGCTTGAGTGACTTTTTGAACAATGAGTTGTTGCTGATGAGATGTTTTGGGGGAGGTTATTCCATACTTTAGCGATGGTATGAAAGAAGAGCTTTCCCTGCAGTGCTATTGGCTTTGGATATACAGAGTAGAGTCCTGTTGGATAAGCACAGATGAAGGTTTGCTGAGTATTGGTTTACTAGTTGGGTTAGGGCTGGAGTTTTGTAGGGATTTTGTAGAAAATTGAAGGTGATTACTAGTTGGTGGTATATGATTTGATGAGGTAGTTCTAACCATTTTAGCTTCTTTAAGGCAAGACAGTCGTTACTTAAGTGGAGTTATTGGCTAATTTTGCAACTTTATTGTAACATGATTCAAGTTTGCCTAAGTCTGTTTTCCTGATGTCAGTTAGGATTGGTGATGCATATAGTAGGGTAGACAAGAGATGGGTTTGGGCTAGGGTAATACATGCTTGGTCTTATATGAATTGCTTGTGTTTGTATAAGGTTCCTATTTTTTTTGTGTACTTTTTTAATGGTTTTGGAGATATGGACATCGAAGTGAAGATCCTTATCTATTTCAACACAGAGGAGCTTAGTATGGGGGGATGGAGAGATTGTGGTGCCATTTTTGGAGGTTTTGGTAAAGGAAGGAGGTATGGATTTGTTGGGAGAGAAAAGTAGTAATTTGGTCTTGTTGGGGTTTAGAATAAGTTGGATATTTGTAATCCATTTCCATTTATAAAATATACAAGTTAACACCTTGAATTTTTGATATATCTAGTTAAGATTCAACAGTTCCTTATTAATCACTTAATATCTGTTATAAGAATCTCATTGAAACTGATACATGTATGCTGATTTAAAGTAATATATACATGAGTGAAAGTCTATAATTCATAAATCACTATTTCATTTAGGAAGCAGTAGCACATGCTTAATACTGGTTTTGTTTAATTAGTTTAATATGATTAGGATGGAAAGAAGTTTGGATGATTTATTCATTTAACTAGGAATATTAAATTTCATTACTAATGATTTAAATTATTTCTATTTTAAATGGCTAATGTTATTGTCATCTTTATTATCCGCAGCAATGTTTCATAGTAGTTTGATATATAATTTAAGTAATAAGCTTTTGATACTTAAGTTTAAAGTCCTTTTTCTACCCGAACATGACTACGTTTAACTGTCTTTCATTAAATATTACTGGTTTAAACAATTCATTGAAAAGCAGTTTCAACAAGTATCTGAACGTTAATAAAGCACATATATTTCTGCAAGAAACTCCTATAATCAAAGAAGATATGAAGAGAATTCTATTTGAAGATTTAAAATATGAACCAACTAAAATATTGTAATACAAAAGAAGAGGCATAATAATCATTTGGATATGCTCTTTATCTGAACCTAAAGTAATACATACACTGATAAAGATGGTATGCTGATGCTGATTACCATAGAAGTTAATAAACAGTATTATACATTAGTTAACACACACTGGATCCGTGGAATTGGTGCAAAAATTGCAAATACAGTTGCTAGAAACTATTATTATGAATGCAAAAAGAGATCTAATTATAGCAAGAGATTCCAATTGTATACTATCAGAAGAAGATACTAACAAGATAATATAAAACTATAATCTGCAGTGAAATATTTAAAAATATTCATTAATTTAAATGTATGAGATGTACATAAATTGAGACATATTAATTCATTTCAGTATGCAAATTATTAATTTTGTTTCGGTATACAAACTAATGTTGATAAAGTGTTTACCTCCAGTAGCCTGTATTCAAAAATTGATAAGGTACTAATAACATCTTGCCCACTATCTGATCACAATGCCATTCCTTTCACTATTACCCTCAAAAATGATAATCTAACATTACTAGAATCCCAGCTTATATAACTCAATGAAAAGATTTTAAAGAATGGTTCGTAATGGAATTAAATAATTTTATAGAACTAAATAACACTGGAGAAATTACACTATACTTTGGGACTCTTTAAAAGCCTTTATATATGGTAAAATCAAAAACTGGTACATTAATAAAAATAATGGAATAAAGAACTAAAACCTTTACAGTTTAAAGTAGATCATTTAAAAACAAAAATGAAACCAAATGACAAATATTAATCTCAAATTAAATCAAAAATATCTTGATACAATGCAACATTTAATCTCAATACAAGAAAAATGGCACACCTGTTCTTATTCAATCAATCCCAAAAGTTTGCATAAACTTAACCACAAGATCTAAGAAAAAAACCCAACTATGTTAAAGATATAGCTAATCAAGGTGGGGGGATAGAGAAATAACTGATTTAAAAGATATATTAGAATGTTTCAGATGGTACTATGAAAATATTAATAACACTTCTGCAACATTAGATAATGACCCCAGTGCAAGTATTTTTTTTAAAATAATAATCAACAAAAATTAACTGTAGAGCAAAAAATATATATTATTGACAAGCCCATCCTATTAAAAGAAATAAAAGAACAAATTAAAAATATTAAAACAAACAAGGCTATGAAATTTATGGATTGATTTCTGAACTATATAAAATTTTGCCAGATAACATAAAGCTTTTGCAAAATGTATTTGAAATGATTAAAACCTCTTAGATTATTCCTCCTTCTTGGCATTACACCCTTGTTACTCCTATTCTTAAAAGAGATAAAGATAGCACATGATGTTCCTCTTATAGACCCACATCATTGTTTAATGTTGATTATAAATTAGTCTGTCCTCACAAAAAGATTGAATCATTTACTATTCAAAATTAATTAGTGAAGACCAAACTGGTTTTATCTTGAATAGAAAAGTTAATGACAAAATAGTTAAATTAAATGCATTAACTGATTTAGTTAATAAACAGAAAAAAATAACAATAATTAGCTTAGAATTAAATAGAGCATTTGATTCTATTTGCTGTCCTTATTTATTTAGAGTTGTTAAAGAATATAAGTTATCTGAACTATTTCTAAATATCACAAATGTATATAATAGCTCTTATTCATTTGTTAAAATTGGTTCTTTACTGTCCAAATCTTTCAAAGTTTTGACTGGTACAAAACAAGGTTGCCCGTCATCCCCCTTAGTATTTGCTTTAGCTATTCAACCCCTTGCAAATTACATTAGATCCAATGACAACATTAAAGGATTTTAAACTGATGAGAATTTTAGTTGTAAAATACAATTATACACAAATTATTCACACACATTAATTACTAGAGACATAGAATCCTTAACACAAATTATTTCATATTTAAATTACTTGGAGAAGATTTCAGGTTTAAATTTTAATAAATACAAAAAAACTCTACTATTTAATAATAAAAAAATAAGTTTCTAAATAGTTTTACTGACTTCAATTGGAATAATACATGTATCAACTCTCTTGGAATTGACATCACATCATCAATAAATACTATCCAAATTAACTATTCTAAACTAATAAATATAGTTAAACTCCTGATAACTGGAATAAAACCTTTTTTTTTTTCAAAGGAGGGTAGACCAACATTAATAAAAATTATTATATTACCAACAATTTTATTTTACATATAGGCATTAATATTTCTTCCCACGAAAAAAGTAATCAAAAAATTACACACAATCCTTGTAAAAATCTTAGGGCATCCTAATAAGCCAATAATATCTTTTGATTGGCATTTTAAAAGTTGGAAAGATGGGATAGCTTTCCCAAATTTTGAACTATATGCAAAATCAACCATCATAAACAAGATGGCATTATGGCTCAAGTCTTCATATCATTCTGCATGGAAATCCATACATGAACAACTAATCCAAAACAACAGACATCTAATTCCCCAAACTTTATTTGGTATTAATGAATTTTACTGGAACTTAAAACATTACTTCACAAATGAAAAAAGATATATATTCCATTAGTAGATTATGTACTCCAAATATTCAAATCTTTTATTGATACCAATTACATACTTAAGAATTTTTTATTTCCAATTCTTAACACTAAATGCTTCTTAGAAACATTTAACAAAAATAAAATGTTAGAATTATAGGCAAATAATTTATTTTGTCATCATTTTTTAAATGGTAATTTGCATACCACCAGATTTTTTTTTCTCAAAATATTCTTTAAACATAATTGGATAAATATACACAGCTGCATTACACATATAAATGATAAATGTAAGATACTAATGTACTACCAAGAAAAAAACAATACCCAAAATCTTGGATTTCTTAGTCAACATTAATTATACTTTTCACAATAAATCTTGCATATCAATATATAGAATCATAAGAGCTGAATCCATGAATTTCAATTCAACCTTTTGGTTTTACTCTACAAAAATAAATGGATTTGAGTTCTCGACAAATAATAAGAAATTGATCTTAAAGTCAAGCTGTAAAATAACATCCTTTCTCTATTGGAGAATTTTTAATTGGAAATTTATACACAGAACATTTATAACTCCAGCCAAAATTGAACTAATCAACAAAACAAAAAAAAAATTGTGTTGGAGATGTAATTGTGATATACAAGCAGATTGGGCTCATATGATTGTAAAATATAAACTGGTTGCATCCTTTTGGAAAGATTTTATAAAATTTTCCCAGGCACTATGGACTGATAAATGCAATATATCTGATTCACTCATTTTATTCAATGCTCCAATACCAGAAGCTGTCCTCAGATCACAGTTGCCTGTTTGGTAAATTTTGTCACTAGCTAGAAAAATAATTACAAACAATTGGAAATGTAAAACTGCTTTGTCTTTTAATAATTTCATTATTTTAGCTAAAAGTGTTTGGAAGAATACACTCCCAACATTACATATAAGGACATCAAATACAACTCATCTGAAAAAATGCTGGCAAAAACTATATGATCTATTAGAAAAATATTGATGGCTTGTATTATATAATTCTTACTGCTGCAGATTTTTGTAAATATTTTTTCTTTTTTGATTTACTTGTAAATATATTGTAATTTTCAAGTTTGTAAACCCAATAAAAATAATAAACAAAAGAATTAATGCTTGGTGGAGACTAGTGATGGTAGTTTAGGGGAATGTGTATATGTAATGCACATCAGGAACTTGGCATGACGGTGCTTAATGCATTCAAAAAGCCCTCTGAAGCCATCAGGATAGGGCCATGCCAGAGCAATCTGACCTCGCCCTGTCTGCTTACAGTAGATATTTAACTGTCAGTGGGCAAGGCAGACATGTTATGGAGGGCAGAGAAGATGATTTGAAGTATATATGATCCCATAAATCTGTAGTGGAAGCCAAAATAAAAATTAAATATAAAATCCCAGTAAGATCGTTTAAAAGCCTTCCTCCTGAAGAAAATGATCATATAATCATAAAAGAGAACTAGACAGCAAAGCCATATGGAAATGTAAAACTTAAACGCGCACAGCAAAAAGAAAAAGGAAACCTTTATTTGGAAGCATGTTAACATGTCAGTGCTGCACCCCACCATATCTACGTTAATATACTGAAAGGACCCACAATGGTCATTAAAAAAAGGCTATAATAACATCTATAATAGGTCTACTGTGGTATTATGTTCATGATCCATGGCTTCACTTTCTTGACTGAACCTCATCAGAGCTTAAGTAAATGCATGTGTAAACCACACCTGAAAAGTCTATTCTTTGTTTTTCCTTCACTTCTATTTTTTGATGCTGTCAACACCTGAGGCATTATCTCCTACACCACAGCTGAGGACTGAGGTTTTTTTTTTTTCCGTCCACTAATTTTTGATGTACAAATTGCCTGATACTTTAACCCTAGGGCTATTGTTTATACTGTGATGCCCACCTGTTGTTTCTTAGCAAACCATATAGTCTCACAGACAACATTTCATTTAACCACAGTGCTCGATGATTGAGAATGTTACTTATTTCATCATTCATGTCTAGTCCATCTTGATTTTCATACTAGCAGTATTGAAACCCATATATCTCACTCCATTGGCCCATGTTTCTGTATGCTCTACAATATTAATGCATCTTTCCAGGAGCCTGCATGTAACAGATTCCACTTATTCTTGACATCTCTGATATAGTCCTCCTTTACTGTCAGGTAAGTATTTCACACAACCTATGATGCTGCATATTACTGCTCTTTTCCTGAATCTTTTGGTATCTGTCTTAGCCTGCTATCCAACTTTAGTGGCCTTGCTCTTAATCTTTTCAGACAGTTCTCTTGTTCTGCATGCCTCAACTCCCTAATTTTTTTTATAAGTTACTTTTTTTTTATCTTCCTACTTCTCTTCACCTCCTCCTTCAGCCAGCTTAACTACTGTTTTCTTCGAGCTTTTTACATTCTATCAGTACATTCTTTCATTATCATCTCCTTTCCTATGCTGAAGTATCACTGCAGTGAGTAAGGTCTGTCACATGATTCTGTCTTTTCATTTTTTCTCTGTATTCCACCCAATTGATTAGTTTTCTTACAAATGAAGTCATAAACCCCAGTAGTTTCATCTCTTAGAAATCTAAAATTAGAGAGACCGATACACTCTATATACATGAACAAACACACAGACATGCTCATATTATGCTCAGTTGCGCCTAGTGGCTCTTCTTTTTTCTCTTGTCATTGTTTTTTCTTCTTGATGACAAAGTCTGGTATTTTATCCATCACTGTACTGGCGACAGTGTCACATTTACTTTTGCTGTATTACTTTACGTAAGGGCATTCCTCCCACTTCTAAGCTCGGAAGTTTTCCTCCTGTAGTACCATATATTTGTAAATCCAAAAATGTTGGTTATGCATCTTTTTCCCTACTATTTAATCGGGGTTTGCTTGCTTTGATTTTGAAAACCTATCTGATGTTTCCTAGCTCTCTACATCATCTCACAGCAACATTTCACTCCTCTATTTTGCATTGTCCACTTTATCTTACAGAATTTTCGTAATACCATCATTCATGTGTGGTTACTATTCTTCCTCACTTACATTTTCTTTTATTTTAGCAATACTGTCTACTGTGTGTATCCTATAGCTCCTGCTTCTGTACTCCACACAATTTTAATGCAGTGTGAATGCATCTGTTCACAAATCCCTCACTTTAATGACTCCATTCATTCCACAGTCACATGTCAACACATTCAGTTACAGCACACCTTCCATTCCTTTACCTTTCATTGTTCAGATATGAAGTGCCATACATTATTCTCTCTCCTTAATTTGTTTTCCTACCTTGTGAAGATAAGGAGATTGTTTCACTGAAGAAGATTTTAAAGCATTTTCAGTACTTCTGCACACTCCTTCAATGCATCTTTATTCATGTTTTTTTCCTAGCTGTGTATTCTTCCTTGTCAGAAGTGTTTTGTAAGTAATTTGACATTTGGTTTTTAGGGAAGCTTTTTTAAGAAATGATTTATCTGTGTTTTGTGTACAGGTTTTATCATGCTGAGATTTGCTTGTTTACATTCTATTTCTTTGCAATTTTGAGGGGAATTGAGGTAAAATTTGGATTATAATTGTGCTAACCATGATGTCATAGAGGGATAAAGCCCTGATTACCGCCCATGTGACCAGAGTTTGATTTGCAGCTCGTGCTAATGACGGAGTTGTCAGGGGAATATGGGAGTGTCTATCCTGTTGGGAGGGTTGTTCATCACTGGTCAGAGATGCAGTACCATGGAGCAAGGGTGGCAATGCATAAGGCAATCCAATGGCTTGCAATCATTAACAAAGTTGCTTTGGTGTTAGCTCTCATTGTTTGTTTACAGGAGTGCACGTCTTCATGGGGGGAAGGTATTCTGTTCTCTGTGGTGATATACTGCATGTGTGCACCTGTTTAAGGGAGGGGTTAAACCAAAATAAATATCCCCACATTGCCAGGATGTTGGTGATGGCACAAATATCCAGTGATCCTCATTGGGAATACCCAGAACTGGGGAACAAGGATGGCTGATATAGGGAGAACTGATGGTCAGAAGACACAACAGGAAAAGTCACACACAATTAGAATTGTAATTCCTGTTTTTGTGTTTGCTTGGGACCAGCTGGATCTTTATGCAACACCATTGTTTGCTGTAATTTGAAGTTTCTCCTTATCCCAACTATTGTGAAACTATGCAGCTGCTACATATGTATCTAATAAAAGGGGATATGGTGAATGTTCTTGGGGGGAGGGGTTGCTCAGTAGCAGAAAAGTATATTTTGGTATTTTCTTATAAGTTTCAAGGAATAATTTGTCCTGCTTATAGAAACTGATAAAACATTCCTCAAAGTTCTATGAGTCAGTGAACTTGAGTAGTTTTTTAAATACAAGATGCTAAACAAAATTGATCTGATTATATAAAACAAAGTGATGTGCTACAGACCCCAAAATAATTTATTAATCTCTCTCTAGTGCCTTGGCTAATCAGCCATCAAGGAGTAACAAATAGTTCTCAAAACCACAATTTATAATAAAAAAAAGAGATGGCACTTAATTATCCAATAAAACAGTACAACCATATACTTCCAATCTAACTCGCACTTCAAACCCATAGGCATCAAAGTGTTGTATTTCAATATAAAAACAGATTCCTTATGAAGAAGTTTATCCTTCAATCTTAAACTTTCCCCCACTTTAACATGTACTTTTTCAAGAACTGCACCTCGTAGTAGTGAAAAATCAATACCATGTTCTTTAAAATGAACTGCTACAGATCTTTCCATTTTTTTGTTTCTTTTTTAATGTCCCTGATATGCTTCTGAAACCATACTCTATACATTCTTTTACTTCTTTCAGTGTACAATAGGTGACAAGGGCATCTCGGGGCATAAATAATGCTGTCAGTATTACACAAAAAAAAATCTGTTGGATAAAATCTGACATCATTAAACTTTGTAAATCAACACACCACAAACTGATAGTCACTGCAAGTGTTACAAGGGAAAGTACTCAGTGCAAATGGATATCTTATAATATTAATATCAGGAAACACAAAATTACCATGGACAAGCATGTATTTTAGATTTCGCCCACAACTGTACAAAATAAAAGGAACTTTCCATAAACATTTGGATAGTTTCCACTCCCTAATCAGAAATTTCCAATAATATTTTAACATGTCATCTATTTTTTTTAATTAAGATGTTATAGCTCATAATGAAATATATTCTCTATTCCACAATTCATTATTCTGTTATAACCATGATTATTTTTATTGCTTTTTTCTGCTTATTACAGTCCCCCAACATTTTTGTATAGCCTCATTAACTGAGTTCCAGTAATATTCCCTATTTATAAACAGACTGTTCTTTGGGTTTCATCATAAAAATTATTTTCATTATTTCATATTTTGTACATTTGTAATAATTCCTCAGAGGGCAATCTTGAAATTAAATTTGGAGGCTGACAGCTACCCCCGTGCAAATACTGGCCTCCATCCAAAAGTTTTCTATATATAGATGTCCTAAATTCACTGGTTTCAAAACCTTTCAAACATAAATCCAAAAGTACAACTTCATTACCATATTGTAAACCATCAAAAGTTAAATTATGTACATTTTTATGCAAATCAAAGACAGATTTTTCAACTTCACTTAGACAATTTGATATCTGTCAATGTTATCTGTAATAACACAAAACTTAAATCATTAATCTTTCTATTGAGCTTTTCTCCTCAAGTCTCCACTAAAAAAGAGCCCTGCAGCCCAGTCAGATCAACCCGGTTAACAAATGTCAAATAAAATAAACATTTTTTCATAAACATATGCTTAAACAATCAATCCATTTCAGATAAGGCCATCGTTAAATTTGTGCACTTAGGGGCAAAAGGTGCCCTCATAGCCGTGCCTTGTAATTGATAAATAACTTTGTGAAAAATAAAATCATTATATAAAATACAGAAGTGTATCAACTCAATAATACAATTTGAAACAGGATTGTGGCCCAAAAACAATACAATGCTTGCATACCATCTTCATATCTAATATTAATATAGAGAATTCCAACATCTAGGGTGACCCAGTGCATCTCTTTTTTCCACTTATGTTTAGAAATTTTACTCAAGAAATCAAATGAATCTTTGATGTAGGAAGAAAGTTTAAACACAAATGGGAGAAGAAACTGATGTGATAGAAGACCTTTATTATGCAAGAAATACTTGCATGCTGAAATAATCAAATGGCCCGGGGGATTCTGTGGGTGTTTGTGTACTTTAGGTAAACAATAGAAAGTTACAATACTTGCGACCATCCACACTAAATTTCTTCTCCACATACTCTTTAATTAAATATCCCAATCTTAAACCTTTAGGATGAGATTCTGATCCCAACCTTAAACCTTTATCAAACATTTAGTTTTTTTTTTTCTTAGTTGTGTGGTTATTGATTTTTACATACCTGCTGTCGTCTTTCTCCAGTCAGACCTCTAGAACTGAACTTCAGTTCAGGAGGTTTTGCAAAAACATTTCACACTGCATCAAGGTTCATATTTTGCTGCATTTTTTTTATTTTATTGGTCAGAATCTCAGTTTAATTTTCCAAGTTTTGGGAGTCAAAATATTGCTTCTTAAACCTCTGATAGGAGACTAAAAAATGTGACATATTTACCTGACATCTGCAATCAATAAAATACATGCTGCTACTGTAGTTTAATTTCTTTATTCAATAGACATTTCATTTTTTTCTATGCTGTTTTTGCCATTCTACTTTGTGACCTTCAAGCCACCCTTGATCAGACTGCAGCCCATTTATTTCTCCTTGCTGTGTACCCCATTGGTGTGGTGAAAACCAGCTGAAAATGCTGTCAAACAGACAAATAAAGGAACTTGGGAATAATAGGCAGGCAGTCAACAGGACAATAAGATGCCCAGCCATGTACACATTTAAGAACACAAGCTTGTTTAGTACTTATTACTTCAGACATTTAATAATGATATTCTTACCTCCCAAATTCAGCAGGCACTTGCATGATAAGCCTAGTATGTATTTGTTTCTATCCATTCAGTCTTCAAGACTAGCCTTAAAATAGTACTTTGTTTCACGTGTATAGGATGGGAGTATATTGTGTTATGAATATATCCTTCCAATGAGTATTCTTTATACTTAGATATTAATTTAGTTCTCTGCTGCAGGTGTTTGTAGAAGCACTGGTTTTGCTAATAAATAGGCTACTTAGTTTTTTTTTTTTGGCTAAAAAATCTAAGATTGGGCTATCTTAAAACAGCTGGTAGGCTACTGAGTATAAGCAGAGTAATTCTAATATTTTAGGATTTAAGTCAATAATTCTAGACCGAAATCTTTGAGGCCTTTGCAGGTTGAACAATATGCTTGGATTTGTATGTACCAAACAAGGCACTATATTTGATGATAGGTCTGATATGGCTCTTGAAGATATTCCTTTGGTGATTAGCTGGGCCAGATAGAAGAATTGCTTGATGGGGATGGAAACGTGTTGACCAAATGAGAGACACACATTGAGAGAGACAGTTGTCCACATATGTACCCAGGAGTCTTATGATCATCTCTTTTTTTCCTTGGTGATACTATGCTGCAGTTTTTTGCATTTAACTGTAGACCATTTCAGTGCAAATATGTGCAGTGTGCATAATCCGACTCTTAATGGAGCTGCTTACTACCATGGCATGAGCTGATAGGTTGCAGTCTTCAGCAAGCTCTGTTACCTACACTTTTGGTATATTGGCACTGATGTCTGCAAAATGTAAGCCAAACAGAACACGGCCTTGCATGGATCCTTGAGACACCCCACTGTATTGCAATTTTACATTCTGAGAGTATACAAGCAACTTTCATAACCTAGTTTCTGATGGGTAAACAATTTACAGACTACAAGATAATATAAGGTTTGCATTAAGTTTGTCTATTTTTCATTAATTCCAGCATGGGAAATATCAAAAGCCTGGGCCAGGTCAGGGTAAGCAGTGTGCACAGAGTGATGCTGTCCATAAACTCTGTAACCTTTTTAGGAAAGTGTACTACATTCAGGAGGCAGGACCTGCTCTTCACATAACGAAACTGAGTGGGGTCTAGTATAGTTAAGTTGCTTATGTCTGTATAAATGAGTTTTAAGATGCATTTCATGGCTTTATTTATAAGACTGGTAAAACTGATGAGCGTATAACTACCTGGGTCTGTAGAGGGGCTACCCTTGCATAGGCCAGTCACAGTAGCCGTTTCCAAGACATTATATATACAAACTCTGGAGACGGTCTAATGTTGAAGAGTTTAAGCAGAGAGACTGTGTATAATTGGCACTGATGAGAATGCAGCCTAGTATGTTATTCAGTCCTACAAAAGTATTATTTTTAGCCTTTGATTAGGATTCAAAGACTTTTTCTGAGGTGATTTCAAGGGGCAAACTACATTTTCAGGGATATTTGGGGCAAGAATATCGCTAGATATGAAATATCATTAAGTTTGTCTGTTAACATATTGGTTATATGCTTGGGATGAGAGTATGTGATAGTATCATAGGTGAGCTAGTGCAGCACCGGACATTGTTCCTTAATTTTCTGATATGTGCAGAAAGATTTGCAACTTCTGTTGGCATCTGTGGCAACTGTAACTTTGTAGTTTGCTTTATATTTTTAATAACTTTTAAGTTCCTTATTGGCATGTATCATTGGATCCTTAAGTTAGGGGGATGGGAACCCCCCCCCCCACCTTATGATGACTCCAATTGCATAGCCAATTGTTAAACCAATTATTTTGCTTTTGTATATTTTCCTTTTGTTATATGATTTATTTGTCAGTGAGTTCCACCAGAGAGCTTATTCTTGAATGCATCATCATATTTAGGATGGATGGGTGCAGACCTTTCCATGTTCCTGTTTAGGTACTTGTAAAAGTTGGAGGGTAATGTGTGAACTCTCTCTTTTGGGTCTGCTTGCAAGGGATTGTTCAACATTCTGCATATATTTTCACAAAGATGAAGCAGGCTTGCCATAAAGAAAGTCCCTAAAGATGGTCTCCTTTACTGATAGGATAGTGCAACTTGGTTTGACAGAGAAGATGACTAATTTCTGGTCAGATTTAACAAGAGATGAGGATATGTGGGTGGGTATATTTGGGGGGGCACCTTTATAGTCTAGAAAATGCTGAGCATGTAAGTATGCCAATCAGTGCTTTGGAAACTGAAGTCCATCAGTAAGAAGGTGTTTGGGTTGATGTATGCATACCTCTCAACCTTTTATAGCAAGAAATCCGGACAAAGCCACAGATAATGGGGGGGGGGGCAAAGGCCTAAAAATAGGGAATACTTTTTAAATTGTTCTCTGATAAACATAGAAAGTTGGTAGAATAACATGTTTTGCATCAGCATAAATTTTCTGGAGGATATGAAATCTGAAACTCCATTACCTGCCATTATTTTCTGCCTTTAGTTCTTAATGATTTGCCAGTAAACTACAATTTTATGAGTAACGGGCCAAAAATATGAGGTAAAAATCTGGACAATTTGTGAAAATCTGGGCAGTTGAGATGCATGATTTCATGTCCTTAATAGTCTTGATGTAATTTCCATGAACTTTGTGGGACATTTATAGCAATCTGTAGCTATCATTGAAGTAATAGTTGGATTTGCTCTCCAAGAGCTCTAAGTTAGGAATATGGGAATTTGATTTGAGGTAATGATGTTTCTAACAGTTATAGATACTCTACCACAGTTACCAAGGGGTCTGAAGCCCTGATAGGTCCTAAACCCTCGTGTAGAGGGAGTGCTGTCATTGCATTGAAACCATGTCTCAGTAACTACAAATATGAATGTGTCCAAGTTGTAGAAGGTCATCAAGTTTTGCTATCTTTATGCTTAGACTCCTGGCATTTTATAGTGCCATTATGAAATTGACAGAATTTGAGTTTGACACTGTTATATAGTATTGTTCAGCAGGCATGGCTGCTGCAAAAAGCACTAGGTGGGGTGCAAAGTCTTTTGCCAGTATGCTGAAGTCATGATATGAGAGGTATTTGCCAACTGTTGTAAAACAGGAAGTTATATTTACCATCTTATCCCAGACTGACATATACCAGACCCCCACACATACACACACAAACACCTTACAATGACTCCAATTATATAGCCAATTGTTAAACCAATTCTCTTGCTTTGGTATCTAGGCATTATTATTGGTGAAGGCAAGAAACTACTCGAAACCAGTCTTTCCTGCCTTTACCACATGCATAGTAAGTTCCATCATGTTTTTTTTTCATCCACATTCCTCTGAGTGAAATACCTCAGGTTATTCACTCTGGCATGGGCACTATTAGAGTGAATTTATATTTATCTGGTTAAAGGATTCTTGGGGCCCTTGTAACATCACAGAATCTGGCAGTGGACAAGCCACTTACTTACCCTATTCTTTTTCAGTCTGGTGAGTAATCTTGTTGGAGTTCCTTATTTTTCAGACATAGCCATAAAAGGTTTGTAGTTTCTAGTGGTATGTATGGCAACCTTCAGTTTTTCTTTTTTACAGTTCTAATAGTGCTCTTACGCTCCTTGCTGGCATGTTACATAACAATGGCTTCAGAGTGGTTTGATAATAGTTGGCAGCTTGGGCATGATGGGATATGTTACAAGGCTAAATCTTTCCCTTTGGCAGATTACATGTGACCTACATCATTGAAGGGACCACCCCTTGCAAGAGCATGCTCTTGCATACCCACTGTTAGGTTGCTGCATATGTGGCTTGGTGGCTGAATGCTCACTCCATGGCCATCCAAAGTATATTCAGTCCTTATCTTTCTTGGTTGTGAAACTAGATAGTGATAGTCTTCACCCTCCACACCAGCAAAGCTTTTGAGTTAAACACTTCCTCCTTTATGATCTTACACAATCTTACAGAATAAATCATTGTTTCTTAAACTCTTTGTTGCTAATCAAAAGTAAACCAGTTCCAGAAATTAAAAAAAAAAAAAAAACACCAGCCAACAATTTTCTGCATGCTTACAATTCTAATTATTCTGCTGTCATTATAACTTTCAAAATGTACAATGAGCCAACAAACAAACAAATATCTTCAACCCCATGTGACACACTTCTGTGTTTCAGCAGCATAAAGATCCTCCTCTAAATTTAACCTTCCATTTCATCTGTACCTGTGCTTAAAAAACACAGATTCTACATGCATTTCTACTCCTGGGAAAAGCCATATACCACTATAAATATTTCCAAAATATCTATTAGAAAGTTAACTCCACCTATTCTGTTTTACTTGATTTGAATGTTTGAACCTGGGTGGAGCACTGATCCCATTGGACCCGTTTCAGTTTCAGTCTAGGGAAAACTCAGATACATGACGATGTATACAGATTGAATATCAAAATGCAATATATACAAGTGTTATATACAAAGTGACTATCATAGTTCGCTTGAGGGTATAGAAGCAATAGATAAATGAGATTATATACAGAGTGACTGAAAAAAACACTGTTTTCATGACTTAAATACAGTGTGTTATCTTAAAACTCTCATCACCAACTACCAGAACCTTAAAACTCTTCGGTCCTCTAACAAAATGCTAGCTTTCACCTTCAAAGCAAACAACTCAACTGAAGAAGCTCTGTTTATGAACTCAGTTGGTAAAGCATTGAACTCTTTATACAGAACTAAGCTTACAACCCTCTCCAACCCAATTGAAAAAAAAACCTTTAATCAATAATTCACTATGCAATGGCTCTGTCCTTGCTCTACCTCTGACTAATCCCCACAATCTTCTGAATCCTAACCTAGTTACTCTGTACAAACTTAAGTGAAGTCTAGTATGTATTTTAAATAACCTACAAAGAGAGACAAAAATATATATGAGCTTTTTGAATGTTGGGCTGAGAACTTGGAAAGTGACCTACAAATATATTGTATAACCTCTCTCTTGAATTATACTAATAGTGGAATGATTTTAATATGTTAATATGTAACAGTTTCTCTGCATTGTATTTCTCTATTGTATTATGCTGTTCTGTCTTATTGTCTTCTGCAGGAGCTTTTCTCCCCGGGCCAGTCGGACCTTCCCAGTTAACAAATGTAAAATAAAATAGTTAACACGCTGAGAGAATCACAATCAAGAATAGAATCAAAGAAAGGTATTGGGACAGAATAATGGTGAGAAAGATGGGGTTAGTAAAAATAAAGTTTATTAATGTAGATGAAAAAGGGACAGATGCCAGAATAAATCCACGAGGGACACCCATCTGCAGAGGGAGTGATGTGGAGGTTGATGAACTGAAATTAACTGAGAAGTGGCAGTGTGGTAGGTTTTGAACCAGGGAAGTGTCAACACTAATGCCTAATTCACTGTAATGGTCTAGGAGAATTGTATGATCCATAAGATCAAACGCTCAGGTGAGGTCAATAAAAATTTTTCTTGTAATTAGGGCTTTGTTCATTACAAGAAGAATAATGTTGCTGTGTCCATATAGCTGTGGATGTACTGCTACTAGACTAAAAACCATGCTGCTTTTGAGAGAAGGTAGTTTTTGTTGATGTATTCAATGAGTTGTAAATAAAGTAATTTTTCTTTCAGAATCTTTCCTAAGGTAGAGAGATTAGAAATGGGCAAAACGTCTGATGGGTTGGAGGGACTGGATTTCCTATGGAGAGGTTTTACAGTGGCATTCATCTTGATGTTATGTGTAATATTAAGTGCAATGCATAGGTTTCTAGATGTTTCAGTGGTGTTATTGTCTCTCTACAGTGATAAATAAGCCATGAGTGAAAGTAATCAGTGCCAGGGGACCTATTGAATTTAATATGTTAAAGCAGAAGGTAGATGTCCTTGGATGTGATGGTTCTGAAGTAGAATAGAGAGATATATGGAGAGGAGGTAAGAACAACAGATGCAATTAGGATCTGGCTAGAGAAAGGGCTGGGAATGTTGCAGAAATGAGAAAAGAAATCAGAGGCCCAAAGTTGAAAGGATATAGAATTCATGGAGGGAAGTTTTCCATCCGGTTAGATGATTGACCGCTTTCTCGAAGGTTTGGGGTGATTTTATTAGTGAGGTTTGGTATGATTTCAAGGGACTTTTATGATGATGTATACCTTGCTTAGCAAGGTGTTGTGTAGCTGGGTTTAACACTGTTAATTTATAGTAGTAAGTAGTACTCTTCAAGAATGCCATTCATTGGCTCTGAGCAGTAGAAGAGCTTTAATCTCATTGGTTAACCACTTGTTAGGTTGTATAGAATTTGGATTATTAGGAAAAATGAGTTGTGCAGGTCAGTCGCAATAGAGGTGAGAAGTTTTGCAGTAGTGTTTAGGTCAGATGAGCTGAATACTGGAGACTAGCCAATTAAGGAAAGGGTGGTTTTAAGTTTGCTAATGTTATTCTGTGATTTATTACAAAAATATGAGCTTTGTGGGTACATTTACATATGGATGATGGCTAGGAAAACTAATAGAGCAGTGGTTACTGAAAGATGGTGTATGGATGGTGATGTTTGAGATAAGAGAAGGTTTTTAGTTAATATGAAATCTAGGAGGGATTGGTGAGACATTTTTCTTTCACATTCTTCTAGTCAGAAATATGTATAGTCAAACCCATGACCGTCTTCATTCTGAGAGCCAAAACATTCCATCTAACTCATGGAACTGCTGTGTCTGCTGAACATCATCTGTGTAAACAACAAAACCAAATCTATTTATTTATCCAAACTCAGTCACCTGACATAGCTATCCCAAAATTTTGACTAAAATATGACACACCATCCCTCTACTTCAGCTTTTCCAGTTGTATCCCACAGAAAGTTAATGAAAAGGGAGATGTGCTGTGTTACAACACAAAGCAAGCCCCCCCTGTAAATATGCTGCTAGATTAAACTACATAGGATTCTGAGCCACACTGTCAAATGATCGGGCTTCCACTGAAAAAAGCACAAGTAGTTTACAACCCCTACTGTTAGGCCAACCAAAAATTAATTGCTCTTCTCCTCCTTAAAAACTCATCACATTTCCTGTAAAAGCACCATTAAAGTGCCACTAGTACCTAGTTGCACACAGGATAACTAGTTTGCAGTGACATGCACTGCCCCCAGAGTTGCAGACTGGATTCTCTTGACATTACTATATATTTTCACCCCAGCTGTCTAATCAATAAAAAAGGGTCTGTTGCCGTGGATACAAACTTTCCACTGTCTCCATTAACAGCTTGGTGGAAATGGAGTGGGCATCCTGAGGCAATACAGAAATTGCCTCATGTTTACTGGCAACAAGTTAATTCTCAAACAAATTGATATATGTGAGAGATGTATTTCCAGAATGTCACTGGAGGCAAAGCTGTCACCTGAAATTACTTCTAATGTCAATAAGGTTGTCAGTGGTACACACACTCCACCTATCACACACAATTCAAAGCAGACATATAGACCCACATATGCTGAAACACTTAAATGTAACCTTCCTAAACCCCAAAGACGACCTAATTGAAGTACATATAAACACCCACAGCAACCCGGAATACAGTCTTCCAAAACAGCACCCACATCAACACACATACAGCCTCATCTCATGTAGCATCTACGTTTAAGACCATAAAGCAAGTCACCACAGAATCCAACATTCTAGTCATTGGCGACTCCATTGTGAGAAAGAGTGATGTCCCTATCACCAAACTATCAGTTGATTATCAGGGATCAGGACCTGCCACCTTAAGCATGCACTCAAGTCATTGAACCAGGAGTAACAGTATGACTTAGTCATGTGGGTGCAAATGACTGGAGATGTGCCTCCCTAGACTATATGAAGGGAGATATTATGGAGTTTATGGAATGTGCGTTACAGGCTGGTATGAGCCTAGCACTAAGCAGCATTATAGCTTGTACACATAAGACGGGCACATTATTTTCTTTGGTTACCGCAACTATAAAATTGTTATTTTACAGTTTAGTCTTTTTAACTTCCCAATGAGTGCAAGTAAATACACTAAGTGGATCTTCATCCCCACTGCAAAACCCTCGTGACAAGAACTGATCTTATTAGTCACCATCGAGGCAACCGTCTACTGCCTTTAAAGGGCAACAGTGGGATATTAAAGCAGATTGCTCAATCTGCTGTCTCTCTTAGTCCCTGTTTGTTAATAGAGCCGTGAAAAATCACCCATGCAGCTTTAAAAACTAATCCATTCAACCGTTTTCCTTGTTAGGCTTTCTACCTTTCCATACTGTTTTACTTTCACTTTGAAAACCAAGCTGAAAAACCTCTAGCTGGCTCTGAAATGATGTCACATCTGCCCAAGAGCTCTTGCTCTAGCTTATGGGACATTTCCTCCCCCAAAGTGATGTAATCCCCGCCTGATTTGCATGCTGTATAGAAGATCTAGTTGACCTCCCACATTGTGATGTCAGAGCTGCCTTGCCCAGCCCACTCTTAACCTAGCAAAAATGTCAAACTATAATCTCACTTTTCTGAAGAGCCCTACCGATATGTGACAAAGTACAGGTAGAAGCACAGTAACAGCTGCAAAAACTAAGAACATAAATTTGCAATGACCATGTGTAGACATTAATTGTATGTTTTTACATAAGAAGCAGATGTCTGTGACAATTAATCACATTACAAGAAGTATGCAGTACCGTAATTTTCTTAAATTACCACTTAAAAAAAGCATGTGGGTGCTGTCATGCATGTCTGTAAAACATTTTGTGTTTATAGTGCATCATTTGTTAGCTGTTTAACCAAACAGGAAGGAAAATTAAGTGGGAGTTTGATGCTTTGCAAAACAGTGATTATTCCCAGTGCTATAGAGCTTGGTTCTAAATTTGACAGGAGGAGTGCAACAAAAAGTATTCCACTGTAAGGAAGGAAAGGCTGACAAGAAAACAGTAAATTTGTCTTGTCACCTGCTGTGAACTGTCAATCACATGCAGATAATGTGTCACATTACCCTTAGCTGTTTGACAGCTAGGGAAGGTAGGTGTGAAGGGGGAGGGGAGATACCTTGAAGAACTAGATTTCAGCCTTCACAAAGGAAATCAAGTTAGCATTTCTAAGAAGAAAGAGCAATAAAATTAACTTTTCATTTCTGTTCTGTAGCATTTGCACTGCTTGTGTTTGAAGGAGTCATTGAAAAAGGATAACATTTTAACCAAAAGTAGGTGACTAGAAGACAGCAGTGAATGCCAGTAAATTCAGTACACTGAGAGGAGCTTTAGAGAAAATGTGGCAGATCTGATTCAATTTTTTTGGAGACAAACAATGCTTTCTGGAATACTTAGAGGCAGACTAAACAGAATTATTTCAATATGCCAGACCTCATGTGGTCAGTCAGAAATTGTGTATAAAAATATCTAAAAAGCTCTAAATAGTCCCCAGAGTGGTGCTAAAATGTAGGAAACTCCAAATCATGATGAAATAAGAATGTTTTTTGAGTCTGTGGTTGTCCTTTAATATTCCAGTGTTGCTAGTCAAGTGTTATTAACTAATAAGTACAATAACTTGTGCTGTTATAGCCAGTGGCATGCATACTAAGTCTCTTCAGGATAGCAGTACCCTTCCCCTCAAAACTTCCTCATCTATATTTCTATCGGTGAGTGAAACTGCTAGTTGAAAACTTGCTCAGTTGCACAGACCTAACTTAGTAACAGCATCAGCTTATGAATGCAGTCACTACTATTTTACTTTAGGAAATGGTCTATAATCTTGCACATATAAAGTTTTACTTAAGACGATAGTACACTTTCAACTGTGCCATTGCACTGAGGCATACTTGCTGGTTGATTGTTTTTCTGGTTACTTTTTTGGCTGCGTCATGGGTAAAACCACTCAGTTCGCCCACGCTACACTTGGGCTTACTCAACTCTCCTATCCTATCCCCCATTCTCACCCACCCCCACATAGTTTTATACCTATCCAAACCACACCCCTTACTCACCCCAGCCTTTCCACACCCATCTTCTTAATTATCAACCCCACTTTTTGCTAACCCCAACCTCTCCACTATATATTCCAATCAGTACTCTTCACCAGCTCACTCTAACCTTCCCCTCTCCTACACTTTGCTCAATTACCCCACCTCTCAATCAGCCATGCATCCCTACTGCTCCTTATTAGCTACTACGCTTTTGCTCCACTTTCTTTACCTCAGTCTGGCTCCATCTCCCTCCATTCATGCCAAATTAGACACTTCCACTATCCACCTCTTACTCTCAATCCCACACTTATACTGACATCAGCCTGTAACTTTATAACTACTCACCCTCTCTTGTCATATCTTCCAAACATGTACACACACCATCCTAATCCCTCTACTTCCAGATATTAAAAACTGATTAACAAACTTAGACATCTTCTCTTACACACTGTAACACAAATTAAACTCCAAGCTGACATCCATCTTAACCCAGGGTCCCTGCCTATACTCTTCCCTCCCGACCATTCCAACAAATTCTGTTAAGTCTACAACACATTTCCATCCCTACCCCCCTCTTGCAAACACCTCTAATACTGACCTGCTCTTTACTAATTTTAATCTTCGTAGCATCAGAAATAAAGCTAGAGAATTCCATGCTGTGCTTGCCACCTACTCACCTGACATAGCTATGATAACTGAAACCTGGTTAAAGCCCCACATTAAAGACAAAGACGTTATCACAACTGGCTATAACATTATTTGACTAGACAAATTAAACAAAATAGGCAGTGGAGTGACCATTATGTTTAAAGACACACTCAAAGTTGAACAACTAAGCTGTGCTCCTTCCGACCTACCAAACTCTGAAATCCTAACTACTCATCTTGAAATCAACCCAAGCAAGAAAATAATTATCTTTGCCACCTATCTCCCTCCAGGCAATAACCTTCCCACCACTGAAAATCTACTCTCTTTGGCATCTACCAGTTTCAACCAAGAAACTATAATCCTTGGTGATTTCAACCTTGATTGGCACTCCTGCTCATCCACTACCCTCTCAAACTTCCTAAACCTCTTCAACTTAACCCATATCATAACCTGTCCAACTCACACAGACAAAAATTCTAAAAAGTAGTCAACTTTAGATTGAATATTGACTAAAAAACCCATCCTACATTACCTAGCCAATTGCCTTCCACAGTCCCTCAGAGACCATGCTCCAACATTTCTATATAGAAAACATGTTCATACGCAAAGCAACATCACTTACAAATACATACATAATAAGAAAAACTTATCCCCCTCTACTTTTAACCTACTACTCCAACAATGTGACTGGAGTCAACTTAAAAGCCTACATCTAGATTTGGCTGTCCAGTATTTTAACAATACCTTCTTTTAAAATGCTTAATCTCGCTCCCTCTAGGAAAGTATGCTCTAAAGCAAAACAGATACCTTGGCTATCCAGTGACACCAAACTGATACTTAAACGCAGAGATAAAGCATGGTCAGTTTATTATGCCACCAAAGATGAAGCACACTTCTTATATCAACAGCTACGGAATCTAACTAAGAAACATATAAAAAAAGACAAGCAAACTTACTTCCAAGCCCATCAACAGAAACTTAAACAACCCCCAAAATTTCTGGCAAAGCATTAACCATCTTGTCACCCCCGGTCATACCCCTACACCAGTTAGCCCAAACAACTCTGACCCTGTTGCAACTCAAATCAACTCTCACTTTATAAATACTATAACCTCCCTGCAAGGTAGCCAGACTAATCAACCACTTAGTTTTCACACTCTTACCTGCTTAAATTGACCTCCGTTCAAACTAGTTACATAAAAACTCTCCTAACCAAAATAAAACCCTGCTGCCTTGCAGCTGACCAACGTCCTAACGAATTTCTAAAAATTGCTTCTCCTTCTATAGCCTACCCCTATCTGTCTTGATTAATCATTCCATTAAAGAACAATATGTCTCACTTCTCTGGAAAACATCACACATCATTCCCCTCCACAAAGGCAGACCCTCTAAAGAACTAACCAACTACCTTCTCATAGCCACCCTCCCCTTTTGCAAAAATCTTTAAAAAAATGCATCCATAACAAATTCCTTGACCACTTCCTTACTTGCAACCTATTATCTAGATCTCAGCATGGCTTTAGACCTAAACATAGTACTAGCATTGCCCTAATTACTTTCACTAGCACCTTTCATCATCTCTTAAATGAAGGCCAGCATGTCTCTTCTGTCTTTCTCAATATGACCAAAGCATTTGACACCGTTTCCCACCAACTGCTACTACACAAACTCTCATATTATGGCCTCAGCTCAGCATCCTTGACCTGGATCCATAACTATCTTTCCAGTAGACAGCAGGCTATTAAATGGGACAGCAGTCTTTTCCCCCTACTCCCATCTTGGTTGGTGTATCTCAAGGATCCATATTTGGTCCTCTCCTCTTTAACATATTTGCAAACAACTTCAGCTCTGCAACTCAACTAGCCTACATTGTCCAGTACGCTGATGATTCCACACTTATCTGCTCAGCCCCCTCACCCCAAGAACTTCAAACAAAAAATGCGGACTTCTATTCTGGACATAGAAAATACCTCGCCGAACATCCAATTATGCTAAACTCAAACAAAACTAAGATAATAATCTATGGTAACAAAAATTCTAAATTATGCCAGTCCCTTCTCACAATCCTCTCATCAAATGGAACCAAGATAGTACCCACAAGCCAGACTAAACTTCTAGGTGTCACAATAGATAAGAATCTTAAATTTGATAAACAGATAAAAATATTTCTCTGACAAAGTTCACATCAAACTTGGCACCCTCTATAAGGCCAAACCATACCTTACTCAGTGCCAGGCTGGCCACTGCTTGGTCACACCTGCTATCTACCCTCCTCTACAGATCACATATATTCACAAACTTGTGTAAGGCTGACCTCAATAACAAAACAAAATAGCCAGGTTTGCCACTAATTGCCTACATAGGACTCGCCACTGCTCTCTCTCTCTCTCTGCTTAACTGCCTAGAGCTCCCTAAACTTTTATACCTAAATCAACTTACCATGGTCCACAAAATAGTTAACCAGCCTATCAACTACCCTGTTCTTTCTAACCTAGTAGTAATCACAGGTCCCTCAGATCCTATGACAAGCTAATGGTTACCAACTCCAAAAACTATCACAGCACCTCCCTCTATTCTTACAAAATTGCCAAACTTTGGAGCACACTTCCTCCACCCATCACAAAAAATCCTCACTATTGTGAGTTCAAAGAACTCCTTAAAGACTACGTAGGTAGTCCTTGTCCATTGCTCCTGCCATACTCCAGGCTAATCCTTCATAGCTCACTTACTGCAGCTCTCATCCTAACTCTACCCTGATCCTGCTGCTTCTAGCCTCCCACTTTCCCTCCATCTCTCTGCTGAATTGCTGATGTGTAACAACTTCATACTGCCACACTGTTTGGACATGGGTTCATGTGACCCTTTGCTCATAACTGTACATGCACTGGTAATGATGGTGGTGTCCCTGTTAATGCTTCACCATGGATATATGCACTCACTGTTACTTGAATTCATATTTTGTATTTGTTTTTTACAACTGTATTTTTTTTTTTTTACTTGTATTGATGCACACTATTTGAGCTTTGTACTGAGTGTTTTGTTTATAATTATTATTATTTTTAGTCTTCTTACTGTTTTGGAGCTTTTATACATGGGCCTCCGCTGAAAATGGTCTCCTGGCCCATTCAGGCATTACCCAGTTAACAAATGTAATTAATAAATAAATGATGCCACACTATGAACAAAAGATGACTGACATTAATAATTGGCTTAGTTTCTGGTGTCATTCTGAGGGGGCACAATATTTGTCAGCATGGAGCAAGACAGTAAACAGACCATGCTGCTTTGCCAGGGATGGTCTGCACCTCTGCACCCTAGGCTTTCAAATATTAGCCAAAACATAACCCTCCCCATAGTGCCTTTTTTTAGGCATTGCCAAACTGAAAGTACTTCTGACATAGCAAATCAAAACCAAGAAAATCTAAAGGTGTTACTGCTTAATGCTGTAAGTCTAAACAAAAAACTCCACTCCCTAGAAGCTGTCTTCACCCTATATAATGCTGACATCTGTGCAGTAACTGAGACATGATTTAATGCTGCAGAGAGCACACCAACACTACAAGGTTATAATGCCTTCCACACATTTAGACCAGTTACTACAAAGAGGCTAAAGGTGGAGGTGTCTCAATTTACATAAAAAATAAATATACCTTAAGGCTGGTCAGACAGGCCAATGCACTTGAGCTTCTCTATGTTCAAATCACCATAGGTAAAATACAGTACCACTTCCTTGCAATCTATAGGCTCATGTCTATGATCCAGAAAACCCATACCATGTATTTAAACTAATTGGAAACACTCACCATGCAATCTAATACCATATTTATGGGGGACTTTAATTACCTCACGATTAACTGAGAATCATATATAACACCAGATGTACAGACACAGTCTCCTGGATTTTTTAAACACAAGCTTCCTGGGCAAGATTGTCAATGCACCAACATGGAGTGCAACCGTGCTGGATCTGGTCCTCACTAATATGGGAGAATGCTGCACATCCCCTAGTGTAATGTCTTGAGTAAGGTCAGACCACAAAATGTTTTCCTTTGGAGTAAAAATAAAACCTTGGAACGCCATCTAACCATGAAATATTCAGGAACTACTCTAAGGCTAACTTTTTACTATTAAGTGATAACCTGGCAACATTTTGTGCCTCCATAAACCCTGAGAATACTGCTGCCTACAGAGAACTGTTAACAAAAACCCTATACAATCATGTTAAAAGCTGCATAGAAACAGCTGTACCCACCAGGAAGAAGTTCAGTAGTAACTCTAAAAGCAATCCACCTTAGTTGAATCACATAATTAATAGGCAGAAGGATGAAAATCATGGCAAAAATTAGGAGGTGCAACACTGTTGTCAAACTAAACAAAAAAAACCCAGAGGACAAAAGAAGTCTACCAAAGCCACATTTGAGGTAAATGTGGCACCCAGACAAAGGTCAACCACAAGGCATTTATTAGCTATGTCTGTGACCTCAAAGGCAGTAAAAAATTGTGTGCAAAGCTCATTTTAAATGGAGCAACCTATTCTGATTTAAGAGATAGCAAACCTACTGGCCGACTAAGGTCAAACCCTACTGCTCTCTGTCAACTTCCCTTAGGAAATGCTATCACTAGCAAACAGGTCCATAATGCTCTCTCTAAGGCCAAAAGCACCATGTCAGTGCACCCAGACAGCCTTCTAAGTAACATAAAACACATCCTGTCAGGCCTCTGGAATTGCTACATAACTTGTAATCTCCAAAGATGCCTTAATGCCTCATGAATGGAAACAGCAGCAGTCATCCCCCTGCAGAAAGGTGGGCCATCTATAGACCCTGGAAACTACAGACCCATAAGTTTCAGTAGTCTCATATGGGTAAGCCATGGGAAGAATTATTATGGAAATGATCTGTAATGACATAAGAATCCTCTAGACACTGGACCCAACACAATTTGTTTTCATCAAAGGAAGGTCCTGTCTTGGTGGACGACTTTGAAATGTGGTCAAAACAATGGATGAGGGCAAAATGGCATTCAACACAATCCTCCACCCAAGCATTAACAAACTTAAGAGGTTAGGTATAAACTCTTATGTCACCCAGTAGATAGCCAGCTGGCTCTCAAACAGGACCGAGGAAATTTGAATTGGGGAATCCACATCTGGAAAAAGGCCAGTCACAAGCAGAGTCCATCAGAGACTGGTGCTGGGACCTCTCCTTTTTGGCATTTAACACTCTGAAGTCAAAGGAAATGTCAGTGGCCTCTGGCTGACTACATTTGCTGCTGATTGCAAATCAGGAGCTGTCTTTTAACCTCCCACTGACACACACGTTCTATAGGAAGGGTTAACACAAACAACTGGTGCCAGAGAAATGCACTAAAACTAAATGCCAGGAAATCCTTAATATGATCCTTCAGTTAGTAAATCCATCCCTGGTAACTCATACTGACAAACACATCCCTTAGAGCTGTCCCAGTAGTCAGGGACTTCAGGACACACAGTCAGCAATCTAGCCATTGACCATCATGTGTTTGCCATAGTGGTCAAAATTGTTTATTTTACATTTGTTGACCAGGATAGTCTAACTGGGATACATGTCCATTTTCAGTAGAGGCCCGGGAACATAAGCTCCAAGACAGATAAATGAAAAACTTAGTAATCAATACACAAAATAAGACTAAATAAAAATATCATAGTAAACAAGCAGATTCCAGGTACAACGAGAGAAAAATAAAATAAAAAAAATGACTAAATAGCAGCATTAATTGTAAACAATGCATATTACAGGTTACAACATAAAATTCTGTGAGGACAAAAACAACTTACATATAGTGCAAGAATGCTTATACTATACAATATGCAGGTATAATACATAAAAAGAAAGACTAAGGTCAAAAGAGAAGACAGGTTAATTATTTACAAATAAAAAAATAAAAATATATATATTCTTCAGTAGGAAGTAGTTAGAGAGACTGGACACACTGTAGTTTAGGAGGAAATCTATATAAGTAAAAGAATATGTACTAGTTTGAGTAGGCTGGGATAGGCAGAGCTCAGATTAATCAGCTGGATAGATGCCTAGTCAGGTTTAGTACAGGGGCACAACCAGTGTGTTCTAAGGTAGAGTTTCGGTCTATTTTTGAAGTGTGACAGAGAGGGAGGAGAGGAGAGGTCACTGGGGAGAAGATTCCAGGTTTTTCCAACAGCGTTAGAGAAGAGAGATTCACCAGCCTTGTTGTTAGGTTTAGAGGTATGTAGAATATTTTTGTGCGAGGAACGTAGTGATTTAAGATTTGTATATGGAGTGATGAGAGTAGAATGAATATGAGTACTGGAAGGTTTATAAAGAGTTTTATGGGCAATGGTTAGTTGATGGAATTTAATCACATTCTGTAGTTCAAGCCATCCAAGCTGCTTTATATTTATACAATGGTGGGTTCTGTAAGGGTTTCCTGTTGCAAATCTAGCGATGTTATTGTAGGAAGTTTCCATGTTGTGCAGCTTATAAACAAAGGTATGGTATCTAGGCCCAAGGAAGTCATTGTTCCGCTGTATTTGACATTCATCACACCTCTCCTTGCGTACAGTGCCGATTTGGTATGTACTTAACCAGGCATATCCAATATTTGGAATGTCCACAGAAGTTGCTCACTAAAAGAATACAGGGCATAAGTAACGTGTCTTATGCAGGCCGTCTCAAGGCCTTTTCCCTTTATCCTCTTTTCTACAGGATGTTGAGGAGAGATCTATGCCTGGCATACAACGTATTGTCATACCCTACTTCAAAGGACATCCTGCATATCTGCAAAACAAACATCACCAGAATTACATATTTTAAACTTTGCCTGTGATATAACTAGGACATGCTGGAGAGACAGGTATGTATCCCAAAGACTACCCCTTCTCTGAAATAGGCCCCATATTCATGTGAAAGAGTTTTTCCCTAATTCAGTTCGTGTTAACTGGACAATTGGATGGGGAATTGGAAACTCCATCCCTGGTTTGGCATCTATGTCTGTAGTGGATACAGGCAGCTTATAAATGGTTCATCTCTCAGGCCCCTGCTTGTAAATGTTGTTACCTCCCAAGCCCCTACTTAGTGAGGGTACAGACCTCAGATTTGGGATGCATGCCTAAACTTAAAAAGGCCTTTGTGGTCATTAGCCTAGTAAACATCAGTGACCTATGAACCTACTCCCATACCTCAAGTTACTACTATTTGGTAAATTCAGAGTTAATCTGGGGAATATCCTAAATAAAGTCCTTTGAAAAAGGGCTCACGTATTTTTAGATCTCCGTATCACTAACATCCCGGTTAGGATCCCACCCACTTTCAATATCTCCCTCTCACTCGGTTACAACAAACCCATTGAAATGTTAACAGTTACATAACATGCTTTTATACAGTAGACCAGAGTCATATCCTTTCCGATGAATGTCCTAATCAAGCCACATAGTAGCTTACTACTTAGGTAAGTTAAGTAGATGTAGGTCTACTTAATCTACACAGTATCATCATCATACCTTCATAAAGCAACTTAAAACAGTGTGTGGACTTGTAGAGCTAAACATATTATTAAAGCTAAGAGATGAAGTCTAGTTTCATTGTGGAAAAAAAAAAATCGCTAAGTGATTCCAGGAAAAAACTACTACTGCTCTTTCAGGTCAAAAAATGTCAGTAGATGTGGAGCAATGTATCTATAAAAACATGAGATTCCTTTTTAACCACCCTAACAAGATTCCAGTGTCAAATTAACCTTTAGGCCTGTTAAAATCTACTAAGACACAAGTTAATGTATCTCATCCTACAAAGGTTCTGTCATAGCTACTTACACTTAAACTTAGCACAAAAATCTCAACGTCAAAAGCTGCTGCTCTCTGAAAGCCCCCAAAATAGTGACATTTTAAATGTTGCTCTTATAAAGCTAGAAGGTTGATAAAATCCAAGGTCTTGTGTTACCATGCATTTTCTGAATGATATGACATCTGAAACTGACTGTCATCATCTAGTGAAGTCACTCTTCACGGATTTGTCATAAAAATCCATAAAATCACAACTTTTATGAGGAACAGAGTGAAAATGAGGCAAAAATCTGGACATTCTGCAAAAATCTGTATAGTTGAGAGGTATGCATATCAGCTTTGTAAATTGACTCATCTACCAGTCCCTCCACACTCCTTTGAACTTACCTTCAGAGCACATTTTTTCATTATATTTCAAAGCAATTAAAGCCAAAGAAATAGAAAAGATCCTGATGGAAAACAAATTCCATAGCCAGTCCAGTCGGATCTAACCATTGTCAGGCATGGTTTCATACAACCTGCATCAGTCATTGTCTTTCTAATCAAACAACAAAAATCTCTCCCTGTATCATAACTTCAAGGCAACAATGTGGAAAAAAGTAGTAATTAAGCCAATAACTAAAGTTTCCAAACCTAACTTACCACCAGATTAGGGAATGACATCCATTATATCTGCACTAGGCAAATCCTAGAAATATGAGCAGAGAATCTATTAGTTATAATAAAAACATGAACCTCTCTCCAGAAATTGGAATGAATTGGGAACTGCACAAAGCAACATGACCCTTAAATTATAGTGATTGACAAAACACACAGGTCTTCAGTCTTAAATCTTATTGTACCCTTAATGTATCTTCTTTCTAAATATCAAAATACTTGTTGCAAATATATATAAATACATTTTTCTTCTCCTAGTAGAGAGAGCGATAGTTTTTCTTGGCAATTACATTCACATTTCTACTCTGCTTCTGTCTCTCTCACTTCCTAACAAGCCATCTACCTACTCCCTTTTATGTACATATACATCTTTTAAATAAACTTCAGTTTTCCATGACAGTGTTTCCACCCATGATACTTAATCATTGCTTACAGTGTATAAACACAATACTAATAAAATGTTTTTAGAATGTACAATGCCTTTTCTTAAATAAGTTACTAATTTCTTTTTTAAATATCTTTATTGAATTAACACGTGACCTAGACAAATTAAGATTTATGCACAAGTAATCAAACTTTATTAAATTAAACATTTTCCTACACAATAATATTGGCAAATATAAAGTTACTTGTATTTTTTTTTTTCTTTCCTTGTTTGAGTTTAAAGTAGATTTTGCGTAGCAGTATTATACCCTGTCAACAAATGTAGTTAATTTGGTTATGTAGATTTTTTTACCTCACTTCTTATCTTTATATGTAAAAGTTTTGCTATGACCTGTATTCCTTGTGTTAAACTTGTTAAATTTTTGCTTTATTTGTTCTTAAATAATTGTACTTTAATTTGTACTCTTGTGGAGTTTTTCTCCCTGGGTCTCCACTGAAAATATATTTTTTTTCAACCTAGTCGGACACTACCCGGTTAATAAAATGTAAATTAATAATGAAATAAATTAATTTTGTTCTGAATGAAATAAGGTACATTACAGAATATGTAGTGACACTTCTGATGCACTTACTAAGGTATTATTTATAATATCTTGACTGTTATGTGGCAGTATGCTACCTGAAACATGCTCAGCGATCATATAGTTGCACTGCATGTGGCATTGTGTGCAATTCTTTTCAAACGTAAGTGGCCCTTGCCAGTACATTAAGGTACATATGTATTGTAAACCACACGTATGGAAGAACCAAATAACATGATTGATGAAGCCTATAAACCAGTTTCTGCTGAAGTCCTGCATCTTTGTCCCAGTCCCCTTCAATAAACACATGACACCAAATGATATTTGATGACCTTTATTAAATTTCCATAACATACCTTTGTTCATCAGATTCATTGATTACAACTATTCATAATTTAATTGATTCTAACACAGCATAACATCCTTGTAATGTTAATCAGGGCAGCATACCTACTCACCCTGCTCTAGTAAGCAGCGTACCTCTGCTCACTTTACTTATAAAGCAGTGTCCCATCTTACTTCTTACACCATTCATTGAATTACCTTCCACCAAATAAGCAGCATCCTTACTTCAGCTTGCTTATCTATTCAGCAAGCTTCTTCCCACTACTCATTTCCTTTTCCCAAATCCTTGAAATGAACATCCAGACACCAGAGGGGGAACAGAAGAGGGCAAGCCTATCCCTCTTCTCCGCCTACCCCCAATGATAAATAACCCTACACCCCCAACCCACCAACGAAAAGAGGGTGGGTGGGTAGCAAGTTCACGCCAAAATGTAATTGCTTAACCCAACTACACTAGACTAAACCTCTTAAGCCCCCTCCCCATCCTTATCTCATATCTTCCCAACCATCCCTGTCACCACTTAACCCTTTCACCTCCCCAACCCACTTAACTCCCCCTAATATCAACCTAAACCCCAGTGAAGATGTCCCGGGACAACTTGGTTTCTTGCCAAACTTCATTTGCCATTCCTGCACAAATATTGTTACTTTTTTATGTGTTTATGTATTTCCACTTTGTTTGCCAGGATAGTCCAGCTAAGTTCAAGTAGATGGTTTATAGCAGGAGAATCAGGAATAAGAACTGCACAGGATAAGTTTTACATGCTATAGTAAAAGTGTGCATACATAAAAATCTAGAGTATACAACAGATATACTTTTACAGAATCTAAAGAAAATAGGCAAATATGCAAGCACGTCAGTTTGGATTGCAGAATAGGGCTGACAGAACGTCTAAAACTTCTTAAGCACTATAATGAACTAAGAATTTCAGACAGATTATGATAAAAATATTAGATAATACAAAACTGGACTGGATATTGATAGAGCAAGGCATTTAAAAAGTGTGAAACCATGGGCAATGCAGAGTAGATATGAGGGTGACATTTCAGACTTTGGCTAAAGCAGCTGAATGTAGAGTCTGTCTATAATAGTCATATGCGTTTGGTGTAACTGATAAATTATTGTTACTTGATCTTAAAATTATGTTCAGGTTCTGCGTTTGTATAAGGTTTATGAATGTAATCAGAGCATCGTCAGTACTGCATCCTGAATGGAAGCCATGCTGATCATTGGCAATAAAATGTTCTTAATGAGATGAGCAAGGATTTGCTTAGTTATACACTGGTCCATCTTGTCATTGCTATGAAGAATCAGAGGTAGTGCAACAGAGGGTGGCAGGAGACTGCTGGATTAGGGACAGAACTGCAAGGACTTAACTAATTTGGATAGTTAACAAATTCTGAAATTGTGTCTGATTAAGATTCTCCTTTTTTCGAACCAATCTGCTATCAGCAATAGCTGTTCTCAACTCGCTGGCATGGGATAATGATCATATCCACAAATCAGTGGAAAGGAGGAGGTATGGTCTTTGCCCCAGAAAAGTTGTCTACAAACTGCATTAATATACTTCAAAAAAAAAAAAAAAAAAAAAAAATATATATATATATATGTGTGTGTATATAATCAATCCCATGTTCCTGTTGGATGGAGGAAAAGCTGATGGAGTGGTGGTGGGTGACCTTCAGCATTTTTAAGGAGAATTGATCTTCAGAGGAAAGGAATATGTAGAAATCTGTGCAGCATTTTAAAAAAAAACATGTTCTGGAGGGGGGGGGGTTGAGTATTTATCCAATGTCTTAGTAAAAGGAGTGAAAGGACAATGTAGGAAGTTGCTTCCTCAAAGGAAACTCAAAATCTTAGTGAAGACTTTATAATTTTCAGTGCCTGTTGTCCCTCAACATGCTCATAGAGTTTTAAAACAGGAGCAGAAAGGAGTTGATCGAAAATCTGATGAGATGGACTGATTCTCTTGCAGATAAACAAGAAAGAAAGAGGAGGATGAAGTATCTTATCTCTGTTCACAAGGAAGTCCTATTGAGATATAGCCACTGTTATTAGCCATCAAGAGGCATCCAGTACAGTGCCTGATAATCCAGCAGCAGATAAGAGGTCAGAGGTTGTGACAGTCCTGTATAAAGTGCTGCAAAATGATGAAAAAAAGAACTCACTAGTAAGACAACACAGTAGAGAGAAAACCATGAAAGGTCATTCTCTTAGACATTGCACAAGTATAATAGATATGTACTTCAGTGAAAAATGTAAACCATCTAGACAACTAAGGGGTCCTTTAGCACTCGGAAGTAAATTAGTTTAACAAGAAGTACTTAGACTGTAAACACAGTAAGTACAGAAATTGCATTTCAACTCTGTGGGCAGTGACCAAGTATTATGCTTTTCAGAACATGGGGGAATTGTCCTAAATGAAACTGTGTATTAATTTCCTTACAAGGTTTTCTATTTTATGTACAGTTTGTTTGCCAGGATAGTCCATTGGGCCAAAATAACCCATTTTCAATGGAGTCCTGGGGAGAAAAGCTCCAACAAGGTTAAACAAAGGAAAAAGAAATTAGACCTAAATCAAAAAAATGTTACATAGTTTAAAAATTTGTAGTATACAATGGAGTAAAAGATGTCTTAAACATATAATGGTATAAAATGCTCAACGAGGTAGCAAAGTTAGTATCTATGTATAAGTAGATTTATATGGTCAGCAATAGTAGAGGCAATGATCTTCACAAGTCAATTTGCAAAAAAGAAATCTGAGAAAAAGATGGTTCAGCGTTATAAGTGAAGTGAGGCTCTAAGTATATAAGAAAATAGTAAGGAGTATAGGTGTAGGAGGAGATGAGATGGAATATAGATAGTGGGGATCAGTGTTATAGTTGAGAGAAGAGGGGAGGCGGGGGGTTGGAGCAGGAGAATTCCCAGAGACATGAGAGGTGGGAATGGAGCAAGCTAATTTGCCTGGGGTGTGTGGAGGTTTTGTGTACTTGAGCAGGTTCTGATTATTAGACCTGAGTAGTCTATCAGGCTGATGCATTTTGAGAGAAGAGGCAAGGGATGGGCAGAGAAGAGTTGAAAGATTAGTTTTTGCATTAGTAAGTTAGATGAAGGAGAGATTGTGGGGCGATTCAAGCCAATTTAATTTGTGACGGGCATTACAGTGGTGAGTGGAGGATTTGCCACCAGTGGCAAAATTTGAGATTTTGTTTTAGCAGGAAGCAAGTTTTGTCTTTAAAGAGGATAAGAGATTAGTAAGGAGTGGGGCACTGTACAAGAGACAGGGGATAAGGTAGTTGGTAGAAATGACATACTTAGTTTTGGCAGTAAGTTAGCAGTTATGGCAGTAGAGCAAGTCCAGTTTTGGTGGGTTTTCTTTGAAGAAGAATGTCGAATTTTAATTTATCAATAGTGACCCCTAGTAATTTTGTATGGGGTATGCTTTTTATAGGGGTCCTGTTTTGGCTAGTTATGAAGAAAGAGTTCTTGTCTATTTTAGTATACTTTAAGGGGGTGAATATCGTAATTTTGGATTTGGAAGCATTTAGTGCTAGGTGATTAACATCCAGTGCTCACTAGAAAAGAAGGCTTCTTGAGTTAGTTTCTGAGGTTTGGGGAGGGATTCAGCAGAGCAGATAACTAGAGTCATCCCCGTATTGGATGAGCTTGGCATTAGGAATACACTGATGGAAGTCATTTATGAAAATGTTAAATTAGACAGGACCTAATGTGGAGCCTTGAGGTACTCCTGTGAGGATATTAAGGAAAGGGGAAGTACAGTTTTTCCACTTGACGGATTGTTGCCTATTACAGAAGCAGCTGGAGAATCCATGTATAGAGGAGGTAGACAGATTACGATAAGAGAGTTTAGACAAGAGGAGGTTATGTGCAATGGTATCAAAGGTCTTGGATAAGTCGAGCAGGAGATTCATTGATTGTTATGCAAATGGACGTTACTGTCTGCATGAGTTTTCTTTTAATATAATTGTAACTTAATTTGGCAGATATTTTTACCAGAAAAGTGAAAAAAGTGTTCTTTGATCTCAGAAGTATTGAAAACTCACAAGACAATCAAGAAAAATACTGTATCCTAGCTTAAAAGTTCATGTTTCTTAGAAAAAGTTAGTCTAAAGAAGTATAATACTTATAATTAGATTTTATTTTGAAGATTCAGTATAGCTGAAGTAAATAAGTTTGCTGATCAGTTAGTATAATGTAGAAGGAATTGCTAACATACGTGAACCGTGGTTATATAATTGCAGACGGCCTTTTGTACATATGTGCCTCTAAAAAGAGCAGTTTAATGTTTGTGGCTCTGGTTATAGGTTCATAGGTTGGTGCTAGACTATCACCATAGGGTCTATACAAGCCTAGCCATAACAATTCCCTGGATATTGCGTCCCACAATATTTACTTCCCTGGACCCCTGTCTAGCAGGGCAACTGTCATGATCCCCAAGGTGAATTTCCGAACTCCCATCCAATTGTCAAGGTTCCTTTTGAAGAGGGCCAAGGAGGCGCTCTGCTTGACATGTGTGGGTAGTCTATTCCAGAGTATGGGGAGTCTCTGGGTCAGGAACCTATCCCTCCAGCATGTTTTGTTCATTGTGATGACAAGTTTAGATCCCTGGAGCATGTGGCTCTGAGTGATTGGGATTTCTTTAAGTGGAGCATGTCCAACAGCTCAGGGTTTGACATGTCCTTGTATGTTAAGCAGAGATTGCCTCTGAGTAGACGATACGCCACAGAGTATAGCTGGAGTTTTTTTAGATGGTCAGCATAGGGCATCTGCTTTAGGCCTGTGATTCTTTTAATGAGGTATTTCTGTTCCCTTTACAGCTGTTGCAGATGTCTTGTGAGGTACATACCAAATGGGGCATTGTACTCTATAATGGGTCTAATGAGGGATGAGTACAGTGGGACAATGACCTCCTTTTTTCTGGATGAAAAGCCCTTAGTGATGAGGTGTGCCACATAGAAGGATTTCCTGACTGTTGTGGCAATGTGGTTATCAAAGGTGAGACACTGTCCACCTGTGTCCCTAAGTCTCTCATCAAACTTTTGGTGTACTGCCACCTATGTGGTAATTCATGGGTACATGTTTTTTCCCATAGGGGATAACTATACATTTCTTGGCATTGAGCTTGAGCCCATGGCTCTGACACCAAGCATCTGTTTCTGTAAGGCCCTTTTGTAGAATATCCACATCATTTGGGGATTCAATAATGGCTTCCAGTTTGCAGTTATCTGCGAACGTTGTTAGCCAGAGTCCCTTAGATTTGGCCTGTACTTCAGAGAAGTAGATGCCAACAAGAGTAGTCCCTGGACTGAACCCTGAGGTACTCCACTTGTCTGGAGCTGGATTTTGAGTCTGCTACTTTTATAGTCTGGGTTCTGTCAGTATGCCAGTTGGCAACCCATTGAGTGATGTAGGGATTTAAGCCCAGCTTAGTAAGTTTATCTAGGATTCCAGAGTAGGGGATGGTGGCGAATGAAGATGTTGTGGGACGAAAACGTTAATTTGACCTTGTCAGCGTTAATCTTGGATGTCAGTTCGTGAGTTCATTAAACAAATGTTGAGTGCTACTAGTTTGGATCCTTTGTGCTTCTTTTTTTTGTCACCTACTTCATCAACTAACACCATTTAATGCTTAGATCTCCCTAACTATACTATAGTCCTTTCTGTAAACACTTTCTCCACCATCCACCTCTAGAAATATAACTCAATTATGTAACACACTGCCTCCTTTTCATTGCAACAAAAGGAGGTAAAGTGGTACCCTCACCACCATCACAACCCACTTAACCTGTTTTTAGGAGGCAGTATACAATGCAACACAGGTCACAAATTACCAAAGGACTCCTCACAAAATCCTTCCACCTCCCAAGCATCTCAACTGAATTACCACTTTAGAATAAAATCCCCCTTACACATATATTACATGAATATTAGGAGTATCTGTAACAAACTAGCATAGCTTCATGCTTGGATTAGCCAACATTAATCTGACATCTTTATAATCCCTGAAACCAGGCTAAAATAAAGCATCAAAGATGAAGAAATTCATCCTCCAGTTTACAGAATACTTAGAAATGACAGAATTCATAAAAAAGTAGGAGCCTCAACCTTTTTCAAAAATAGCTGATAAGGGGGTGCCATAGTTCTTATGGATACCACTAGGCTTCTCAAAGGTATGATTTTTTTTTTTTTAGGCAGTGGCACTACATATTCTGAATGCAATAGGTCTGATGTTCCTGAACTTTGTAATAAGGTGCAGTCTGATTTATATGATTTGTTTATGGAAATGGTTATTGATAAGGATCTATATGACTAATTTTCTGTTGGATATCAAACTATCCCGAATTTTATGGCCTACGCCGAATACAGAAATGTTTGCTTGCTCCTCCCATGAGACGCCCATTGTGTCTAGCAGTGGATGGGTCACTGTACCCCTTTCCATGTATGTTGAAAGAATGCTTCATCCAGTTATAGTGTTGATAGCGTACTTAGCGACACTAAACATTTTTTATCCAGACTGGTATAATAAATATGACTGTAAAGGTTACACTCTTGTTATCATGCATGTGATGTCCCTGTTTACGGTCATTCCAGATGAAATAAAAATGGATTTCTTCAGGCTGTTTGTCTAAACATTTAGGATACAACACTGACCAGATCCGTTTGATTTGCTCTTTGTTGGATATTATTCTCAGTAACAATGCATTTGTCTTTAATGATACGTTCTATCTTTGGAAGATTGGTGTTGCAGTGTGTGCCATGTGCATGAATTCTTATGCAAACATGGTATTAGCTTATTGAGAATAATTGTAAATTTTAGAGAAGAGCAACTTTTTTTCTGAAATTTATAGAATATTATGCAGGCTTTTTTGATGACAGTTTTTGTTTGGATGGAATCTGATAATATTCTCCATGAGTCTGTAGGTTTTCTCCATCAGACTATTAATTTCTTAGTTTATACCGAACTTCAATATTGATTTTCTTGATGTATGCATTTGTGATAATGCAACTAGTCTTAGTACTAATATGTATAGGAAATCGTGTAAAAAAAGCTAGTGTTGGGTACCATAGCAGCATGTATCTCTGACATGTACATTGTAACATTTTGAAAGGGCAATTTTTAGACTTGCCTGGCTTAGTGCTGATGATGATATTATGTATAACTCTTAATAATTTTGAGAAATGAGTTTATGCTAAGGTATTCTGAACATGAAATTGCTAGAGCTTGTAATAAAGTGTTGCACCACAGAGAGGATTCTGCTAAACCTTATTTCTCAAGTTCAGTGAATGCTAATGTATTATGACTAAATAGGCAGAACAGTAATTTTAGAATGAGTATTATTACTCTGATGATGATCGGTACTCTTATCCTCTGATAATTGATATAGGGGCATCCTTGGATATGCTCTTTTATTTATTTTAAAAATAGCCACTCTTTGAAGAAAATGCTTTGTTGCAAGACTCAGTAGGAATTTACATAATTCTGATAGACTGGGCGCATAACTTTGCACATCTTGTAATATGTGCAAGTTTATTAGTAACAGTACTACTTTTACACATTTGGTTACTAAAATAATTTAAATTTGATATCTGTGCTGACTGTAGAAGCTGCAATGTTATATAGCTAGCAATCTGTGAACTAAGTGGTTGTTACTATGTTATCGAGACTGACCGAGCACTTAAGGATGGTACACATGCATATATACAATATTAATAGGATGTTAAAAGTGCTCTACTTAAACACATTTTAATAAATGGTAGTCAACATTCTTTTGCGTTTCTGGTCCTTCAATTATTTAAATGTAATATTAGATGTGATGATGTGAGGATAACAGAATGTTTACAAGTCAAATGGAGTTTAGAACTGCAGGCTGATAAGGGTAGTGGACTGAGTGGATCTTTCCTTTTAAAACCTTTTCGTAGATCATGTGCCTTAACCCAGTAATTCTGAAGTGTGTCTTTAATTAGTGGTTTGAACTTTGTGTTTAGATCTGAAGAAGTGCCCAGTTGTGGGAGTGAAAGTGCTGTTATTTTTATTTGGTTTGATCTGATTTATCTGCTTTGATTAAAACATTTTGAATTTGTATTCTGCCTTGCTAACTAGTTGTTCTGGTTTATATAGTTTTGTTTGTGTTTGATCAGTTTCATCTGTTATATCTGGCTTTTTCTTGTGCTGCTTTCTCAAAAATAGCTAACACACCCTCTTCTCCTTAACCCCCACCCCCGAAATTTAATAACCGTGAACCTTACTGTATGTCCCTCAAACTAAACCACTGCAAACCTTTGTCTGTCATTAGCATCTCTATTCTCCCAGATAATATCAGTACAATGGAAGAATTCCTGTCCTGGGTCGCTTCCAATATTTCCTTTGAGGAACTAATCGTGGGAGATTTTAGCACAGAGTAGAATTTCGTTGATTCTGACACAGCCCCCAATGCCATCACCCTTTACAACCTTATTCACTCAATCAGCTTTGCCACCCCTTATTCTTACTGTGAATAAAGCCACTTTCATTGACTACATTCCTACCTCTTCTCCCAGTTCTATCTCCACTTTTGGCATACTCTGTAACACCCTAAATAACCACTTACTACCTTCTAAGGTCAGAATACTCAAACTGCAAAAGTTGCCACATAAATGCAGTGCATAACATCACCGATTTTTAAGTACATTTATCTGCAACTTAAAACTTTGCAACTAGAACCTCCTAAAATACACTCCTCTAGATGACAACTTTAGTGACTTTAAAACTTTCCTGAGCATCCTAAATTACTTCAACCCATGTAGAAAAACACATTACATCCATTGCTGCTTTATGGATAACAAGAAATACAAAATCTGTCATAAATCAAATTGAACTAGCCTGGAAAACCTGGAATAAAACAAAACTCAGTTTAATCTACAAACCTACAGATACCACATAAATCACTTGAAATATCTTACCTAAGCCATTAAGAAAAATTACTATTGTAACCTACAAACAACCTCAAAAACTCTAAAAATCCATTGGACTACCATAAAGCAAATGTTAGATTCAAGCCAGTCCAACTATCCAGACCCCAAAATTAGCAGCTTCAATAGTACTGAACCCACTGCCAACCTCTTCCGCTCTCACTTCATGCAATTCATAACATACTTAATAAAAATGTTCACCTTACTCACCAATCCTCTGCTGATAACTCAAAAACCCACAAATATGTCCACCAGAAATAAAAAAAAAAAAAAAAAAACTGAAACTTACCACCTTTACCCCAGACAGCCTTCTTCCAGAATACCTAAAGCTAGCAGCTGAAGCAATTTGCTACCAGATTCCATCCTCATAAGACTTTACTGCTGAGTCTCATGTCTCAGTACCATGGAGAAAACATTATACATTACCCCAAATCAAAGGAGGAAACTCTACTGAACTGATTGTTTTGACGCATAGCCCTACTCTCTCCCCTGTCTAAACTACTTGAAAAATGCATACAGTCACAACTTAACTTTTATATATCACTGCCAACCATACCTTTCAACTATCCAGATTTTTTCCTCATTTGTTTGATCTGTTCCTCATAACATTTGTGGTTTTCTGGAAAATCATTTAAGATTTGAAGTCACTAAATAATACTAAATGATAAACATTTGAGATTCATACTTAATATCCTTCAGAAAATGCATAACAATGTAAAACTTGTAATTCTAGCTACTTTCTAAGTTTATAGGAGGAATATTTAAACTCTGTCCCTATTTTTGGGTGTTTGTCCCCACATTCTTTCTGGCTTTGTCCAGATTTTTTGCACTGAGATGTTAAGATGTATGCCGACAATCTTTTGTCTCCAGTCAACATGTTTTTCAACCCTACCACAGTGCTACTATGGCCTTGCTACACTTCACTCACACAGTTAACTTGCATAGAAATGGACAAATGGTATCAGCCCTCTTTCCTGATCTTTTCAAAGCCTTTGATATTGTCTCACAGCCAATACTGCTAAACAAACTTGCTAACCTCGGCCTAAATAACTGCTCCATGTCCTGGTTCCAAAGCTACCTCTCAAATCGACAACAAGCTATCAAATGGCAAAATCAGTTGTTAACCTTTCTGTTTGTAACTACTAGCATCCCACAAGGCTCAGGTCCAGGCCCAAACTTTTCCGCATTTTCATTAATGAACTTTCTCAAAATACCAGATCTGTCTCAGTAGTCTAGAATGCAGACAACTCAACCTTAATTTGTCATTCTTACAGCCTTGCTGAACTTCAACTAATTACAGAGGAATCATTTGCAAGAGTCAAATATGAATTGGGTAACTCACAATTACATCTTAAAATAAAGCTAAGTTCATTCTCTTTACACTTTAAATCTCAATACTGTAAAAACATCCTTTCATATAACTGCTAACAAAAGTAGCATTGAACTTTGTTCCCAATACCAAACTATTGCGTATTTACATTGAAGGGAATTTGATTAATTCTTGACCACATGTTGAATATGATAAACACCAAAAGCTTGGCAGCCTGTATAGAATTAAAGCATACCTCAGTCACTGCCAAAAAGCACCTACTCTCCTCCTTCCTCATATTCACCCTTCACTACTCTGCTTACAGTATCTACAGATATACCAAACACTCAACTATTCAAACTAGAATGATGCTGCCACAAAATAGTTAAATACACTGCTAACCACTTACACTCTACCTATCACAGTCTCTCTCTCAAAGTACTTAAGTGACTAGTTACCCCGTTTTATAGCATAAAGCCAACTAACATTCCTATATAAACGTATCTACACATGTAACTGCCCGTCAGTAACTACATTCATCCAGCTATATTCACCACTGAGATCATTACAATCCACAAATAAACACTTACTTAGCTACCTCTAAATCTAATTATAGCTCTGGAGATGCACTGTTTTCTAATTTCCCTGTCAAAGTTAAGAACTCTACTGTACTCTCTTTGCCAAGAAGAAAACCACAAAACCTTCAACTCCCTCAAAAAAAATCTTACCTGCACAAATCTTAGATCATCCTTTGGTCTCCCCTGGATGGCAAACTAATAAATCTGCCTTTGTTCACTCTTCCTCCTCCTCCTCCTGAATCTCCCATAATTATTCTTACTCTGACTCATCACCCAAACTTTAAAAAAAAATCTCCAGTATGCAGACATTCCCTCAATACCTACTGCTTGTCTTTCTCTTATTGTCTTAATCTCTCCCTTTCCATTCAAATCCGTATTGCATCCGCTAAATATAGCGCTTACTATTACTAAACTATTAAAAGAATGTATTGAACTAGAAATACATTGGTCTTCTGTCAAAGGCTACCTGTATTATTGTTCTACATATCAGCTTTACCCTTTATTATTGCTGGTTACTCCTCTGTATTGTATTGTTCTAGGTAAAATGAGAAACGTTGTCATATACGTATACTATCTTGTAAAGTAACAAAGTTATCACATATATGTACTGTTTTCTGATGTTTCCTGTATATAAAATGTGGAGCTTTTCTCTCTGGGCATCCACTGAAAATGGGTGTTGCACAGATTCAGACTTTCCTAGTTCACAAATACAATAAATACATTTATTAATCTAACTGCTGCCAAGTGTTTTGTTAATTCTGTTTATTTCCCTTCTGTCAGGGATGGTAAAACATTTGACAGATTTGGGAAAAAGTGTATGCTTCTGTAACTTTAATTTTTAGAATTATGAGTAGTCGGGAGACTCGGGCTCACATGTTAAAGTTTATCCTAACTAATTGTGAAAGTTTTGGCTTCAGTTTCCTCTTGTGAGGAAAAAATCTGCTTTGTGTAGTTTAGTTTCTTATGTTTCACACCTCAGTAATCATTGTTTGAAATGTGTTAGACTCTAGAATTTACAGGGCTGTTGCTACTGGCACTGTTTTACTGAGATTTGCTTTTGTTTATCTAAATTCTCAGAAACTGTCAGATGTCAAAAATGAAATTTTGAATTCTCCTTTTGGTTAGAGATTTAGATTCTGGAACTCCTAATGCAGAAGTTGTCAATAAGTAAGCTGATTCAGGGAATTTCTCAGAATTTTCACCCTCCTCCTTCAAACTCTCCAAGGGATGTTCTGCTCTCTCAACCAGTTTTAGCAAGAAACAAAATGGTCTCAGCAGATGCTGCTTAGGAGACACTTAAAAAGTAGGGCCAGAGAGGTTCCAAAGAGAAAGCAGGGACCCCCAGAACAAAGGACAATCAAACAAGTCACAATGACCATAAGGGACCTTGCCCCCCGGCAGTCCACTAACCCTTCCAGAAAGTTTAACTTTCTATTTTGCTCTCTACTTGGCATCAGTTTCTTTAAGACAAATTGTTCTTGTCTGTGATTCATCCAAGATACAAATGGCAGAAATTCAATATTTCCAAAAAAGTTCCTTCTCTCCTGCCAGACCAGACCCTACTCCTTCCTCCTGTCTTAAATCATATGCTGTCTCAGGGGAGTAATAGAACTTGTTCTTCATCCTTAGTTAAGAATATGATTTTGCTCATGAATGGTATTGGTGCCAATGAAAAGAAAATTCCTGGAGACCAGTTCTGGATCTTTCTTGAGTAATGTGTGATAGTGCCCAAGTCCAAAATGCTTTCACTTTGTAACCTGTTGCCACTTCTTTCTCCTAAATTTCTAGTAGCATTAAATTTAAAATATGCATATTATCACAATCCTCTTCATCCAGACTTCTGGTGTATTTTAAGGATTTCTGTGGCTGGATCATATTGTCAGTTATCTGCCTTACTGTTTGGGCTATCCACCCCCTCAAGGGTGTTCAAAACATTTATAGCTCCTGTTCTAGTCCATTGCAGGCTACAGGGTATCCATAGGTTACTAATAGGCTAACTGCCCTTATGGGCCATTTTAAGCCTAGCCAATTACCCCATGTCAGAATCAAACCCTGCACATTGTGTTTCTAAGGTAAGCAGCTTAACCATTATGCCAACCCTCCCAACCAATATTTTCCCTTACTTGGGTGACTTGATTATCTTTGCACACTCTTTTTCAAAGTGTAATGGAATATCTAACCTGATCTACATGGGTTGGGATCCGAAGAAAAAACTCAATCTTTTTGACTTCCTCACACAGGATTGTGTTTCAGAGGTGCCAAATAGACACCTCAGTAAAAAGAGCTTTCATTGAATAAAAAAAAAAAATCTGTCACAGAGAGAGAATAGCTCAGGATTTTGGGTCTCATGGCTTCCATGGTTCCATAATTCTCATGATACCTCTTGTAAGACTCCACATGAGAAAGATACAATGGCATCTGAAATTTCTGTGGTCCCATTGTCAACAAGAATTATCTTTTAAATTTCCAGTCCTGGGATTTATGGAAAGGAGGATCAGTTGGTGGAAACATCAAATCTCTTTGAATGTGGGTCTCATTCTTCCCTCCCGCACCAAATCAGTCAGTCACAACAGATACCGTAGACTTTGATGAAAAGTGTATAAAAAGTTAGGGCCTTTGTGACAAGAAAGGCAGACCAAAAATAAACATAAAAGAAATGCAAACTCTTACATAGACTCAACTGTTTGAATAATCTGTGGTCCCCAAGGCATCTTAAAGTGGTTGCAAACAATACCACAGTGATGTGTTACATAAACAGTCAAGGGCAAATCAAAACGCCCCTGAACAGATCATCCGTATTTGCATGGGATATAGATTTATACCAGAATCTCAGTCTATCAGAGCAAAACTGTGTGGCAGACAAGTTAAGCCATGACCAAACAGACCCTCATGAATAGAAAATGCATCAGTGGGACTTGAGATATTTAATCCATCTGTGAGGAATTCCTCAGGTAGATGTATTTTTGCCTGCTTAATAAATAATCAAATAGAAAAGTTCAGTTCCAGGGCTGCATACTCCTGGAAGGCTGTGAGCTGAAGAGCCAGAGTGGTTTTAAGTGTTGTTTTTTATTACATTTTTTCATTTGTAATTGTGGCCAGTTGTGGATTGTTTTTCTTTTTCTCGTTGACTTGTTTTGCTGCATGCCAAAAGGCCTGGAAGACAAATGCCTTTTCTTTCCTTCTCCTTGGACAGGGATCTTCATGTAAGATTTTCCACTCTTTGCACTAATTTGCAGCATACTTCTGAATATTCAGAAAGACTACCCAAAGATCACTGTGTTGTCTCCCTTTTGGCCTAGGCAACAGTGGTTATCTCTTTTCTGAGAACTGGCTAAGGGTAATTGCCATAAAAGTCCTCATAGACTGGATTTTCTCTCATAAGATCATTTTTTGATGACAAGTAGAATGTACTAATAGAAGCAAGAAAGTCTGTTGCTACAAAATCATATACATCTGAATGGTGCCAGTAAAACAAGCAGCATCCTTTCAGGGGTGGTGCTTCTCTGCTTTTATAGTATTTGTGAGTGTTACTATCCTATGTATTGCCTTGATTTTCTATCAAGGCTGATTTATTGGCCAATCCAGCATGTCTGCCCATGGAATCCCCCCTTTCAATGCAATTTTATGACTTTTTTTTTTTTTTTTTTTTTTTTAAAGGAGTGCCACACAAGAAGCCACCCAGAAAACATTTGGTTTCTACTTGGGATCTTTTTTTATAGAATCTTACACATGTTCCATTTGAGCCAGCTCATCTGCCTGACTTGAAGTTCATGACCTGGAAAACACTTTTGCTGATTGCCCTGACATATGCAAGAAGAATATTTGACTTGCAAGCTCTTATTTTTGGTCAGCCTTATCTCATCTTTTTCAGAGAGAGGATTTCTTTGAGAAACCACCTTTTATGCCTAAAGTGGTACCCAAGTTTGTAGCAAGTCAAACTAGCCTCCCCCTCGTGTTTTTCACTGAATCCAAAATTAAGGGAGAAGGATTTTTTATACCTTGGATGTCCACATATGACTGAGGTACTATCTTGACAAAACAAAGCAAAATCTTTCTGAGCTGATAGGTTGTTCATTTTTTCTAAGGGTAAGAAGGGGAAACCTGTGCCAAACCAGGCTATTTCTGAATGCTTGTCTCATACTATTAGATTTTGTTATTCCAACCACAGCAAAAGGATCAAAAGCGGGATCCTGGAGTCTTGGCTGCTTATGTATTTTTATTTTTTGCAAGGATACAAAAGAACACAAACAAACACACCTGAAAGCTGCCTCTCACCAAATGCAGGAAAATAGTAAATGCTTTTTAAGGAGGCTAATAACATGGAGCTCCTGTTCAGAGACTTTAGAAGTATCATAGAAAGAGCAACATGGTCCTCCGTGCACACTTTTACAAAGTGCTATAAGCTAGATTATTTCCATTTTTATGAGAGACTTTAAGATTGTTCACCTAGGGAACATGAACCATTCCCTTTCTACCTCCAAGTTATCCCAAGGTACTACTACATCAGTGATTAATATTAAGAAAGCATAGAATTTGTGTCCGTAATCTTACAATAACAGTAGAAGCTTGGATGATCTTTTCTGCAGTAGCCACTGTCTTCCTCCATGCCTCTTGTTTTTTGTGTGTGCGTTTTTATTTTCTTGTGGGTGTGTTTATACAATGGCTTGGGCATGCAATTTTTTTTTCTTTTCCTAGCTGCGTCCTGTTGGGGCGTAGCCTCCCTCTCTTAGTTGGCATGGTCTTAAGCGCTTGGCACTCAAAGCTCAGCTAACTAATAGTATGGGCATGTGGAAGGTTATAACCTGGGCAAGATATAACCCTTAATGAAAAGGCTACTGGATTAGTAATCATTCAAACATCGCTATTATAGTAAGTTTGCTTATACAGTTCCACCTTCCAATGCAAGTTTGTTTTATTGTTTGACTAGTTCTATAATCCTGAGCAGTGGAAGCCTTTGTCAAGAGGTTTATACAAGTACATATTCTATACATGAACTTTATACATATTCCGCTCATCTTCCAAGGGGTTGGCTGCTGAGATTCACCTGCATAAATCAACTGACAAAAGCTGATTTAAGTATACTTTTTTCTGCACTTATTATTAGAAATTTGTAGATAATTGTTATATATAATATAATACAGGGAGATAATACTCCCTGTCTTTAGCTGCAGTTAGTCTCTCACCCCCCCATTCTTGTTGTGGTATTAATCTTGGTGTCTTTGGAATTACCTGCCCCTGCTGTAAATCTGTTTTTGGACATTCCTCCTGGGCCCGTCTCATTTGCTCACTCAGCTGAGCACAGTGAGATCATAGTTTGATTTCAGACACTCCTACCAGTTTCATCTTCTATGCTGTGTACAGATAGAGCCTTGGGAAGGACATCCCCTATAGCATTTTAATCTGCTCTGTTCCCTCCCACTCCTCAAAAAAAAAAAAAAAAAAAAAAAAATATATATAGTTTCTTGAGCTCCTCTTACATAACTGTCTTCTACCTTAATTTGCTGTTAAGTATGCTTTTAAGAGTTCAAGTGCTCTTATTTGATTTTTCATAAACTTGTTTTTGTCATGTTCAACTTATCTGTATTTATTTAAACTGTATTTGCCTTAATATTGCTCCACACTCATGTGTTAGCTTGTACTGCATTTAAAGTTTTTGCTCCTGTCATTAGCTCATTCTTTCTAATACAGGGAGAACTTTTTGAGAAAGTCAACCCACTTAACTAAAAAAAAAATATATATAATATATATATATATATATATATATATATATATATATATATTTATTTAAATTCCAAGCTAGTTTTCTGCCTTTCCTGTAAGTAGTCTAATCCGGATACAGATCTGCTGTATCCAGGACTGTTTGTAAGCTTCTGTACCCCAAGCCTTTGTGTTGGAGAGAATCCTTCTAGCTTATCAGTGGGAGTGGTAAGCACTAGGTAGCCCATCTACAACAAGATCCAGATTCTTAGTTTTAGCACTTAAATTTGCTTATCCGTGCTCAGCACTTGTTCAGAACTTGATGTAAGCACTAAATAAACTACAAATTACTACAGCACTCACACTTCCTCATTACCTAGAGGAAAACAGTCTTGGTACCTACTTTCCTCACTTGCTTAGAGAAAAACAGCTCTTGCACTCACTTTCCTCACTTGTCTAGAGGAAAATATTTTTTTATTCAGACATGTCCAAGGATTAGCTCCCACTGTTCTCTCATGTCTATCTGATGAATCTGGGCATCTTGGGGCAATGTAACAATTGCCTCATGTACACAGACAACCCTCTCCTCTTACCACCCAACACTACAACCTGTGAGAGATGCACTTATATAGCCAAACTGGAGGTAAAGCTCTCTCCAACCAAGACTGAACCTGATAGTCAAGAGGAGAAGATAAACATTTGCACCACACCACACTCATCACATAGTCCCACTAAACGTACACCACAAAAATCCACACACAAAAACATTTGTGGAGGCTCTAAATAATAATCTGCTCAAGCAACAGAGACCTCCAAAGCAGAAATGCAAGCAACCTCCCACCACCAACACAACCCAAATGACACACAGCCCACAGACTCAGTGCGCCACTCAACTACAGCCCATAAGGCAAAACAATGTACCCAGCACAATAGTCATAGGTGACTCTATAGTCAGGCACACTGGTGTCCCACTCACCAGGCTAAACAAGGAGAAGGTCACTGTCAGCTGTCTGTCAGGTGCCAGGATCTGCCACAAAACCCACGCACTCAGGTCACTCCACAACAATTACAAATATGACTCTGTGATTGTCCATGTTGGTGTGAACAATCTGAGACGTACCTCTCTGGACTACATGAAAATAACTCTCTGATCTTGTAGCCCAGGCAGGTATGACCCTAGCCCTGAGTAGCATCCTGCCATCGCCCAGAATGATACCGCAGTACACGCTTCTGGTGTCATTCTAAGGGGATCAAGTATCTGTCTGCCTGAGATGACATGGTTGACAGACCACGATGCTTTGCCAGAGATGGCCTGCACCTGTCACCCTTGGGATTCCGGATACTGGCAAAGGCTCTTGCCGCCCCCTATAGTGCCTTTTTTAGGCAAGGTTCAAATGACAAATTAACCACCATAACAGGTACAACAGGCAAGCAAAAACTGAGGGCAATGCTACTCATTGCTAGAAGTCTAAATCTCAAAATGCACTCACTCGAGGCACTCCTTAAAATGAACATCGATGTCTTTGCAGTGACTGAGACCTGGTTCAGGACTCCAGAGAGCACCCCTGCATTAGCAGGCTATAACTCATACCACACTTTTCGGCCATCTAACCTGGACCGGAACACCAAAGGCAGAGGTGTGTCCATAGTCATTCGGGATATCCACATCTCCAGACTAGTTGCTCAGCATAATGCAGCCGAGGTTATCCAAGTGCAACTAACTCTGAGCAAAACTGCAATCCAAATTGTAGCTTGCTACAGATCCCCCACCATGCCCCAGGATTCCCTCCACTCTTATCTTGATATACTGGAAAATATTAGGGTTCAACCAAATACGCTAATATTGGGCGATTTCAACTACCCCACCATTTGGGAAAACTACTCGTGTACCAACTCCTTCACTCAGCTCTTTCTGGAATTCAAAAATTCCAATGCACTGGATCAACATATCCACACCCCCACCAGGTGCAACAATATCCTAGACCTAGTCATTACCATCACTCCCTGTTGGTCAGGTCCGATCATAAGTTAATCACCCTTGATATCCACATCCCGCCCCGCTCCCCATTAAGGAAACCATGGTAAAAAAAATTCTCCAAAGTCAATTTCATGCTGCTTAAGACAGAAGTGGTGAACTTCATGACTCCCATGCAGATGGACAATACAGTTACTACTGCTGAATCCTACACAAATGCACTCTATAAGCACTTATATGAGTGCATGGATCGTGCTATCCCAAACAGAACCAAGACACTATCCTCCGAAAAAAGGAACCCAATCTGGTGGTCCCCTGCCATAAACAAATTCTACAACAGAAGGAAGAAATTGTTGCAAAAGAGAATAAAATCTTGTGAGTGGAGGAGCTCCCTGATCAGCCTAATCAAGAAGCTGAGATCCCTTATAAGATCCTCCAAAGCTAGCTATAAAAAACAAGATTGTCACTGATTCTAAGGACAACCACAAAGCATTCTATAGCTATGTCAAGAATCTCAATGACAATACCCAGGTCTGCTCTGAGTTACAGCACAATGGCACAAAAATTACAGAACCAACTGATATTGCCAACAGCCTGGCAGATATGTTCAGTGCTAACTTTACCCCCCTCTCACCCCCTAAAGGGCTCATATCTATACAGGAAGAATGCAGAGTCCCTGTAATCACAACTTCACAGGTAAACGCAGCTCTCTCTAAAACCAAAAACACAGCATCCATGGGACCAGACAAGATCCCAGGCTGCATTTTACATGAACTTCAGAACGAACTGGCTCCCCACCTAAGCACCATATTCAATCATAGCCTCACATCAGGCTTTGTGCCCACTGAATCACGTACAACAGTTATCCCACTCCCCAAAGGGGGAGCCACCACTGATCCTGGGTACTATCGCCCTATTAGCCTAATGAGCCTGGTCTGCAAGGCCATGGAACATATCATCATGGAATTCATAAACAAAGACACTGGTAACCTTCAAACTCTGGACCCCACCCAGTTCGGGTTTGTGAAAGGCAGATCTTGCCTCCTGAACCTGGTCGACTTTTTTGAGGCAGTCACCAAAGCCATAGACGTGGGTAAGGTGGTTCACACAGCCTATCTTGACTTCGGCAAGGATTTCGACACCATCACCCATTCTGGAATTATAGCTAAACTCACTAAACTAGATATAAATCCCTATGTCACAATATGGGTTGCCAACTGGCTCATTGACAGGACTCGCACGGTAAAAGTTGCAGACTCCAAATCTGACTTTAAACCAATGACAAGTGGAGTACTACAGGGTTCATTCCTGGGACCTGTCCTGTTTGGTATCTACTTCTCTGAAGTATAGACTAACACAGAAGGCCTCTGGCTAATGAAGTTCACAGATGACTGCAAACTAGAAGCTATAGTTGAGTCCCCAAATGATGTGGACATCCTATAGAGGGGCCTCACTGACACAGATGCCTGGTGTTGGAGCCATGGCATCAAGCTCAATGCCAAAAAGTGCATTATCCCCTTTGGTAAAAACTCTGTACCCATGAACTACCACATAGGCAGCAGTCGTCTTAACACCAAATGTGTGATAAGAGACTTTGGGACCCAGGTGGACAGTAGTCTCTCCTTTGATAATCACATTGCCACAGAAGTCAGGAAATCCTTCTACATGGCACACCTCATCACAAAAGGGTTCTCATCTAGGAAAAAAGAGGTCATTGTTCCCCTCTACTCAACACTCATTAGACCCATTATAGAGTACAATGCCCCTATTGGAATGTACTTCACAAGATATCTGCAGCAGCTGGAAAGGCACAGAAGTACCTCACAAAGAGAATTACTGGCCTCAAACACGGGAAAATGGGAACAAAAATGGGAACACCATATCTGCAAAATTCCAGTTTTGCCATTTTTTAATTTCTCCAAGTATTTTGGGTTTCTAATACCATCACAGGAATGTACCCCATTCCCAAGTCAAAGTATGATTAAAGTTCATGAAATTAGTATTATTTCAGTCTTTGATGTTAGCCAAAAGTGCTCTTTGCAGGACCTGCAATGTGCCCAGAACTGACACCTTATTTATTTTTATTTATTTCCAGTTTGATTACCGGGTAAGTCCACTGGGTCCAGAAGAACTGTTTTCAGTGGAGGCCCAGGGAGAAAAGCTCCAGGATAAAGAAATGCAAAAAAGAAAGAATATACAAAAACAAGCAAATACAAATAAAATAGCAATATACAATAAACATTGTATAGTAATAGGTTACAATTCTGTACATTCAATGTCATGCATATTCAGCAGGAATCAAATTGTATAGGTTACAACTTATGTACATTCAGTGCCATGCGTATTCAGCAGGAATCAATGAGAATTGTTATTAATGAATTTTACAATAAGTTTTCATTTGAGCAAGCCACTTGTGTTGTGATTGGGGAAACACCTTCACATACATGCATATTAGTAATAGTGATAACATTTGTGCTCATGTCAAATAAGAAGCTATTTACAATATTTACAAAGTTGAAATAATGTGCTGTTTATCTCTAAGAGATCAGAGCTTAGATTGACTCATGGGTGAAGTAGCTATGGGTAATAGAGAGCTAAGTAACCTGGGAGGAAAAACCTCTTGGGGGCATGTTCTAAGAATTAGGTCGGTTGAAAGCAGGTGCATTTCCATTTGGTGGACAGGTGTTTAAAGAGTAGAGATATGACGCTTTCTGAGTTAGTTGTAGTTCATAGCATGGCAGGGAGAGAATTCCATTTCTTGCCTAGTGAGAAAGATATGAGAGATTGGCCAGCAGGACATTTAGGTTTGTGAAAAGAGATTAAGTTTTGGTGTTCAGATCTGAGTGTTCTGTTGGGGGTGTAAGAGGGGAGGATATTGGTTAGAGCTGGACATTTAGTTGGGTGAAATATAAGACTGAGCAGTGGTGAGTTGGAGGTAATCCAGGTAGTTTGTAAGTTCTAGCCAGTTCAATGACTGTAGGGGAAGGCAGTGATGGGTGGAATTTTTAGAAAAATTTTAAGGAAGCCAATCTGGTGGTCCCCTGCCATAAACAAATTATACAACAGAAGGAAGAAATTGTTGCAAAAGAGAGTAAAATCCCATGAGTGGAGGAGCTCCCTGATCAGCCTCATCAAGAAGCTGAGATCCCATATAAGATCGTCCAAAGCTAGCTATGAAAACAAGATTGCCACTGTTTCTAAGGACAACCACAAAGCATTCTATAGCTATGTCAAGAATCTCAATGACAATACCCAGATCTGCTCTGAGTTACAGCACAATGGCACAAAAATTACAGAACCAACTGATATTGCCAACATCCTGGCAGATAGGTTCAGTGCTAACTTTACCCCCCTCTCACCCCCCTAAAGGGCCCATATCTATACAGGAAGAATGCAGAGTCCCTGTAATCACAACTTCACAGGTAAAAGCAGCACTCTCTAAAGCCAAAAACACAGCATCCATGGGACCGGACAACATCCCAGGCTGTGTTTTATATGAACTTCAGAACGAACTGGCTCCCCACCTAAGCACCATATTCAATCATAGCCTCACGTCAGGCTTTGTGCCCACTGAATGGCGTACAACAGTTATCCCCATCCACAAAGGGGGAGCCACCACTGATCCTGGGTACTGTCGCCCTATTAGCCTGACGAGCCTGGTCTGCAAGGCCATGGAACATATCATCATGGAATTCATAAACAAAGACATTGGTAACCTCCAAACTCTGGACCCCACCCAGTTCGGGTTTGTGAAAGGCAGATCTTGCCTCCTGAACCTGGTCGACTTCTTTGAGGCAGTCATCAAAGGTGTAGATGAGGGTAAGGCGGTTCACACAGCCTATCTTGACCTCTGCAAGAATTTCGACACCATCACCCATTCTGGAATTATAGCTAAACTCACTAAACTAGATAAAAATCCCTATGTCACAATATGGGTTGCCAACTGGCTCACTGACAGAACTCGCACTGTAAAAGTTGCAGACTCAAAATCTGACTTTAAACCAATGACAAGTTGAGTACCACAGGGTTCAGTCCTGGGACCTCTCCTGTTTGGTATCTACTTCTCTGAAGTACAGGCTAACACAGAAGGCCTCTGGCTAATGAAGTTCACAGATGACTGCAAACTAGGAGCTATAGTTGAGTCCCCAAATGATGTGGACATCCTACAGAGGGGCCTCACTGCGACAGATGCCTGGTGTTGGAGCCATGGCATCAAGCTCAATGCCAAAAAGTGCATTGTTATCCCCTTTGGTAAAAACTCTGTACCCATGAACTACCACATAGGCAGCAGTCTTCTTAACACCGAATGTGTGATAAGAGACCTTGGGACCCAGGTGGACAGTAGTCTCTCCTTTGATAATCACATTGCCACGGTAGTCAGGAAATCCTTCTACATGGCGCACCTAATCACAAAAGGGTTCTCATCCAGGAAAAAAGAGGTAAATGTTCCCCTGTACTCAACACTCATTAGACCCATTATAGAGTACAATGTCCCTTTTGGAATGTACTTCACAAAACATCTGCAGCAGCTGGAAAGGCCACAGAAGTACCTAACGAAGAGAATTACTGGCCTCAAACAGATACCGTACACTGATAGTCTCAAAAAACTCCAGCATTACTCTGTAGCATATCGCCTACTCCGAGGTGATCTCTGCTTAACATATAAAGCTATGTCAAACCCAGAACTGTTGAACATGCTACATCTAAAGAAATCCCAAACCCTCAAAGCTACATGCTCTAGGGACCTAAACCTTGTCACCACAATAAACGGGACTTGCTGGATGGATAGATTCCTGTCCCAGAGACTTCCCATACTCTGGAACAGGCTACCCATCTGTGTCAACAAAGTTCCTCATTAACACTCTTCAAGATAAATCTTGATGAGTGGATGGGAAATAGGAAATACACCCCGGGGATCACTTCTGTGGCTCTGTTCAACAGGGGCACAGGAAATTAACTTTCTTGGGTTGACATAAGCCAGGGAACATTGCTGGCTAGGCTTACGGTGGCCCTTGGGCCGATAGCCTAGTACCTACCTATGAACCTAAGTATCACGAAAAGATCGCACGCTACACGCACGTGCACAGTGGTAAAGTACACATGATATGGAATACAAATCACTGGTCGAAGACAGGCTTACATGTATTGCTAACAAAGTGGGTGACATGTCTAAACATTCATTAACCATGTGAAAGAAAATGTTTAGCAAATGCAAAAGACTTGTGTGGAACTACTTTGTCTTCACATACCATTCTTATTGTTTGGTTTGTTCACTTGTTTCAGTATAATTTCGATACTATTAACATGGCTTTACTTTAGGAATACTGTTAACACTAAGATATATTAAGTATAGCTCTCAGCCTTTCTTCTTCTGAAGATTAAAAATTGTACTACTGTCCTTTTAAATATTGCAATAGATGGATTAAAAGGAGTGGATCATTAAAAAAAAAAAGAAAATTCCACCCTTAAAAGACTGTAGTAAATAGCTTTACACAAGCTCTTTGCTACGTTCCTATGAGTAGCCAATTGCTTACATAATGGTTTTCAGCTCTTCTAACTGTACTGTCCTGTTGGTACATTTTGTGCCTGCATTATTTTATTGGTCCAATGAATGGCCTAAGGTGGTGTTCCATTTATCTAACTGCATTATGTATTTTCTCTGTCCAATGGAACAGTAATACAGTTCTGTTAAAAAAAAAAATGGACCAATAGTTGAGCTCCAAGTGCTGTCGGTCAGCTTTTTTTAGCTGCACTGTTTAATGGGTCAATAAAAGAGTGCAGATAAAAAAAATATGTATATGTGTGTATATAGAGACACACGCACATATATATATGTGTATATATATATATATATATATATATATATATATATATGTATGTATATATATATATATATATATATATATATATATATATATATATATATATATATATATATAATTTTTTTTTTCAACAGACCAATACACCAGAAGCCTACTGCAGTTTGTCTATTTTTCTATATTCAGTGTGCTGTTGCTTTATTCAACTGACCTAAGCGCAGAGAAAATGGAAGTTGATGTCAGTCCATTGATATTTAGTGTGCAGTTAAGCCAATGAAATAATGCTAATATGAGTTATCAAATGATAAATTGAGGCAGCTGATCAGACTTTAAAACCATTGCTAAAATTAGAAGGTTCCTCTGAAAGACAAGATGTTAAAAGATATGACGGAATGTCGGCAGTAATAGAATGTTTACAGTTATAGCATCCCTTTCTTATGTGTAAGGTACTGACAAGTATTCCTAAAGTAAAGCCATGTTAATAGTATCGAAATTATACTGAAACAAGTGAACAATATACAAAAACAAGCAAATACAAATAAAGTAGCAATATACAATAAACATTGTATAGTAATAGGTTACAATTATGTACATTCAGTGCCATGCATATTCAGCAGGAATCAATGTGAATTGTTATTAATGAATTTTACAATAAGTTTTCATTTAAGCAAGCCACTTGTGTTGTGATTGGGGAAACACCTTAACATACATGCATATTAGTAATAGTGATAACACTTGTGCTCATGTCAAATAAGAAACTATTTACAATATTTACAAAGTTGAAATAGTGTGCTGTTTATCTCTAAGAGATCAGAGCTTAGATTGACTCATGGGTGAAGTAGCTATGGGTAATAGAGAGCTAAGGAACCTGGGAGGAAAAACCTCTTGGGGGCATGTTCTAAGAATTAGGTCGGTTGAAAGCAGGTGCATTTCCATTTGGTGGACAGGTGTTTGAAGAGTAGAGATTTGAAGTCTTCTGAGTTAGTTGTAGTTCGTAGCATGGCAGGGAGAGAATTCCATTTCTTGCCTAGTGAGAAAGATATGAGAGATTGGCCGGCAGGATGTTTAGGTTTGTGGAAAGAGATTAAGTTTTGGTGTTCAGATCTGAGTGTTCTGTTGGAGGTGTAAGGGGAGGATATTGGTTAGAGCTGGACATTTATTTGGGTGAAATATAAGACTGAGCAGTGGTGAGTTGGAGGTAATCCAGGTAGTTTGTAAGTTCTAGCCAGTTCAATGACTGTAGGGGAAGGCAGTGATGGGTGGAATTTTTAGATTTGGTAACAAATTTGGAGATCTTATTGTAGCAGTTTACTAGTTTGGAAGTGAGGGATGAGGATAGGTTAGTTAGGAGAGGGGCTCCATATAATAAGGATGGAAGAAGATAAGTGGTGGCCAGAGTATGCCTAGTGGATTTGGATAGAAAGAGATTGTTTCTGTATAGCATACCTAGCTTTTGGTGTGTTTTCTTAATATTTTGCTGAATGTGGATATTGAACTTGAGGTGTTCATCAATAGTGATGCCAAGAAGTTTAGCAGAAGAGACCACTTTTATGGGTGAGTTGGATTGAGTAAGGACTTTGAAATCATATTTGTCATAGGAGAATGTCTTTGAAGGAGGGAATAGGATTTTTGATTTATTTGCATTGAGGGAAAGGTGGTTTTGTTGCATCCAATTTTCAGTGGTTATAAAAGCAGTTTGGGTTTTGGTCAGCAGTTCAGAGGGGTTTAAAGTGGAGCAGACTTCAGTTGAATCATCTGCGTATTGAATGATCTTAGACTCTGGTAAGGCAGTGTGAAAGTTGTTGATGAAAATATTAAATAGCATAGGCCCAAGTATAGAACCCTGTGGTACGCCATTAGGGGTAGGCAGGAAGGTAGAGGTGGAGTTCTTCCATTTAACTGCCTATGTTCTTTCTGACAGATAGCTAGAGAACCAAGATATATAGTATTTGGAGAGAGATGAAGGTTTGAAAGATGATGGAGAAGGTGATTATGGCAAACAGTATCGAAGGCTTTAGAAAGATCAAGTAAAACAGTAGAAACTAAGTGTCCAGAATCATGGGCTTGGTTAACAGTATCAAGGAAAGAGAGTAGAGCAGTTATAGTATTATGTCCTGGGCAGAAGCCATGCTGTGTGGGTGTAAGGAGATGGTTGTGGGTCAGGAAGGGCATCAGTTGGGAGTGGATGCATTTGTCTAGGATTTTGGAAATTGGTGAGAGGAGAGCAATAGGAAGGATGTTAGAGATGCTGGTGTTTTTGCCTCCTTTGTGAAGAGGAAGAATGTATGCTGAGCGCCACAGTTTAGGGACGTAAGATTCCTTTATGGATCTGTTAATTAGGATGCTGCTTGGGAGACCAAAGCCATCAGCTGCATATTTTAGGAAGGAAAAGGGAATATTGTCTGGAGCGTTGGTGCAGAGTTTGAGTTTGGACAGAAGTCTTTTTATAAAGTTTGTGGAGACAGGTTTGAACTCGAACATAAGGGGGAGGGTTGGGGCAGTTAGATGGAGAGAAATGAGATATTGGAGGGTTATTGTTTGGGAAGGTTTTGGTCAAGTCAGACATAGTTTTGTGAAGAATGTTGAATTCTGATGCTAGTTCAAGGTTGGATTTGCTTGGGTCTGGACAAGGGTTATTTCTGGAGCCTGGATTGAGAAGAGTGTTTATAGATTTCCAAAAGTGTTTTGGTTTTTTTTGTTTGATTGGAGGCTAATATAAAAGGATTGTTTTGTCCTTAGTGATTAGCTGTTTAACAAGGTTGCGGAGCTGTTTGTATTGGAGGAAGGTATTGGGCAATTTATTGTTCTGGTAAAGTATCCATAATTTCTCTCTTTGGAGCATGATTTGTTTTGTATCTTTGGATAGCCATGGAGCTGTGTTAGTTTGTATCCTTTTGTTTCTTAGAGGAGCTAGGGAGTTTACAGTGTCTAAGAAAATCGAGTTGAAGTAGGCTATAGCATTGTCAAGAGGAAGGGTGTGTAGTTTTTGCCAGTTCATTTGTTTGAGAATATTTGAGAAGGCTGTGTGGTTGAAGTGACTAAGGTTGTGAATAAGGATGTATTGGTGTTGGCGTGGTGTGGAGCTGGTGGAACGATGGATGAAAGCTGGGAGGTGGTCACTAATGGTGTCAGGAATAGTGCTAGAGTTGGTTATTTTGTTTGGATGGGAGACTATAGGAGCCAATTAATAGTGGATCCAGGGTGATTTGTTTTGTTGGGTCTGGTGATGGATAGGATAGTTTGAGTAAAGTTAGAGGTTTATGAAAAGAGAGAGAGAGGGAGTATTGAATTTTTTCCAGTCTATTTTAACATCTCCAAGAATATAAGTTTCATAGTGAATTTTAGTAGACGCCCATAGGAGAATATCCTCAAGTACAGGAATATTGTTACCAGGGGAAATATATAGGGCAATTATTCAGATATTCTTGTGTTTAATAAGTCCCAACTGTAAGTTCAGTGTTTTTGAATTGTGGAATTGGAATTTGGAGGGGGATTATGGTTAGAAGGTTGGAGTAAATTAAGGCAGTGCCGCCACCTTTTCTGTTTAGTCAGTCATTTCTAAGGGTGTGAAATCCTGGGAGTAGAATTTCAGAGTCTGGATGTAGGGTTTGAGCCATGTTTTGGAGATGGCTAAGATGTCTGGTTGGTTATGGCTTAGCCAAGTGTGAAATTTGTGTAGTTTATTGTTAAGGCTCTGGGCATTGATAGTAAACATTTTAAGAGTATTGTGAGGGGAGGAGGGAGATAAGGGGAAGGTATTCTTAACTAGGGGACTAGGACCAGGGTTAAGATGGATACCTCCAGCTAAGATTAGGTTATTGCAGTTAGTAGCATTTGGCTATTTAGGTTTGCTGAGTAAGAGGTAGAGTAGATCTGTGCTTAGTTTTGGTGTCAGTAACTTAGCTGAGGTGGATAAGGTTTTTGGGTGGAAAAGGAGCAGTGGGTTAGGCTGAATGAGAGGAGGAGGATATAGAGTGGAAGTGTGAGTAAGGTTGTGGGTGAGGTTGGGAAAGTGTGCTAGTTATTGCTGGAGCAAATATAGGACAGGAATTTAAAGAGTATGAGCTGGCATAGCATAGTGGAACTAGGAACAGGAGGAGGAAACAAGTTGCCTGGAGAGTGTGGATAAGTAAGGAGAGCATGACTATGCAAAGGGAGAATGATGGGTATAAACTAGGAGGGGAGAATGATAGCTATAAGGAGGAATAGGGTTTAGGGAAAGATAAGAGAAGGTTAGGTGAGCTTTGGTTGCTAGTGAGGTAGAGAGAATGATGTGTGTAAGTGGGATGATTGTAAGTAGGTGTGGTGATGAGGGAAGAGTTCCTATTGGGTAATTAAGTTGGGTGGGTGGAGTGAGGCAAGAATAACTGTGGGAATTGGGGGTGGGGGAACGGAGAGAGCCCACAGGGTGAATGGAGCGGGGAAGAGCCAAAGGAGAAAGCAGCAGAACAGAAGCCAGCAGAATAAAAGCTATCAATGGAGCAGGGAGTAAGCTCAGAAGTGAAGATGTACTATGGGTATGGGGCAGGTTTGAAACCTGTATAGTAAACTATAGTGAGGGGGGTTATTTAATAAGGAGGGAAAAATAGATGCAGAGATAGGGTTATGTAACAGTAGCAAGAGCCTGGAAGGAAAAAGGAGGTGATGTACTGCCACATAGTGGCTCAAGTGAGAAATGTCAGGGCATGAGTTAAAGGGATACAGGTATTTAGAGTCTAGGGTAGGCTGCTAGTAAGCACTCAGGGTATAAAACAATAAATGCACATTTACTGATATGTGCATACATGTTTCAGACAGGACTTGGGTGCACTAGTAGTACCAGCAGGCAACTTGAAGGTGTCCCTTTGAGGTTCTTTCAGAGGCAAGAAAACTGGGGAAATTCCTCAACAGATTTGAGAACACCTGGGGGTTTTAAGCAATGCACAGCAGGCCATGAGCGGCGCTAGCAGCCTATGAAAACAAAACAGGAAGGGACTGGAGAGGACCACTCTCAGTTCCAGAGTTTTAAAAATGGCCTCCTGAAATTCATACCAACTTCAATGTCTTGTAGCATATCTATTTAGAATTGTATATTCTTCTTTATGAAATCCATTGCTCCTGTTATATTGGGACTGTCTGGGTATCCCTCTTCCACATTGCCCTCATTTCTACCTGCAAATCCTAGTATTTTATGACTGTGTGTGTTTGTACGCAAGATACTGTAATTGTGGGGTGTAGCAATTTCAGTGATCACTGATTTTTGTCTTTTTTTTCATGGACTATTGTATCTGTTTTTCTCACATCTATTTTTGAAATGTTGGTAATGCACGATCCCAAGTGATAAACTTGATCAATTTCTCTAATGCTTTGTGGCTCATGTTTCCAATGCCTTTCAGCTACTTCAATATTGTAATGTTTGCACAATCACTGGTTCAAAGGTCTTAGCAGATTATTATGCCTTTCAGTATACAGGCCATCTGCCATTAGTGTGGCACACCAAGCAACAAGATGCGGGACTGTTTCTTGTTATGTTTTACAGAATCTGCATTTGTCTCTCCCACATATTCTTAGACTTTGTAAACCAATGTGTATGTAATCCACTATCCTGGTCCTCCAATATTAAACTTTCATCTTTTGGTTTAAATTCACTTCTCAAACATTCCTGCTTCATAACCTGATCAACATGAGGTTTCTCATGAGTTTTATGTACTTGGAATGATATATATACCTTTTCCCCATTTATTACTTTCCCATCTGATCCTTCTCCTTATATTCTTTCTTTTGTTTTTTTGGCACATTCAGTTGCTTCCTGATTTTTGTCTACTACTTGTTTGATTTCCTTTCACACTTGACACTGATATGCTTCTGCATAAACTAAGCAGGGAAGTTATCTTAGACTTGTTCCCCTTGTGTTTTAAAGCATTCACTATGTTTGGATTGGATGACGCCAACATATATATATGCAATCCTATGGCTATCAAAATGTGGAATGGTACTTGCGTGCAATTGGGATGGCTGAATGCATGTTTTCCATTTTCCATAATGCTAATCCGGACATTTTATTTATTTATTTATTAATTTTACATTTGTTGACCGGGCTAGTCTAACTGGATACATGTCCATTTTCAGTAGAGGCCCGAGGAGAAAAGCTCCATTGTAACAGTCTAAGGTAACACACTAAGAAAAAAATATATACAAGAGGATAACTAAACTACTAAGCAGGAGTTAGCAACTAATTAGCATACAAAACAATAGAACAGCAATTAGTGAATCAAAAACACACTGCAACAACAGCAGTATTTAAATACAGAATTGAAATTTTTTTTTTTTTTTTTTTTTTTTTTTTTATATATAGCATCTGGACTTGGACTTGACCTATCATGAAGAAAAAAAGAACTAAAATACTACCTGTGCAAGGCATTAGGTAGTGCAAAGTAAGTAGAGGTGATAGGAGGTAAAACATAAGCAAAGTAAGTAGTGGTAATAGGAGGTAAAATCATAAGAAAGAGGAAGTCACAAGCTGAAGAGAGTCGAGGGGAAAAATTGTAGTGATGGGAGCAGGGATATAAGCTAGATGGAGACAAGGCAGTGTGAGAGAATTAATACTTGTCCAGATGATGGGTGTGTACAGTGCAGATAGAGGTAATGGGAAAAAAGGTAAAAAGATGTGGAAGTAGGAAACAAGAGTCAGTCAGGAGAAGAGCAAGGGCAGAGCCAGTGTGATTTGAGGTGGGTCTTTAAATGTTTCTTGAAAAGGGGTGTTGAGGTCAAGGTAGTATGTTCACTAGTGAGCTTGTCCAGTGTACCCACAACATTTGAGAAAAGGGAGTCACCTGCTTTGTTCTGAGATTTACATGTGGCTACTAGAAGTTTATTAGCTGATCGTAGGGTAGTGAGATTCTTATAGGGGGAAATAAGAGTATTAAGAATAGGTGCATTAGAAGGGAAATGGAGTATCCTATGGGTAATAGTCAGTTGTTGAAGCAGAATGAGATTTTATAGTTCAAGCCAACCTAGCTGTCTGAGATTTAAGCAATGATGAGTCCGATATGGGGCACCTGTAGCAAACCTGATAATGTTGTGGTAGGATGAGGTTAGTTTTGTCAGGTTTGTTTTTGATAGGTTAATAAAGGTTGGAGAGGCATACAGTAGTGTGGAGATGAGATGTGTTTGAGCTAAAGATATCCTAATCTCTGGTGTGAGAAATTGTTTAAGTCTATAGAGAGCACCTATTTTTTTGTTAACTGTTTTTCTAGTTAGATTGATGTGAGCTTCAAAGTTTAGTTGATTATCTATTGTGACACCAAGCAGTTTTGTGGTGCTGTCGGGTGATATAAGCGTGCCATTGTTAGAGACAATAGTAAAGGAAGTTGGGATGGACTTATAAGTTGGAGAAGACAATAGTAACTTAGTCTTTTTAGGATTAAGGAGGAGACAGATGTGTTTGAACCAATTTTCTGCTACAGTAAAAACATTTTGGGTACATGAATGTAGTTCAGCAGGGGACGTTGCAGTGCAGATGAGTGTAGAGGCATCTGCATACTAAATGCAAGTGGAAGATGGGAGGGAGGTATTCAGGTTATTAATAAAGATGGAGAAGAGGAGGGGACCTAGAATAGAGCCTTGTGGGACTCCAATGGAGACTGGGAGCTGGGAGGATAAATGACTGTCCCAGAGAACTGCTTGTTGTCTATTTGACAGGTAGGAGTTGAACCACTGAATAGCCATTGTGTCAGGAGAAAGGGATTTAAGCATATCAATCAGAAGATGGTGATTTACCATATCGAATGCTTTCGAGAGGTCAAGAAATAATGCAGATGAGTATAGATTATTGTTGCGATTTTTGTTGATGGAGTCTGTAAAGGAGAGAACGGCAGTGGTGGTACTATGGAATGGTCTAAAACTGTGCTGTGAGTCAGCAAGTAGGTTATTATGGAGAAGGTGCTCTAGAAATTGTTGGTGGACACATCGTTCCATGATTTTAGCTAGAGGAGAGAGTAGGGCTATAGGACGGTAGTTTGAAAGTTGAGTTGTATTTCCCCCTTTATGTAAAGGGATGATATGGGAGATTTTCCAGAGAGACGGAATAGTGGATTCGGTTATGGTTCTGTTTATTAAGATGGAGACTGGGAATGCTAGTACCTCTGCAACTAGCTGCAGATACTCTGCTGAGGGGGTACAAGGTTTAAGTTTTTGGAGTTGGTTGTAAATGAAGGCTGTGGATACTGTGTTCAACTTTAAAGAGAGTGTTTTACTATTAGGAGGGTTAAGTCCAAGGGTTGTGGGTGGAGTTAAGGTGTTGGCAAGAGAGGTGACTGTTTCTGAGAAGAAGTTATTGAAGGTGTCAGCAATTTTATTAGGAGGGATCTGAGATAGGTTGGCAGGAGTGGGTGTTTTTGAGTTTCCAGGATATAGGAGTTTCTTGATTCCAGACCACAATTTTTGAGGGTTCTGTTGGGGGTTTTGTTGAAATTTAAAGTAGAAGTTTTTTTTGTCAAGGAGTACAAGTTTCTTTGTTGTATTTCTAAGGTGTTTGAAATGTTGGTGGTCAGTGGGTTTTTTTGTGATTCTCCATTTTGCCCAAAGTTTGTTTCTTAGTATAATTTTTTGCTTGGTTTCTTTGGAAAGCCATGGAGCTGCTTTGGACCTTATTTTAATTTGGCGGGAGGGGGCATGGCTGTCCAGAATTTGGAGGAATTTATTATTGAAATAAGTGACTGCTTCATCGAGAGGAAGGTCTTTGAGAGGTGCCCAGTTGCAAGCTTTAAGTTTTAAGAGGAAGTTGGGAAGGCTGAAATTTTTCTTACTGCGTATAGTTCGATATACTGACTGCGTAGGACTACTATGTTTTTGTTTGGAAATGTATGTAAGGAGGTGGTCACTAATATTGTCAGGGAGTATACCTGTTTTATATGCAAGGGGATTGTTATTTACAAGTATCCAATCAAGAATACTCTGCTTCTTGGTAGGTTTATGTATTCTTGTAGGGAAGTTTATGATTTGTTGGAATGTGTAGAGGTTTATGAGAGAGGTGGGTTTAGTGGAACAGCAGGAGTTTCAATCAATATTGAGATCACCTAAAAGGATAGTTTCCTGTGGGATGGTAGAAGAGAGCCAGCTAAGGATATTTTCAAGTGTATTTATATTTTTCCCGGGAGGGATGTAGCAACACATAATGTACATTGCTTTGTTCTTATTAATCTGAAGTTTGGAGCAAAGGAGTTCAGCATTTGTAGGGGAGGGAGGTTGGGAGTCTATCAGGCTAATTTGTAATTCAGATTTATAAAGTATGGCAACTCCCCCACCTTTTTTGTTTGGGCGATCGAGTCTTAAGATACTGTAACCAGGTGGGGTAATTTCATTGTCTTTGATTGCTGGTTTAAGCCAGGTTTCAGTTAGGCAGAGGATGTCAAATGAGTAGAGGTCAATTAGGGCATGGAGCTGGGTGATTTTATTTGTTATACTACGAATATTTAGGTGAGCAACTGAAAATGAGTTGGGAGAAAAGGGGGATTTCATGGAGTTAGTATTTTGGTCAGTGAGGGTAAGTGGAAAGGAGTTGTTAGGGCCAGGGTTGGGATGTATGTCCCCATGAACCAGTAGGAGCAGGAGAGGGGAGGGAAGTATTTGTGTGTATTTTGAGTAGGTGAGGTAGAGCTTTCTGGTTTTGTAGTATTTGTTGTGGTTTATTCGGTGAAACTGGGGAGGAAGGTATGGGGATGATGATGGCAGGGTAGGATATGGTATTGTGGTTGGGAGGAGAGTAGGGTTAGTTTGCTTTGATAATGTAAGGGACTCTGACAGACTTAGGTTTTCATAGTAGGTAAGGGTATAAGATATAACAAGGAAATTTAGGAATGTGCGTGAACACAGTATGTTAAGGTAAACTGAAGTATTAGGTTTCATAGTGCTGGAAGGAGTAAAATGGGTGTGGTGTTTGGAGGGCGTGTTGAGGGGGGAGGTGCGGACAGTGCTAGGTAGGTTTGGAAGTGTGAAATGAGTAAGTAGTGTGATAGGTGGCAAGATACTAGGGGGTGTGGCAAGGCAAGTATAAGGTTGGGGACACTGGGGGTGGGAATTGAGGATAGGGTAGGGGAGCGAAGTGAGCCCACAGGGCGAACGGAGCAGGTAGACCCACTGAGGGAGTGGACCCAAGGAAAACAATCAGAGGAGATATGAAAGGTAAGGGTAGTTTGGATGTGAGTAGGTGGAAGGAAATGTTTGAATCCTCATTAGTTAATGGTTTGTGTGCACTTGCTAATGCGGGATTCATGTTCTGATAACAGATTGCACTACAGTAGGGATCGGGAAATTTACACTTTTCTTTACTGTAGTGCAATCTCGAAGTTGGGATATATAATATGCAGGGGGTGTAGGGGATGCAGTCGGGCTTTCCCCCTGCAAAACTATAAAAACTTGTGCTGTAGACACATAATTGCTATGTAAGCTTCAGTCTGACATCATATCCTGACATTTCAAATAAGTTTAAATGTGGATGTCGAAGTGATGATTTCTGTAAGTGATATTCATAAATTCTAAATGCCAGTTTGGGTCATGAAATAGATTGTTGTTTTGAGATTAAACATTTTTATAGTAAACATATATATTTATATGGGTCTACTTCAGAAGACTGAAAAAAAAATGAATTCCAAAATACTGAATGATGGAATTTGCCCCTTCTCCTATGTTCTGTGGTCTTGGAGTTGGCAAATATAGTTAGCTGCAGGTTTGGGTTTGCAGACCCCCACATGAATCTAGGGAGGCTTTCCACCTGCATTAAAAATGTGTTCAGTAGTTTGAATTTTTACTCTTTAGGAATTCAGTCTTTTGGTTTGTCAGTCTTCAGAAGTAGACCCATATATGTATAGATGTATGTATAGTTATAGATATATATATATATATAGCTATATATGTAATCTTTTTTGAAGAGGCCTCTACCTCCTCCAGAATAAGAAATGTATGATCTTACTATGCACTGATTTTTATATATAAAATTTTTTTCCTGTCCAAACCATCCAATACCCTTTGGGGCCAATGTATCACCCCAAAACTGTAAGATAAGACTGGAAGAACAAATTGTGGTTTATCTTGGACTTGGTTACTTGGTTCTTAAATATCAGGACTATTTTGAGTATTGATTTTAATTTTCTAAAATATACCTTACTGATTATTCACATTTGTTCATTTTTTGTTAATTCATCAATTCTCAAATATTTATACACTCCCTCCTGCTCAAGTTTATTTATATCACATTCCTGTCCCCAACTGATTTTTTCTTGGTGCTGCAGCTTTCCTGCTTGAAATGTTGCTTTTCAACATTTATCAAGACCAAATGATGTTCTTATATCATCTGAGAAATTTTAACCTCTTGCATCTGTGCTTTCATCTCTTCATCTGAACTGTACAGTTTTAAATCATCCATAAAAAGAAGCTGAGAAGTCTTTACACTTTGTTTTCTTGGAGACAAATTTTATTTTTTTCCTAATTTCTTAAGTGGACAACTTAATGGGTTAAAAGCAAGACAAAAGAGCAGCAGTGAATATACCACTTTGAATTTTTATTCCTGGGATAATAATTTGTGCTTTGTCTTGGCTTAGCTGCAAAGTGGTTTGCCACTGTTTCATAGTCACTGCAATATAATTGATCAGTGTAGGGTGCTACTTATACATTTGTAAATGCACTTTTATCCATGAATTTTGGATACTGCCAGATGCTTTTTTGTGATCCATGCCATACCCATATTCTTCCCCTTTCTATAATTCTCCATTATGACTTTAACAACAATTGATCATTTTCTTCATATATATCTTTCTTTTGTTAACCTTCTGTGCTATTGCCCTTTATTGAGTTTTCTTCTAAATGACTCTAAACTCTGTTGATATCAGTTCAGGTATATAGTTTATATATTGTCGGAAGAAAAGTTTGGTCTATAGGTTTTAGGATAGCTTGCAGGTTCACTCTGGAGGAGTATAATTTTTCCTGCTTTTAACTAGTTTGACATCTGTTCAGGATATGTATAAAAGTAGTTCTTAGTCAGGTTTAAGTGTTCGTGTAAAGATGTTAATAATCTTGGTCAGAAGTTAGGTACTGCATCTGGGCCTGAGGTTTCCATTTGGGAGCTTTTCTTAATTTTGTTTGTTTCCCTGGCTGTTACTTCATTCCGTTTCCTATGTTGTACATTTGATCTTCTAATTGTTTCTTTTACTACTACTGTCGGTTCAATATATTTCCATAGGGTGTCATAGATATTTCTCTCAAATGTTTGTTTCATCTTTTTTGGCTGGTGTTTATATTCCTTTTGCCTTGTTTCCCATTTTTCTATAATTTTTTTTTTTGGATCATCAATTGCTTATTTTGTACTTTTCCTTTATATTTATTAGTGTAAGGTGATGATTACTGATCAGCAGTATGGTTTCATGCCAGGAAAGAGCACTACAGATGCGATGTTTTCACTGAGATGTTGACTGAGAAGTACAGAAAAGGTCAGAAGGAGTTGCATCGTGTCTTTGTGGACTTAGAGAAAGCATATGACAGGGTGCCTAGAGAGGAGTTGTGGTATTGTATGAGGAAGTCGGGAGTGGCAGAGAAGTATGTAAGAGTGGTACAGGATATGTACAAGGGTAGTGTGACAGTGGTGAGATCTGCAGTGGGAGTGACAGATGCATTTAAGGTGGAGGTGGGATTACATCAAGGATCAGCTTTGAGCCCCTTCTTATTTGCACTGGTGATGGACAGGTTGACAGACGAGATCAGACAGGAGTCCCCGTGGACTATGATGTTTTCAGATGACATTGTGAAATGTAGTGAGAGTAGGGAACAGGTTGAGGAGACCCAGGAGAGGTGGAGATATGCTTTAGAGAGAAGAGGAATGAAGGTCAGCCAGACTAAGACAGAATATATGTGCGTGAATGAAAGGGAGGATAGAGGAATGATGAGGATGCAGGGAGTACAGTTGGCGAAGGTGGATGAGTTTAAATACTTGGGATCAACAGTTCAGAGTAATGGTGAGTGTGGAAGAGAGGTGAATAAGAGAGTACAGGCAGGGTTGAGTGGGAGGAGATGAGTGTCAGGAGTGATTTGTGACAGATGAGTTAGCAGTAAGAGTAAATGGGAAGGTCTGCAAAAGGGTAATGAGACCAGCTATGTTATATGGGTTGGAAACAGTGGCATTGACAAAAAGGCAGGAGTCTGAGCTGGATGTGGCAGATTTAAAGATGTTAAGATTTGCACTGGGTGTGATGTGGTAGACAGGATTAGGAATAAGTATATTAGACGGTCAGCCCAGGTTGGACAGTTTGGAGACAAAGCCAGAGAGGCGAGATTGCATTGGTTTGGACATGCTGAGGAGGGATGCTGGGTATATTGGGAAAAGGATGCTAAGGATGAAGCTGCCAGTTAAGAGGAAAAGAGAAAGGCCTAAGATAAGGTTTATGGATGTGGTTAGAGAGGGCATGCAGGTGGTTGGTGTGACAGAGCAAGATGCAGAGGACAGGAAGAAATGGAAACAGGTGATCCACTGTGGTGACCCGTAAACGTGATAAGCCGAAAGAAGAAGAGTATTGTAAGAGTTTTTCTGCCTGTGCTGATATTTTCATAGTGTTATAGGTAGGTACTAGGCTATTTATTATTAGCAAATAGTGTATGATAGATCACAATCTGTTCTGGTACATCGCATTTCTTTTATCATGTCTATCTTTAAGTATATTTGTTGATCTGTTCTCTCTCTCCTACACTGTTCTAACAGTGACAATTATTGTCTTAATCGCTTCTGAGATTTTTTTTCTATTCGATACTTCCATGATGGCATTTGATTTCTCTACTTCATTTCCCTTACTGCCATGTGGGTTTGTGATAAGACATTATCTGTTGAAATTTTAGCTGCACAGTAATATATCCTATTTACTTCTGTTGTACTGCATAAATCTCTATGAATAGTCTTAATTACCGTGTTCATTTGTTTTACCAAACTTCTAATATTTTGGGTTTTATTGACTTTCTGTAGTCGGTTTATTTTAATGATCTTAATATGTCTGTCCATCTCTATTAAATCAAGCAACTCTTCTATTAAATCATCATCTAATTAACTGAGAGCACATTCTTTGTTCATGTCCTGCAGGCATTCTACAGAAAGTTCAAGAGCATCTTCCTGTGCTACATTCTCTTTGGCTTCAGACTCTTGTCATCTATTGCTCTTTCATATGGGAACTCACTGGCCTATCACTCTACAACATTTACTGCCTCAGAGCTGCCACAGTTTCCTGTTATTCACTCGCTGTGCAACTCCAGCTGAAGTTTTGTACTGGTTTCTTATGGAAGGCTCCATAGTATCTTCATATGGCAACAGATCACATGTTTCCTGCTCCACTAGTTTTTCTTTAATTTGGGGTTCAGTTGCTCTATTCTGCCGAGTTAGATTTTCTACATTAAATCCTTCACTTCACAAGTAATCTATAACCTTGGTTTCTATTTCTTTAACTTATCTATTATGAATCCTCTTTTCTCCTTTTCCTCTTTGTTTTCTTATTTTTTGTATTGTAAAATTTTCCATATTCAGATGCCTTTGACTATATTTCTCTTCAGATATCTTTGGTGCCTATCATTTTGTATTGATTAGCTTTGCTTTCTCCTTTGCATAAATATCACACCATGTTAAATCTTTCTTTCCTATGTCCATATTTTTTCTTCAATGTCTTCTGTGTTCCTCCTGTTTTTTCCTTATTTGAGGGACTTATTCCCTCATGCAGTGACATAACCTGTGTTAGACTTTCTGCACTAAATCCTTTGTTTCACATATAATCCACAACTTCAGCTTCGATTTTGGTTTTTTTTTTTTTTTTTTTTTTTTTTACTTATCTTCTGCTCTGCTTTCCCATTTTGTTTTCATATTTTTTGTATTGTAAAATTTTCCATATCTGGATACCTTTGCCTGTATTTCTCTTCAAATATCTTCGGGACTGATTTTTGTATTAATTTAGCTTTCTCCTTTGCATTAATATTGCATCATATCAGATCTGTCTTTCCCAGGCCCGCATTTCTTTCTTTTTTATATCTTTCAAAAATCTCTAGAATTTTTTCTTTATATGTTCGCACTTCCTCAGTCACTACTTTTTCCAAACTGCCCAGGGTTTCTTGGTCTATAAAATGTTTTTCAGAAATCTGTTGTATTAACGAACATTCATTTTTATTTGAAGCTTCTGACAGTTTTTCTTGTGCAAATATATATTTATTTCCTCTAATTTCTCTGTTAATCTTTTGTATTTCTTTCATCTGGAAATTTTGGGCTTATTGCATAATAGTGATTGTGTCTATATTAGAACACCGAACATTCAAAATGTCAAGTGTTCTAATATCGAACCCTAGCAATCGAAAAAAAAAAATCGAACATTCAGAACAGAGAATTTTTTCCTAGGGAAAAAATTTGCTGTTCCAAAACATATACACATAACACAAGCACACCAAACAAACAGCAATCCACAAATATGCACCTAAACTTACACCTAACCCTACACTAAGCTATACATACACCACTAACTTTCCACTTACATTAACCCAAACCATAACCCTAAGGTCAGTCACTATCGCACAGTCACCTCAATCGCGCCCTAACCCACAGGTCCACACAATCACACACTTACTGAACCCGACCTGTAACTTTCCACCCTAGCGCTGAAAATACTGAAACAATAAAAACGGACAACCAAATTCTTTCCCTAGGAAAGAATTTGGTTTCCTGTTCAATATTTTCAGGTCAGTATTAGGACTCGACATTTGAAATGTTCTGTGTTCTAATATAGACCCTAGTGATTATCCATAATTTCTTTCTTAACCTCATAGTCCATTCTATCATCTTTATCGGTCAAAAGTGCAGTATGTGAGGGAGGATGTTAAGTGTAAATGGATCTTGGTAGGAATCATGTTTGGGGATAAAAAGTAAAAACTGTTATTTCTGTATGGTCTTGGTATGGTTAATGCTCACTTTTTACTGGGTCTTTTGAGCAATGGTATAGGCTAAGTCCAAGTAGCATCTGGGAAGTAATATCCAGTAATTTCAGTGATACTACAAATTGGGAAATGGACCCTAAGCTTGACAAACCTGAACCACTGAGTATACCTAAATATATTATAATAAAATGAGAGAATGTAGGGCAGCTAGTTGAATATGTGGAGAAGGAAACTTTCAGAATTAAGGATATTTACTGTGTGGCAGTGGTGCTGCGGTACCGTTGTCGCCTCACAGCAAGGTGCTGTCCCATTCGATTCTCAGCTAGAGCGTCTTCTGTGTGGAGGCATGCATGAATGAGCGTGCCTTTGTTGAAGGTTGTGCATCAGGGCTGGTAACTCGGCACGTAAAAATCCACTACCAAACATTAGCGGACCGGAGTTCCGCTGTGGCGACCCCTAACCGGGATAAGCCGCAAGACACAACAACAACTTTTTTCCCCATGTAAGAGAAACTGCAGGCAATTAGGCAGTGATGTTTGGTGTTAAAGAATTTGTTGGGGAGAGGTGTTGATCAGACCATGCACATATTAAATTAGTGCTACAAAGAAGAGAGGTATGTTACCCATACAAATGGAAAGAATGGTTATGGGGGCATAAGAGGATAGGCAAGTTTATGCATTTATATAAGGAAGTCCTTAGTAACTATTAAATAGAGGGCAGTGCATGTAATGACCAATGGTGGGGCATAATCAGATGCTCATTGGTGATTAGTCTGATTAAGGAAGGATATTGGAGGAGAACTGAACATACCATAGTGCAAGGTTTAGGGGGTTGTCTGGATATTTACAAAAGAAATAATATAATTAACGTCAGTGATGTATAAATAGAGGAAACATATTTTGAAATCTTGTCTCTGAAAGCAAGAATCATAGCTGGAGGAACCACATCACAATATCAAGCAAGAGTGAAGAGAATTAACTTGTGTGTGAGGGAAGAGCAATCAGTAAGCTGAAAAGGTTGGAAGCTAAGAAAAGGAGTAATGATTGCTTAATCATGGTACTTGGAGATTCTGAAGTTAGACGGCATGATATATCGGGTATAAATGAAATAATGACAGAGTTTCTTGAAGACATTTATTATTCTGTATAGAGAGAAAGTTTCAAAGCCTCTAAGACAGAATATACTCCTAAAAAGTGAGTAGGAGATGCAAGGTGAGAAGACTGAGGAACTAGACAGACACATAGAAGATGAAGAATTAAAAACATCACCGAGGAAAATGAAAAGGGGTGAGCCAGAGGAGAAAATGCAATTAATTGTGAATTCTTTAGAAATTCAGGGAATTAAATGTTCCACTTTGTATTAAGTTCTCAACAGCACAATAGAACTGGAAGTACTACCAGATTCTCTTAATAGAGGTGGGCATCTTTATTAGGATCTAGGTAGTTACCACTGAAATTTCTTATTTAACATGAATTCAAACCGTGTATACGATGTTCTATCACAGAGGCTAGAAAGTAAGGTAGTTGAATTAGTTGGAAAAAGAAACGCTAAAGGATGTTTGTTAAAGATCATGTGATAGAAAGCACTTGGTGGCAATTAGATAACTTATTAAGGAGGATTGCAGGAAAAAAATAGGAAATGCAGGCATGATCTTATTTTTTGTATTTATTTTTTTTTTGTGGTATTGAAAAATGTTTTTTGTTTGGAATGAGCAATGTGATATGAAGTGTTATGGGAAAGATAGAGGAATGAAAGGTTCACAGTAGGGTCAGAGCCCTTTACAGAAACTGTTGAGATTTTTAGCTGTTGGTAGCAACATTTCTAAAGATATGCTTTTGTTGCAAAGGCTTCACCTGTCTGACAATTAAAATGAGCAGTGAATGAGGCCATTATGGAAGTGAGATGTCTGATTTTTAGTTGTATGCACTTGTGACCTCTCTATCGCACCTTTTTAGGGTGGAAATGAGGGAGCAGAATACTGTAACAAGAGCAGGTGGTACCATACTAAGAAATAAAAGGACATGAAAATGTGTAAACTATAGAGGTAGAAACACTTAGGTAATGTTTGGAGAAAAGTGATTTATGGAGGAACTATAATAATTTAATAAAGGTACTTATTTAGAACAACTCTGAAGCAGTGTTGTGAGATAAAATAGTGACTCAGAGATGCTGGAAGCAGAAAGGAATAAAGGAATTTGAGTATTTATAATATATGGATTTAAATGAAGTTCATAAATGAACCTTTTTGCCTTAGAAATGGTCCAATATATATATATATATATATATATATATATATATATATATATATATATATATATACATACATATACACACACACACACACATATATATATATATATATATATATATATATATATATATATATATATATATATATTAAATCTGAATGGTTAAATTATGGTTTAGGTATGAGTTTTTAAAATAAGTATAAAGATAACTAGAGCATGAGAGCATCCTGGTACACAAACAGAAGACTATTCATATGAAAAGTAATACAGATGTGATAATCTGTTGAGGAAAATCATACACAAGAGAAACTGGTAAAACTTCATTATACAGAAGTATGGTTTGACAACAGAAGGACTAAGATGGGGAACAGCAGGTTAACAGTATAAGTGCTTTCACTGTTGAGTGTAGCTAAAAGATGAATATAATTCATTGCTGGTTGAGAAAGTACTGTCGTGTAAACTGAGCTTATAATCTTAACCTTAGCTGTATGGGTTATATCCTGCCAAGGATACAACAGCCAACCAGCTGTCAAGGCATAAGAGTATCTTCCTCACACCCAAATTGTCAAGCAGCTTGAGTTGAGCTGACTATAAGACAACTTTGGGTATGAAGCCCTTCAGAGATTTCCTCTCAGCATAGATAGAGAGACTGAGCCCAGAAAGGACAATGCCAGGAGCAACAAAAATTATCTACACCTCAGCATAAAAAACACACCAAAAAACAAGGGCGGTGGTGGGAAGGAGCCGCTACTGAGGCAGTGATAATTCAAGCATCTATTGTTATGGAAAGTTCAGCTTAAACAACTCTGTTCTTCAAACTGATCCCTGCTGCGATAGAATTAGCTAGAAGGACACAGCATCATAATTAACTATATTTGGGAGGTGGAAGGACAAAGGTCCAAGATCGCATGAACAATTTTCCTTGCAAAACTTGATCTAAATCTAGCGATAATCAAGCTTATAGTGCTTTGTAAAAGTATGCACAGAGGTCTGAGTAGCAGCTTCCAGAATATGTCTAGAATCCCTCCCTTTCCAAAAAGACATAGATGAAGCTAAGGACCTGGTAGAGTGGGCTTAAATCTGCCTGGAACAGATTTGTTACTGTGGGTATTACAAAAGGTAATAGCCTTAGACAGCCACTTGGAAATAGTCTGTTTTGATCTAGGTTGTCCCTTCTTCACAAGAAATGAATGATCTGAATATCTGAAAGGTTTAGTTATGTTAAGGTAATACCCGAGTTGTCTGTGGAACATCTAATATATGGATTATCCTTTCTCTCATTTTTGGGTTCAGGAAGGAAAATGGGGAGATGGATAGTTTAGCTTAAAGTAAACGAAGATATCACTTTAAGCAGAAAAGAAGGCTTGGTTCTCAAAGAAAACCTGTCCCTGTGGAAAATGAGTTATGGTTGACAGATCATAAGAACTTGCAACTCAGATTCCTTGCAAATGTCAGGGTGATCAGTAAAACTGTTTTCCATGTTAAAAACCTCAAGTTAGCCAGATTAGCTGGTTTAAAAGAAGCAAGTGTTATCTTCTCTAACAAAAAAAATGAAGCCTGTAGAAAGGGTCACCAGTTTTATAGGAGACCTATTCAAAACCCCTTTCAAGAACATTTTGATATGAGACTGCATTGAAAGAGGAGGCTACATTGGCAGACATGCTTAAATGGCTGAAGAATAAACTTCGATAGAGAAATAAGGACATAGGATAGTAACTCTCACAAATATTATAAAACCATATAATTTTGGTACCAACTAGAAAACATTTTCTATTTGCTAATATATCATTTTATAGTAGCAAGCTATCCTGCATCCATTAGCACCTCTTGCAATTCTTTGAAAACAAGTGTCTAAAAGTAATTAAGACCCTATCATCCAGGTAGCCCATTTATGATGAGTGTGGTCAGTTTTAACTGATTCTTTACTGAAACTATTCAAGTCCTAGCTAGCCAACTACCTCCTAGCTCCCCTGGTCCTGAAAGTACCACCCCTAGAAACCTTCTCGCGTTCAGCCTCCAACCAGTCGCCACTTCACTTATCTGTACCTTTCTCAAAAAATTAAAACCCACTACACTTTCTGCTGATCATCTCCCTGCTGAGTGCCTACAAAAATCAGCTGATGCTATTGCTTACCCCATCTCAATACTAATCAATTGAACCATAGTAGAAGCTGAAATTCCCACCATCTGGAAAATATCCTATGTAATCCCACTTCACAAAGGAGGCAGCTCTACTGAATTCTCCAATTATAGGCCAATAGCTATACTCTCTCCACTTGCAAAGATTATGGAAAAATGTATTCATAGACAACTCATGCACCACCTAATCCAGAATCACCTTATGGCAGGCACTTGGCATGGCTTCCATCCTCATCACAGCACTACTTCCACCTTCCTAGCCTTTACCAACACCATAAACCATAATCGCAACAATAATTATATATCCTCAGCCCTCTTCTTGGATCTTTCCAAGGCATTTGATATGGTTGATCAACTTTTAATCCACACCCTGCAAACATTCTGTCTAGATACTAGAGCCCTTCAGTGGTTTCAGTCCTACCTGGATGGTTGACAGCAGGCTGTCCTCTGGCAGAACAAACTCTCTAATCTTCTACCCAACACACTTGGAGCACCACAAGGCTCTATACTAGGGCCCTTTCTGTTCTGCATCTTCATTAACTACCTTTATACTGTCATCCCAAAAGTCAGCTGTATCCAATAGGCTGATGACTCCACTCTTATTTGCTCGGCCACATCTCCAATAGAGTTATGGTCAGCTACCCTGACCACCTTTAATACAATAGAAAACTGGCTTTCTGAATGTTGTCTGATCCTAAATCCCCAAAAAAACTAAAATGCTGTTATTTTCACCAACACGTAGGTCTACCAATTTCACCTTTACCATGAATTCAAATGATGGCACAATAATCTCCCCTGACCCCTCTACAAAACTGTTAGGTGTCATCATAGATGATCTAAAATTCGACATACATGTTAACCAAACTATCAAAACCATCAATAAAATACTAGGGTCACTTTACAGAATAAAAGCCTTCCTAACCCCTCCAGCTAAAATTGCCATAGCTCGCTCTCACCTTCTTTTAACCCTTCTGTATGCATCCCCTCTACTCTCGAATTTAAACAAGACTGTCCTTAAACTCTCAATTTGCTACAACCACATTGCCAGGTTTGCCACTGGGCTGCCTTTTAGGACACATCATTGCATCAATCTAAATCAGGTTGGGTGGCTTGAACTACCCAGCCTAATCCACTATAACCAACTGATTATGGCCTATAAAATCCTCTATAATCCAGACAATACTCCTGCACTTAAAAATATTATCACACCCTATAACAATCCTAGACTGCTTCGATCCTCTAACAAACTACTAATTCAGACTAGCAAAATTAATAACAGAGCCGGTGACTCTCTCTTTGCAAACTCTGTACGTAGACTCTGGAACTCTCTTCCTGATGATATTACCTTACTTTCTACCTTAGGTCAATTTAAAACTAGACTCAAACAACATTTGGCACTTAACTGGCTATGTCAATGTATCAAGCCTAGCTAACTCTCTCTAGAATATGTAAAAATCTGTTAACCAGTTTACTGTGTAATTTATTTTAATCCTGATTTATGCTCGGGATTGACTCTAACCTGTGGAACTTGTTTAACTTGCTTACTTATGCAGTCACTGTAAATAGTCTGTTTGTAATATGTAATGCTGGTATTATGTAATGCTGTATCTGCTTACCCTTGGAGCTTTTCTCCCCAAGCCTCTGCTGAAAATAGACATGCATCCAGTTGGACTATCCCGGTCAACAAATGTAAAATAAATAAAAATAAAATGTCAGGGTGTATAAAACACCCCTGGTCTTGTGTGAGTAAATCCAGTCTGTGAGGAAGCCTGTGGTGATTGCCTCTGGTCATTTGCAAAAGAAGGGAGATCCATGGTTGTCTGAGCCAGATGGAACTCACTACAATAATCTAGTGGGATGTTTTCTGTATCTTATGTAAACTGGCTATTAGTGGAATGGATGGAAAGGCATACTGGAACATTCCTATCCAAAGAAAAGGCATCTGTTTTCTAGACCTTCTTGCATGGAATTCTGGAACAGAATTCTGCAAGATGATTGCTCAGAGAGGAGGCAGAGTGGTCTACTTGAGGAATTCTCCACTGATGGATCAAATCATGGAAGACCCCCTGATCTTTTTACCATTTGAGAGGATCTGCTGTGGTCCTGCTCAGCTTGTCTGCCACACAATTGTGCTCTGAAAAAATATAGGATGCATGGAGAAGGGGATTGTGCTGTAAAACTATATCAAAAGCTAACAAGCCTGGTTTGCAAGGGGGGGGGTATGACTTGGTTCCCTCTTGCTTTTTGATGCATCACATGATTCTGGTACTTTCTGTAACTCCTTGAGTAGGTCTCAAGGGACCAAAGATGGTTCAGAGAGTTGAGTGCCTGGATCAGGGCAAGCATTTCCTTGATATTTATGTGCTTCCATCTGCCTTTGGTGTCCCACACCCTCTGCACTGTTATCCTTCCTGAAACTGCTCCAAAAGCAAAGTCTGAAGTGCCTGTGGTAATTAACTGCTTTGCAGCATGGAGGGAGATCTGAACTCATCGATGTGTTATCTCCAACCAAAGGCTTCTCTGCCAAACTAAGCAGCAGTGGGATTTGAAAAGATAGACTGCTAATGCTGGGACTGAAGACATTTTAAATACCTCTGTATTTTTCTCATGTTGAGTCTTGCCAGGGATATCATGAGAATCATAAATGTCATGAGTCCCTAATTCCTGATGTATTCCTTTGCCATGGCCAAATTTTGAGTGAAAAACCTTACAGATAGATATAAGTTAAGATCTTTTTTTTTTTCCTGCAGAAGAAAAACTCTGAGGTAAAAATTTGACATCTCAGGAAAACAATCTTGTTGAGAGGAACTCAAGACTTTTGAATGATCTCTTGGAATCCCAGATTGTGCAAGTGATCTCTCACCCAAGAGAGGGAGATTCCTGATAACTTGAAAAAGACTCTGCAAAGGGGGGGGGGGGCTGAATGGCTAACAGAAAGCAGCAGTATTTTAGAACTCCATATAACTAGTTAAATAAGACAGGAAAAACTTTTTTTTCTTCAAAGTATTAAATCTTATACATAGACTAATTTACATAATTAGAAACTTTGGTGAAGTTTTACAAATAAATTCCTGTCAAAAAGCTTGGAGATATATTCACTTGTTAAAATGAGCCACTCAAAGAATTCTCACCAGGATGCTGCCTTAAAGAAGGAGCTACAACAGATGGCATCTACCCTGCAGGAGTTGTCTTTGAAGATGGATGATTTTAAAGAGAACCTGGAAAGTCTTAAAAAAAGCAGTCAAAAACAGGCTGCCACCCTCAAGAAAATGCTACACCACCACCAGACAAGTATAACAGGAATAGAGGTTTCTCTAAATGACTTAGAAAGTAGACTTAAGGAAGAGGAAACACAGAAAGAACTGCTTCTTAAACAAAACACTTGGTTAGTTAATAAAGTAGATGACTTGGAAAATAGGGAGAGGAGAAATAACATCAGGATTTTTGGATTACCTGAAAACACAGAAGGTGAGGATATTATTTCCTTTTTATCAAGCTGGATCCTTGGCTTTTTAAATTTAAAAGAGGGACTTTCCTTTGGCATTGAAAGGGCACACAGAGCCCTTGAGAAACCTGTCACTAACTCAAACTCTCCTCCTAGGTCAATAATTATCAAATTTCTTTCATACTTGGCCAAGGAACTGATTTTAAGATCTGCTTGGAGGAAGGCATCTCTAAAATGTAAACAGAGCATGATAAGATTTGATAACGACTATTCATCTATAATAATGGAACAAAGGAAAAAAGTGTGGCCAATAGTAAAGTTAATGAAACAAAATAACATCAATGCACAACTTGCATATCCAGCTAAGATAAAAATACTGTATGCCAACAAGATGATTTTTATTGACTTAGAGGAAGCCTCTTCATTTATTAAAACTAATAATGTGATTACTTTACCAGAAGATATAGATTGGATGTCGCCTTCTGTCAAGAACAACAAAAGAAACAAATGTCTAGACAGATGTCAAAAAGAAGCAGTGAAAGACTGATACCGTTATAGCCAAATCTCTCAAAGAATCTACTATGATATGAATTGTTTTAACATTACTTTAAAGGACCAATTTTATTGCTTGAAATTTTAAAACAAAGGTAATTAACAATAGAATCTTTATCTATATTTTTTGAAAATAGATTACACGAGAGTTTTCACATTACCTCAGGTATGTAAAACGGGGTACTTTTCTTTCACAGGAGGGGGGTTATTTAGCACATAAAATATTTATACTGTAAATCAACATACACAGTATGTGTATTTTCTCTTAATTTTCGTTTTTTCTTTTGCTCTTCTCTCTTTTATTATTTATTTTAACTGCATCTTGTCTCCCTTTCTAAATTCTCTCCTATTTACTATACTAATATAGTCTGTATATATTTAATAACTCACTATCTATACATAGATTAATAGTCTAAAATCTAGTTTTAAGGTAGACTAATTGGAATAGTGAACTTAAATGTTATTACAATATTTATTAGATTAATGATAGTCACTGTTATGCTTATTGGGATTGGGGACATGTTAGTGATTAACTCTGAAATGTTCCATTCATGTACATATGTCCTTTGAATTATTTCCTTTTAGTATTAACAAATGCATAAAAAAAGGGAAAAATGTACTGTTGGTTAAGAGAAGTGAATCTTTCTTCACATTCTGTTTGCGTTGCCATAGCAACAGTAAATAATTGCTGCAGTTTCCTAAGGATACTGTGAATCTGTGAAGTGCATTTAGCCTCACAGTTAAATATTGAGAAAAAGTAATGTTTAGTTATTAAAATAAGAAACAACCTAAACAAGGTAAAATAAATACAAAATGGGATTATTTGTAAATATTTTATGATTTATCCTCATAGGATTACATATTCCTGGAAACACAACTGAAATGTTCCCAAACTACATGTGCACTGAAATGTAGCTGCTTGATTAAAAAGTATTACTCATTTTAACATGCCGATTTCACAATCTGTCTGCACTGTAAGCTACATTTTATATGTTACTTGAAATTCAGTCTCTAGAGCATCTGAAAAGATGCATATCACTTTTTGCAACATGTTATCTTTGCAGTTACCTTACATTCTGTACAAACTCACTTGGTAACTGATAGCTATTCTTTTAAAATATCAGTTTAAATATTAAATGTGCCCTTGAAATGCTATTGACATTTTGATAAAATATAATCTGAACTGTAAAATGAATGACTTGAAAGAAGTGAAGTAATGCATAGATTTCAGAGACGGTTCTTGACACTACAGTAAAAGTAAAAATATATATTCACAAGGAAGTATTGAAATATTTGTCTTCCAGTTAAAATAGCTTACTGTCAACATTTTGTGATATAAGAACGTTTGAAGATCTAGGAAATTACTATTCTTTGTCTTTATAATGATTATTAGACAGATGTTAGACTCTGCCTAGTTTAATGAATTGTGACATATGTTTATGAGGAAAAGTGGACTCGCTCACATTAGACTACACATTCCTGGAAACTCAACTGAAATGTCCCCAAATTACTTGTGAATTTAAATGAAACTGCCTGATTAATAAGCTTAATTTACTTTAACAACCTGAATTCATAAGCTATCTGCTTTATATATGCTACATTATATATGCCACTTGTATATGACAGTCTCTAGAGCACACGAAAAAATACATATTTTTTTTTATATATTTTTACATTTGTTGACCGGGCTAGTCTAGCTGGATTTATGACCATTTTCAGTAGAGGCCTGGGGAGAAAAGCTCCCAGCCTAAACAGTGACAAAATAAAATATACAAGGACATAATAAAAGCACAATACAGAAACAGCATTATTCAACAGAACACTAAAAATTATAGATTATAAACATTTTAGTAAAAGTTATACTAAACAATATATCAAACACACTAGAAGCTATGAGCACAACTCAGTTAAGAAAGAAAGAAGTTATATTTGATCGTCATGTTGTGAAGAAAAGAGTAATAATTAGTTTTGGAGGCATAGGTTAGAGGAATAGAGCAGGAAGGGGAAAAGGATATCAGTCTGGGTTAGCACATGGACAAAGCCAATGAGTTTTCAGATGCTCTTTAAGATGTTTTTTAAAGAGGGAAGTTGAAGCAAGGGTTGATAATTCAGAGGGAAGCTGATTCCAGTTTGTAACATGCTATATTTGCACTAATCATACATTCTAAACTAACAAGTTATTTATTTGAAACAGTCTAAATATTAATTGTACCCTTGAAATATTGTTGCCATTTTGACAAAACAGAACCTGAATTGAAAAAGGGATGATTTGAAATGAAGTATTATACAGATTTCAAAGACAGCTATTGACAGTACAATACAAGTAGAAATGTATACATGCAAGGAAAAAATGAAATACTTTATACTTTTAGTTAAAATAGCTTATTGTTATCAGAAAATTTAAAGAGCTAGGAAATTATTTCTAATGTGTCTTTATAATGTTTACTAAAGTGATGTTAGTCACTGACTTGTTTAATGGATTGCGAGTCATGTACAAGATGGACTACTGAATGTTATTTCTGTTTACCTATGTTTGCTGAATTTCTTTTATTAGTACTGATTTAAACAAGGGAAAGAAAGGGAAGGAAAATCTCTGTTTTTGGTCAAGGGAGGAGAGGCTTGTAGTCTAACTGCCCAAAAAATCTCTAAGATGCTCTAAATACTATTTAATTAATACTTATCTAAGGTAAGTCTTGATTACCATAAAGGTACCTTCACATTCATTCAAGACCTAATGTGATTACCCATTCTGGAAGCAGGAGGTGCCTTATGCAGGATGGGAATTGTTAGGGTGATTATAGTTTATTCTTAGACTCTGCTTTGTAAATCTATAAATATGTAAAAACACTGCACACTAGAATGTAGGGCACCTCTACTCTGAGTCAGGATACCAATGATAAGCCATGTCTTTTCATAAGTGTAAGTTGAAGTTGGTGAGCTGAAGAGTGGGAAAGTAAAGGAAGACAGCACACCTGCAGTAAATTCATATTTCATTGGTAATCACTCATTGTCTCCTGTAGAGTCCTTTTAGTCAAATTATTTTAGTAATAATCTATTTGTTGTTGGCTTATTTAGTGTATGCTCCTCTGTTGCATTTAATTTATCCAAAATGACATATCTGACATGTTTGGGATCTCTTAAGGGTAACTAAATATTGGATATTTTCTAAGTCAACATAATTGTTTACACTACTAACATTCCATCCTGATATATAAAATACTATAGAACAATAATAGAATAATATAGAATTTCATATCTCTTTTAAGAAAATTCTCCATATAATTAACACATGGAGCTCAGCTGATATTGTTGGTTAAAGGTATGAATGATAATCCAATAGATATATATTTATCTATTGGATTAGGAATGACTTCCATTCCATGTTTAATGGGAAATTCATATTTACTTGGATACTTTAAAATTAATGTTTTATTGAAGTTCTTTTTTAAAGCCTGACCAGAATTTTACCCTAGTTATATTTAAAGAAAGAACATCAAATTACACTCCCAAGTTTACACACACAAAAATAACATCCATTGTTATTAGAGAATATGGTATAACTACTATAATCAAAATAAAAAAAAGCAAAAGGTTTCTTCCAACAATAACTTGAAATGGATTTAACATTCTTATTAAATATTAATGGCTTAAATAATGCAAATAAAAGATCAAACTTACTAAAATATTTAAATCTAAATAAGGCACAAGTAGTATTTCACCAGGAAACACATTTTAAGACTAATGATAGCTTTATTTGGAACCCTAAGGACTATACAGTCTTGGCTCAATCCTCCTATAGAACAAAGACAAAAGGAGCATCATTTCTCTGGAAGAAAAACATAATCACTCCAAGAGTTATTTATAAATATGAAGACAAGGTCTACTAGCATTTGTTATAATTAAATTTAATAGCAGAATATGGACCTTAGCAAATCTATATTGGTTCCCACAAATTGGAGCAGGAACGGTTAAAAAACACCTACATTTTATTTCCAACAATTATAAAGGAAATCTTATACTGGGACGAGACTTTAATTGTACCTTAGAAGCTTCTGAAACCAAGAAGTCTTTTTGCTTTGCAACTATTTCAAAATCCTTAAAACATGGATTGATTCATTTCATTTAATTGGCACTTTTAAAGTAAGAGATGATAAATCATTATTATTTTCCCATAAAGACCATAGATTTGGAACACAAACCAGAATAGACAAATTATTCATAGTTCAAGATTTACAAACAAAAACCCTCAACTTTTCAATAGTTCCATGCCCCTTCTCAGATCATGACTCTCTGATAATGAAGCTCCAAATAGAGTTTAAACCTTTAATCCTCTCAAGTAGAATTCCATCATATATCATGAAAATTAAACTCAGACCCTGGATGATGTCAGAACAGCAATTATTTCTTGAAATTAATAATAGAACAGAAATAACTAGAGTTATGTTTTGGGACTCATTAAAAACTTATTTATTTGGTAAGACCCTTAGCTGGTACAAAAACAAAGTTAGAGAGTGGGAATCTGAATCATTAGACTTGCAATCCAGACTCCTGATAGCAAAATCTAAAAAAAATCAGAATTGTCTAGAAGTCAAATAAGAAAGAGGAATTAAAAAATATAATGAAATTCTAACGCACAAAACTTGTCTAGCCTTGGAAAAATTAAAAATAAACTGCTTAGCCACCTCCCCCAGATATCTACATAACTTATCTACAAGAATTAAAATACAATCTAAAACAAATAACATTAGTAGTATATATCATGAAAAGAAAAAGGAAAAAGTATCAGATATAGGAGACATCCTTGAAGCATTTTGGTTCCATTATATGGAACACTTCAAAAAAGAAGATTTAAATTACAAACCTTATCAATATAAAAAACATTCCTGAAAATTTAAAATTAGACCTACAAAAACCTATATCCTACAAAGAAATTGTTAACAAGATAAAAAAAAAGTAAATCTAACAAAGCTCCAGGGATAGATGGTATAATTATGGGCATTTACAAACTCTTCCCTTCAACAGTAATCTCCCTTTTTCATAAAACTTTGTTAGAAGTCCAGTCAGAAGCAAAAATACAACCATTGTGGAAATATTCTCTCAACACCAATTCTAAAAGATAATAAACCATCAGACCTTTGCATCTCATACAGACCTATAGCATTACTGAATAATGACTACAAAGTATTCATGTCAATACTAGCTAACAGAATGAAAATCCCACTTCAAAGACAATAATGATCAAACTGGATTTTTATATAACAGGCACACACATGATAATATTAAAAGGATACTTACTCTTTTATATATTTTGTGAATAAAGAAGATAGTGACACTTGTAATCAGATTAGACATAGAAAAAGCCTTTGATTCCCTCAGCTGGGAATATCTATTTAAAACTTTAGCATTATTTGAATTTCCTCCTCCCTTCATCTTATTACTAAAAAACATATATATTAATAACTTAGCCTACATTAAATTAGGTCCTTTCACATCAGAATCTATCCATATAACAAAAGGTACTAAACAAGGATGCCCCCTTTCTCCTATTTTATTTGCTTTGGCTATAGAAATACTTGCAGAAATAATACTCAAAAATCCAAGAATAAAAGGAATGGAAGTCTATGACCAGTACATATCTGAAATAATGTTTTTTGATCATGATAATTTATTAACCCTATCAAACTACAGAGAGATATTAGGAGAGCTAGAAGAAGTAATGGAGAAATGTTATAAGATTCCAGGTCTCCACTTTAATAGATCAAAATCAAAATTTCTATTTTTAATAAGAAAAAAGAACTACAAGTTACAGATAAATCCATCATAGGAAAACAAGAACTTACGCTAAATTATTTAGGAATAGTGTTATGCAAAAATATAAATGGAACAATATTAAATTATAAAAACATTATTGAAATAAAAATATATATAGAAAAGTGGAACAAAATTATATTAACTTTTGAAGACAGATTGCAATTAATAAAAATGGTCTTATTGCCAAAAATACTATATGTAGCATTAGCAATATAGTTAATTTCTGAAATATACATTCTTAAAGAAATAAACTCATATTTGATACAATTTTTATGGTATCCCAAAAAGAACAGAGTTGCTGTAACTCATCACATTAGACCCTGGAAACCAGGAGGATTGAACTTCCCAGAAATAAACATATAAAAAAAGCATCTGTCCTTAAAACTACAATAGACTGGATAAACCCAAATTATTTTGCCAACTGGAAAGAATTAATAGCTATATTAACAAATTAATCTGTTAAAAAAATTTTAATAGTAGACAAATCAAGCAAACCCTGGTACATACTATGCATAAGTATACAATATAATATAACACAACATTCTAAAACAACACTGATTAATCATTGCATCAATTCCTTTAGGAAACTTATCAAAGCAAACATAGCTGTAAAACTTTGGTTTGACCTATTAACTCCATTTACTATCACTAAGAACTTTCCTCACAAAATATATAGGGAAACAATAACCTCCTGGAAACAAAATGGATTCTTATGCTGTTTTCAATGTGTAAATAAATAAAATGTTTTAGATATACATATGATAAAAACTGCTTACAATATCCCAACACAGGACTGGTTAACCTTACAAAGCATTTTTATGTGCACTCCAGATTTATGCAGATTGATTAATAATTCCTTATTTAAAGATATTCCAAATCTAATAAGTTTTCTGTATGAATTTATATATAATAGTTGTGAAAAGAAAAATTCCATTTCAAATCTATATAAAAAGTTAATAACATAAAACAATTCCCAAACCATCATACTGGCAGTTCTTAAAAGTTCGGTCATTGCAGTTAACAGAAGAAATTAAAATTAACATCGTACTATCAGTTAATTACACCTCTAACACAGTATTGGAAAATATTTAACTGGAAATACTTACATAGAGCATTTTTAACACCACATAGAATTAAAAAGATCAGTACTACTACAAATGTTTTTTGCTGGAGATGTAAAAAGTCAAATACAGCAGTCTGGATTTATATTTTTATGAATGTAATAAAATTAAATCATATTGGAATGGAATCAATCATTTTTTGCAAGCTTTATTTAATGAATCCTTTACCTTGACTAAAGTATTGATAATTCTAAATGTAAATTAATGTCCCTACCTGAATAAGACAAATATGTATCTGTTATGGACAATGCTTGTTATATCTAGGAAATGTATAACCAGAAGGTGGAATTCAAATACACCCCTGACCTTGGAAGAATTTTACACTTTACTGAAGACAACTGCATTGTTGGAAATAAAGATCAAAGAATTATGAATCTATCCCAGCTCATTGGTAAATAATCCTTGGAAGAAAGTTATATCTTTGTTGGACACTCTTCAATAATCAATATTGTATCTCTGATAACTGATCTGTTAATTTTATATTTAATAACATACAGTATATATAATTGAAAGTCAGGCTATTGTAAATATTGTATATAGTTTAAAATGATATTTAAAAATAAATGTTATTTTAATTGAAAATAAAAAAAATATTTTAGGAGAAAAAGTCTCTGCGAAGATAAGGAATTTGTGTAAATATGGAACAGTGTTGGTACCATGTAGCCTGCTATGAACTATAATCAGAGGTGGATGTTTTGTTAACTCGGTGTATTGGATAGGACAAAGGGTAATGCAGAAAACTGAAAATGTAATGCAGACGCACACAACCTTAAGAAACATCTGAAGGCTGAAACTCTGGATGAATATGGATATAAGTCTGGTTTTATGACCAAACTTGAAAGAGTAAGAAGAGTTAACAGGTTAAGTGACAACATCTTAAATTTGAGCACCATCACAAACAGATTTAGAAAAGAGAGATTCAGAACTGTTCTCCAAACATTTACCTTTGGCACTATGAATATCCTTAATTAAAACCCATTCCCCACCTGGGAAGGAGAGAAACTGTTCCCATTACTCCTTTGGGCAGCACATAATGGAAAACAGAATAAATACAGTTTTATGTGCAAGATGAGGAATGACCCCCTGGAAAGCAGACATTTCCTTGCACCGCCATTTGTAACCTTGATGAATGATTTTCAGAACCTGTGTGTCTGAACAATCCATTCCTCCAAAAAAGCTAGCAAGTATGACTGGTGCACGGCATAACCAAACTATTAAATTAATCAAAAAAGAAAAAGCCAGCACTCAGAGGCAATTAAAGTTTTATTCCTTTCCTTTCAGACTGGTTTCGGTAACAAACCTTCAGTGATAAAACATACATAATGCAGGGACAGTTTTTATACACAATGTGCATCCCCAATTGTGACATCACTTCCCCCATTAATCCATTCCAGCCTCAAAACACAAACAAATAACCAGAATAAACATTTTAAATATAATATCAGATACTATATTCAAACTTCCATTCATATCCTATATTTATTTGTGAAGTTACCAATCAGGGTCCTTAATAAAGAGAAAAGGCCCTCATAACTTGTCATTTAGTTTAGGATGAAATAGGGCACCAAACTTAATAATCCATTTTCTTTCCTTTTGAGTTAGTATAGTGTGCCAACCTTGCCTCATAGATCTATTACCTTTTACTTGGTCAATAATGACAAATCTAAACGAAGCAGTTCTGTGTAACTGACAATGTCTATACAATGGATTGGTCATTTTTTTTAGTACTTAAATCACTCAAATGTTCTGAAATGAGACTTCTTAGTTGCCTAGAAGTCTGCCCTACATAAAAGGCAGAACATTGGCAACTAGCCAAATAGACAACCCAGTCAGAGCTACAGTTCCCAAAAAATGATACATCAATAATTTGACCAGTATTTTTACTACTAAAAGATTAAGTTTTAAACTTATGTTTACACAAACTGCAATGTCCACAAGGATGTGACCCAACAAGCCTATCCCCCAATATGGTTAGTTGTTGTTGGTTCACATAATCCAAAAAAGTTTTCTTATAATGCACAAAATAGGAAGCAAGTGCTCTTCCCCTTCTGAAAGAAAATTGGCATCTGTTAGCAAACATTGATCCAAATCTGTATTGGCCCGAAGAATATTCCAATGTTTGTTGACTACATCCTGCAATAAATGTATGTTACTGCCAAATGTAGTAACCAACATCATGGTTCCTGATCCATTCTTTTTGGTTTTAGCTTTATAATTCAATAAACTAGATCTCTCACAATTGGCCACCCAATCACTGGCCTTTTGTACTGTTGATTTCTTATATCCCCTATTGATACATCTACCCTCAATATCATGCCTAGCATTATGAAATTCCATGTCTGCAGAACATATTCTTCTAATTCTCATAAACTATGTTTTAGAAATATTGTTGATGGTATGTATGGGGTGTAAACTAGTTGCATTTCATAAATTATTGTATTGTGGGTGTTTCCTGTATGTGGATGTCTTGAGCGTACCATCCCCCTGTCTCAAAATATTGACATCCTGAAAATTAATCTCTTTACTGTGATAATTAACAGTAAACTCAATCCCCCACCAATTACAATTGAGATATTCCAAAAATTATAACAAACAGTCCACACCCTTACACCAAACCAACCAACAATCATCTAAGAAACATCTCCATATATCCATCTCTGAGAGGTAAATGTTATGCATGACATCATATATAATCTGATCTTCCATATACCCCATAAAGAGGTCAGCATAAATTGGGGCAAACAAGGCCCCCATAGCTGTTCCTTGCTGTTGCCAGTAACATTCCCCCTTGAAATAGAAGACGTTCTTAGTCAATACATGTTCTGCAAGACATGTGAGGAGAGTGTTAAATCCCGGTGCATATAAATTAGCTTTATTTAACCAGTATTCTAAGGCAAGTAATCACGCCAATGAGGAATACTGGTATATAAGGATTTAATATCAAGTGTACACATAAGCCAATCCAGTTCCAATTGTGAGTCCTGAATAATTTGTAAAAACTCTGTGGTATCCCTAATTCTTGCCCTGACCCCTGATAATAATGGCTTCAGATAGTATGTCAAAAAGGCAGAAATGGGTTCAGTAAAAGATCCCTGTCCTGAAACAATTGGTCTTCCTGGGAGTCTATTCAATTTTTTATGAATTTTGGGCAAGAGATACAGGTACTGTGGGGCTGGATCCTGTACCATGAGTTGTTCTTTTGTCTTCACATCAATAATTCCTTCTTCCACTGCTTGATTTAAAAATGAATCAATCTCTACCTTGAATTTGGGTGTGGGGTCTGTTGACATCCTAATATAATTCTGAGGGTTGGACAATTGTTCATTTCCCTCTTTCCAGTAATAACTGGCATCCATTATGACCACAGCCCCACCTTTATCTGCTGGAAGAATGATTATATCAGAATTAGAATATAGGTTTTCAAAAGATTATATCTAAAGCTCCTACCAGAACTAAAATTAAAATGTAAATCCCTTAGGTCAGCTTCCTGAAAAATACCTACATATTTATTCATTGGTGGAATAAATGTGGATTTGTGAAAATGAAATTCAGATGCTCTTTCAGAATTATTAAATGTTCCAAAATACAATTTTAGATTCAAAATTCTACAGAAAGCAAAAAGATCAGAAACAAAAATATGTCCATCTACCAAAAAACTGGGAACAAACCCTAAACCTTTATTAAATAAACTTTTTTCATCTGTTGATAAGACATGAGGAAATATTATGTACATTATAAAATTGGGTCCCTACTTCACCATTGAATGTAATAGATTTTCCAAGCCTGCCACCTTTGTGCTTACGTCCACCCCTATGGGTTGGTCTCCTAAAGGGCCCTCCTGAATTCATACCTTTTTCGAGTCAGGAGAGTCACTAATATTAATTCCGTCTGTGTCAGTCATAGATGATTCTTCCCCTGAGGTACTGAGACCCTGTGTTGCTTTCTTTAGTATAGATAAAGGAAAGAAAATGGATTATTAAGTTGGGTGCCCTATTTCATCCTGTAGTAAATGACAAGTTATGAGGGTCTTTTCTCTTTAGGACCCTGATTGGTAACTTCACAAATAAATATATATGATATAAATGGAAGTTTGAATATAGCATCTGATATATTTAAAATGTTTATTCTGGTTGATATTTGTATGTGTTTTGAGGCTGGAATGAATTAATGGGGGGAAGTCACAATTAAGGATGCACATTGTGTATAAAAACTGTCCCTGCATTATGTATGTTTTATCACTGAAGAAGGTTAGTTACCGAAACCGGTCTGAAGGGAAAGGAATAAAACTTTAATTGCCTCTGAGTGCTGGCTTTTTCTTTTTTGATTAATCTAAACAATCCATTGCCAAACAGAAAAATGGTGATTCAGAAATTCTGGAAAAGAAAAAGGGCCAGCATGGGAGATGTCAGAAGGTGTCTTGAATAACCATTCAGATTTACTGGGACTGTACTTATTTTTGGGAGGTTTGTGATTTATTTTTTGGGAACCCCCCCGACACCAATTATTTTCAAATATATGTTTACCTGAATTCTGCTGAGGCGGTTTGTTTTTTTGCCATAAGTGGATGAGGAGAAAGAAAATCACTTGGACAATTTGGAAAAGTAGGCCTGAAAAATCTTAGACGTTCCCTGGATCAGCTTGCCCATTCATTACACTTTTTGATCACCTCTGCAGCAGAGACACCAAATAATAAATCTCATGAGGGAATTTAAAAACGTATTTTTTATGTAATTTTGTAGGTTCTAAACATGCAGCTAAGCCCTTCTTTAAACAGTATTGCTAGCCATAGCCCTGGAAGAAGTATTGACAGTCACATCCACATTGCAAGCAATAAGTAGAGACCTGTAGAAAAAAGAAACCAAGTTATTTAAAATGGATTTTTCTGCACAAAAAAAACTGTAGATAAAACAATGCATCATACTTTCACAATTTGTCATAATTAACTTTAACATAAGAGCCTGAAAAATCAAAAATCTGAAAATCAGAGTCTCAGAAGAATGCACTTTATCCTCATACCTATCTATAATTTTTCCATTCTTATAAGAAGGAATGTGGTTGCAATTAACTAAAAGCTTAGCAGCAGTGGAATCAACTAAGGCCATCACTGCTGGATCAGATTTGGGAATACTTTATAAAAATTTATAAGACTGAAGAACGTAAACATCCTATCTGTCTTTTAGGGGCAGCTGGCTAGCAGGGGAATTCCGGGAGGAAAGACGTACATTCTTTAATCCAAGAATGGGTGTAGGTTTTGGAAAATCCTTCTGTATCAACTCAGTATTTTCTGAAAGACTAATAAACCTCGAGTGTTCTCCCACTAAAAATACTGGGTCATTCTAGCAATAGTCTCAGAGAAAAATAAAGCCCACGGGGAACATCAGAAACGGAGCTCACCTCTCAGTTTGAATCAGAAATCTGAGGACAAAGCCCACTGAATTTGTCTCTGCATTATCTTCAGAATCCTGGATCTGTTGTGGAAAAGAAGAATATCTCTTTCTTTTACCAGAGACTCTTTTGCAAGAAGAATCAGTAGCCTGAATTAAACCATGAGAGAGTTGCAGTAAACCTCTGTCCAAAGAAATTTGAGGAGGGGTAGCTACATACTTTGTTTTCTGTTTGCTTTTGACAGGAAAAATAGGGCCATCCCTGCTACTAATCGCAGCAGCGGCTTCCGCAGGGATGGACACAGCGTTCTGACACAACAGGGTAATCTTTTCTTTTTTCCTGTCCACGGCCAATGAGTGCCTCTCCATTGTCCACTGATGGGAATCTGTAGAGCACGTGAATAACCCGTGCACTACTTTGTGTGTGTGTGTTACACCAGAAGGAGCTGGGGTAAAACATGGGTGGTTTTAGGTACAATCAATGGTCACTGAAGAGTCAACTACCTGCAGTTCAACCAAATTGCCAGCTTGGTGTGGTGGCAAAGGTTTTCTTTTTGTAGCTGGAATAATGGCCAACCATGAGACCAGTAGTCAGTTCAGTGGTAAAGCTGAAATGGTACCTTATTCCCAGGGAGGACAAGCAGCAAATGCTTGTTAAACTACCAGTCCACAAAAAAAAAAAGTAAAAAGGCTTTCAAACACTATTTCAGCCCCACAATGGAAAAATAAACACTTTCTCCATTGAAAATGTATCCCAGTTAGCTTACCTTATTTTAAATTAACAGAAAGAAACAGCTACTCCATTTTAAAAAAAAGTTAGTCTTGATACAGTTGATTAAATAACTACTCCTAGCTTTAAAATAACTTCCCTTATTAATACATTCATTAAACATTAACAGAATGTAAGAAAATGGAAGTTTCTTCCCCAAAAGAACTCATCAGCCCAACAAAGGAAAAAGCACAAGCTGACCTTTGAGCCCCAAAAGCCTCAGAGAAGCATTTTCTTCTGTCAGTAAAGCTCTGAAGTGCTTCCTACCCAAACTTATCTTTTAATTAATTCAGCTCAAGCTGGCTGACAGTTTGGGCATGAGGAAGGTGCCCTGAAGCTTTGGAAGCTGGTCTGTTATATCCTTGCCAGGATATAACACACGTAGTTAAATCTATTGCAGCAGCAATCAGCATGAAGAACATCCCTAGCAGATTTCATAGATCCTGGATGGATAAATGAAGGAACATGCTAGAAGTGCCTGGAAAGTGCAGTGAGCATGCTCCATGGTACAGGTGAAAGGTCTGTTGCAGAGCTTCATCTGAAAATGGGAGGTGATATTTGATAACTACATTCTGCACTGTTGGAAACTTGCAGTGTCTGGGATAGGGGTATATCACATAGCTGCATAGAAATAAGAGAAAGATACAACTGTTATTTTTAAGTACATATGATAAGAGTATCTTAATCTATGATTGAGAAGGCGAGTTATATTGTACTTCAGATAGACTGCTGGAGTACTTATAAGCCCATGAAAACAGCAGGTAAGAGGACAAGCCTGATATTAGGTAGTACAGGGTAATCTGAAGATATATGAAGGTAAGGAAGATGGCCATTCAGGTTGTTGTATATAAGATAGTCATCACAATAAAATGTTTAATATTTAAAGGTTTCCTTTGGTGCTTTTGCTTTCTCTGTATAAAATGTGTTTATGTGCTGACTATTCTAACATCAGAAATTGAACTTCAGAATATGCTATCTGATACAAATATCCTGTTGTCCAGTGCCTTAGAGGGATAAAGTCCTGTCTGTTTCAGGTTCATAAGTTCATCCAGTGGGTCTGGCAAATGTTGAAGCTGACATGAGCAAGATAGGCATGTCGACTCTTGGTTGAGAAGGGCCAGGACCCACCAATCCCACAGTCCCTTAAAGAAGGGATGGTGTTGCAAAGGATTGGCCCTGCAGTGGAAGCTCTGCTACCAAGATGTGAATATGAAGGTCCTTTTGTATGTTCACAGGAGTATGCATTCATATGTGAAGGGGACTGTGGCTTCTGCTGCGAGTCCTTTACCATAATCCCTTAATACTGGGATGCCAACAAGAGCACAACATGCCTTCACTGCTGCCTGAATAACTGCCAGCTTACTGTAGCCCCAAGCTGGGGATACCAAGTACGCTGAAATGAATGTGCTTGAGTCCCTGAGGGGAAGCCAGATGGTCAGCAGGCATGGAGGCAAAGATCATCTAGAATAAAATGCCCTTTGTTCTCACAACTGAAGTACTCTGCGCTTGTAATTGTACTGCTCTCCTTGTTTAAAACCAGTGAATTATAGAATGAAGCGATGAAAATCTACAGTGTTAGATTTCTGAGAAGTTTCAGAATAAACTGTATCCCAAATCTAACCTGCTACCATTATCAGGAAAGGTCACCCAACTACTACTAACCTTCTTGTAGCAATTAAATAATCAACATGTGCCCTTACAGCTATCTACAAAACTTATATAGACTTCTTAATCTTTAGAACAAATATTGTCAAGTCTTTTCGAAATGAATAGAGTTTAGGACTACAATACAGAAAAAAAACTTTCTTTTTTTTAAATCTGAAACTGTCTTCCAATAGACATGTGCTTGCAATAAACAGTATGACTTTCAGCAGTTATGGCAGCATAGAGGGATACAACTTTAAGCCTTAACTATAGCCAGCCAACATGGGTTCTATTAACAGCTCTTGTGACTGAGGGGGAGGATGTTTGCATGCATCCTGAAGCCTTCCACATTTACCTAGAATTCAGAGAACTATGTTCTGAATAGGAGTGCTCCCAGTGCTGAGCCCTGTGCCACACCACTAGTAACTGGCCTCTTGCTAGATCTGAATTCATCCACTTTAACTACATATGTCCTGTCCATAAGCCAGTTGGCTATCCATCTAGTGACATAGGGATTTATGCCCAGTTTTGTGAGTTTGTTAAAAATATTTGAGTGGCGAATTGTGTCAAACAGCTTGGCCAGGTTGAGGTAAGTAGTATGTACTGTTTTACCCTCATTCATGGCCATAGTCACTTTTTCAAAGAAATCCGCCAGGTTCTCAATTAAACAAATAGCTTATGGTCTCCTTTTTAAATGGAAAGGCATGACTGGTACCGTTTGCATACCATTTGCAAAATGTGAAAAATAATATCATGGCTAAGAGAGAAATGCGTCTAATTTTTTTTATTTTCAAGTCCTACAAGACAGAAGCCTCTCCTATATGCAAACAATGCAGTACTTCCATGATATCCATAGATATGTACATCATCAGCAAACAAAGATACAGCTTGTATCACAATAAATCAAGTTAATTTATGCAGCCATTAAAATTTTCTGTTGTACCTATAGATACAGTATTGGAAAAAAAAATAATTTAGAGCATGTTAGATATTTTGAACTTCTGGCAACATTCAGCTTTGCAGATGCAGTTCTGTAAATAAAATAGGAGTAAATCAATTTTTTCATAGAAATGAAGTCATTCCTATTATCTGCCACCTGCTAATAGCAGAATATTACTATAATTTACAGTGAAAGCTAGTATCTTAACAGTATTCCTTACATCTAGTTAATGGCTGCACATTAAAGTAAATGCAACATGATGATTCATTTTTAATCAATAAACCAAGAAGGTGGAATTCAAATGTAAGATCTGGAGAGAAAAAAAACTGCTCAGATTGAAACAGCCTTTTGTCATAATATGCCGCAGTGAATGATGCTTGATTTACATTTGTTTTGGCTAATAAATATGCACTCATGTATACAGTTTGTGTATGTCCACTCTCCTGGATATCTTGCACATATTTAGACAGTTTTCCTGTTCAGACACTGGTGTTTTGCTTTCATTCTGCATGGCTTCCAAAATAATAATTTTCTAAGCAAACTTAGGTGAGCTTCCTGTATTCTTCACTTATTTATTTTTTAGATTAATATCACGCAAAAATAGTCAGGCCAACATGCAGTGCCTATGTAAACTAAGCCAATACATGTTTCAGCATGTTTTATCTTTAGAAGTCCATGGTCTTTCATTTTTTTTACTAGGTTCTGCACCAGCAGGGCATCTTGCTACATAGATTTGAACCCCAGTACTAGCTACTGGGGCATATAGCAAGCAGCGACAACAGTTAAAAGCAGAGCAAGGCAATCTCTCTATGGTATGTCGTTAAGGTTCTTTCTACAGCACCTATACAGTTGCCCAGACATTATGACTGAAAAGCCACAGGTGAAGCAGAGGTGGTTGTGAGGACAGTGAGTAAAATAGTCTGCAGCAGAAACCATATGAAAGCTTAACAGAGGCAATTATGCATTCATGAAAGAAGAGGTGAGAGGGACATGAATTAAACTTTTCATTTTGATATGGAATCCTTTATTTTCTATGAATCTGTTATTTGAAATGTGTTATATGACAACAAACAAGGCACAATATGAACCTACAAGATGAAATAACTGTGTAGCAGCCAGCTGGAAAAGCTTACCTGATAGAGTGGGTTCAAAAAGCATTCCCCTGTTTCAGGAATGAAATGTTGGAAGACACAAGCCATATCTTATGATGGATGGAGAGACACTGCATTGATTCAACAGGAAAGGCAGCTTTTACATTTGGTTAGGAAATAGACCAGGTGAGTCAGCTACAGTTATTTATTTTACTTTAACTGAATTTAATGTAACCAAATTCCCTCTGAATCCATGCACAATACAGAGTTCGAGTTTCGGAATTTTCACTCTTTTGAAAGTTCAACATTTTGCGTCTTCGATAATATGATATAGATGCGTAAGTAAATCTCAACAGAACATTAACATTTGAACTGATGTAACACCAACTCATATAGCTGTCATCATATTTTAGCAAGTGCTTGAATTAATTATCAGCACTGAGTATGATGACCTTTAGAGGTTTATGTTAAAGTGATGTCCAGTCAATCAGAGCTGGAGGCAGCTCAAGTGGAAAGGAAAGATCCTATGTCAGCTCTCAAAAAGAGCAAGGGAATTTCTCCAAAAAACTAACCAAATTTCCCCATGTTTGGTATAAATCCCATCCTATTTCTCCCTGCAGATAGTACACAAGTCTAGTGCAAATACCCTGGTTAACAAACCTACATATATATGTAGAAAAAATAAACATAAACTGTGCATAAATGTTTTAGATTAACATTATCATTGTCTATAATGTTGTTCTTTTGGCTTTTCCTGGTTAGGGGTCGCCGCAGCGGAACTCCAGTCCGCTAATGATTGGCAGTAGAGTTTTATGGTGCTGAGGTGTCAGCTTGATGCCCAACCTTCAACAAAGGCACACCCATTCACTCATGTCTTTTGAATGCTACTTGACTGCGGGGAGGATATGCAAACAACAAAGAAGGTGCTCCAGTTGAGAATCGAACAGGAGAACCTCTTGCTGTGAGGCGACAAAGCTACCACTGCACCACAGCGGCTTTTTTTTCTTGTTCAGTGTTTCTTTTTAATGTGATAACTGCAAATTCCTATTTCCCTGTTAACCTCACCACATGCATAATTTATCAGTGGTATTCAAACAATTTTAGGACTAATTTAAGAACCCAGCAATGCTTACATAGTGATTTGCTCAATGTTTTACTGCTTCTGTTACTTACATTGTAATTACCTTTATAGTGTTTACCTGTGTGTTCTGTACTATTACGATCATTATTATTACTGTAACGCTCATGCACTGGCCCAGCAATCAAGGAGCCTCAATCCTCACCACTAACACCAGTGTGGGGCATCCTTATAAGGAAAGGATAATAAATACACACACACAGTAAAGAACAATTTCCCTTAAGAGCACACACAGATCACAGCCAGTCTGGGACTGGTTTCTCCCTTTCTCTCCAGGTCCCCAATAAGACTCCCCACTGGCACAGCTATATGGCCCAGATCTCAGCTTAGTGGGCAAGCAAACACCTCCAGGACCCTCTCTGTCCAACCAGTGCTTCATGTCCCTGCCCAAGTAGCTGACACACACATACTTTGAGATATGAGTTATACACTAACACAGACATTCCTGGGGAAGACTGGTACAGGTTCTCCAGCTGTGCCCCTTTTACCCAGACTATATGGTAGTACCACTTGTCACCACCAACTAATATTTATCAGCTGCTAAAAGGCCCTTATAAAAGGGTGTCCAATTATACTTTGCAATATTATTATCCAAATGGTAAGTGCAACTTAACAGTCAAGGCTTATTTGGAGTGGCTTAGCCAGTATCACTATATATATGCAATGTACTCTTAGCGATTAAATTATCTCTACACAAAACAGCCACAGTTGTAAGGTTTAAAAATATTTAATAAATAATAACAACATGAGACAATGCGTTTCACTACACCGTGCTAGTCAGGAGTTCCACGGCAACAGAGAAATACTTAAAATAATACAGTAGAAATGTTCTGACATCAATACAGAAAAAAATGTAATCTTCCTAGTTCCTAGCTACATCTAAACAAAACACAGCTTTAAAATAAACTTGCATATAGAACACAGGCTGGTGAGTTGGATGTTCTCAAGACAAATGCTAAATGCCCTCATCCTTGCTGTCCTTAAATTGATAACACAGTACCACTGATTCATTTCAGATTACATCATTTCTTTCTGGTTCCCAGGCTAACAAACTCAAAGGTTAATAGCCCTTTTGATCTTGCAGCTGGTCAGGAAGCCAGAGCAGTAAAAGAAATTATACATGTAAATTCTAGCTATTAACACTGGCCTCAGAACAATAGGCAGAATGCCTCCATCTAGACATCTCAGCTCCGAGTTTTAGATCAAAGAATTTCACAATGCTTGACTTATCTTTCTTACAGCAAAGTGCATTGTTACATTTTTTCCAGTTCAACATCCAATATAGTCTTTTCACATTTAAGATAACACACCTGTGGCATACATTAATATTTACAAATGACAGAATTGTCTACAAAATTCTATCTAGCTAGGCTGGCGGCCTTCACCTATCTTCACAATTACTATTATTAAATTCAGTATTTCATGATGCACTGGCTTTGCCCCTGCCAGAATCCAACTCCTTCCATATTATAGTATATGAAACAGTATTGTAAGGAATACCTAGCTGCTTCTATCTGAATTTCTGTAACCATATAAGATTCAGCTATGTCTGACAAGAATTGTTTTTAATGTTCATGCTTAATTTCAATGTAATGTTTTTAATGTTGGAGCTTTTCTCCCCTAGCCCCTGCTGAAAATGGACATGTATCCAGTCGGACTATCCTGGTCAACAAATGTAAAATAAAATAAATAAATAATGCATTCTATCTGCACTTCATATCTGCCTTGTATTACCTATGCTTTTTGCAGAGATATATAATTGGATTTCTTAGGCTTCTGTTAATTCCCCCCACCCACACCCCATTATATTGCAACTACTCTGCTTCTTTTATTGATTTATTACTCACTGAAGATTTTTCCCAGAGCTCCATTGAGTCAGATAGTTTTCTAGCTGGACATCCCTGAATAGGCAATATCAATTAATAGTAGTGGTAGTATTAAATAAATGCATTTCTTTTACATCTTAGGATGCAAACTGATTTTTGCTTAGTAGGGTATTATTTGCAAATGCTTGTAAGAGTTTCCATTTTTTTTACCAAGTGTACAAAAGCATTCCTTCTTTCATTGGGTGTTTGTGTGTGTGTGTGTGTATATATATATATATATATATATATATATATATATATATATATTATACACACACACACACACACACACACACAGTTCTGATACTCTTACCACATTAATACACTTAGTGAAGCAGTACACCATCTGATGTATCCACACACAGTAGGTTCTAATCCTCAGTGCACTGCAAATAATGCTCGCCACAAATGTCATCTGATTCTGGGCTTCATTGCCTTTCTTCTGTGTGTGTGTGCTGGTTTGCAGACTTGGGTCATTCGTCATTGCTGCACCGGCTGTTTGCTAACACATGCATGTGGTATAAATGTGCACTATTGGTGATATTCATTTAGAACTATGAGTAGAATGTCATGTTTTTGACTGTCCTGTGGCCCTCAACTCAACAATAAGAGGATTGCATATAAATAATCTGTCTCAACAATCTGGTACAGTTGTTACATGTATTGTACTTGTAACATACACACTTACTGAGTATTTTGAATGTGTTTTAGAGATTAGGTCTTGTGTACAGCAGACCTACGGACACTGTAATAATAGGCAGCATTTCTAGCTGTTGCGTCCAGCATTGTCTTCACCTGCTGAAGCCTTGGTCATTATCTGGCTACAATTAATAAACACATTTGACAATGAGGAAGTGAGAGAGACTGAAGGAGGCCTTCATATTTCATGGACCTGCAGCAGCTGATAAAGTAACACAATATGCTGCAAGGTATTTTGATGTGCAGCAATGCTGTGTAACATGTCTGATGCATGCCATGTACAGTGATGAAATTTCCAAAGACCATTACAACTGAGAATATGCATAACTTACTCAAATTATCAGGTTTACCCCTTCACTTTCTACAGTCATACAAGGACCATATAGCCCTCACAAAGTCTCCTGAGCAAGCTCTTTGTTTAGCATAACGCCACACACTTCAGTGTGTTAGTTTAAAAAAATTCAGGTGCAGCTGAGGTCATTGACACCTTTTGTTACATTCCTGACATGCCTGCTAGGCTGTCTTTATTAATATTAACCTTGTTTCACTTCATTTTGGGATTTTCTGCTTTCATAAAATGAAGTTTTACTGAGTAGCATACTCTTAGTGTGTATATTCACAAACATGACAATATGTGGCACTTTCCCAAGAATGATACTAAATCCATTCGCAAGTCTGCATGGGTAATCGAACCTGTTAACATAGTTAATTAGGGGAAGGAATCAACTTCTGGAAGAGGCTGAAATACTTTCTACTTTATGTAGGAGTAGAGTTTCAACTAACAGAACTCCTTGTCACCTGAAGAATTAAACAACGGGTAGCTCATCTGTCACGTTTATGTTTACCAATTGAGTATATAGAAATATATAATGGTTATATAAGGTAGTTCTTGTATATTGATACGAGATTTCTTGAAAGCAAAGTCATACATTCAATTTAACAACTCTCACAGTACAAGGGAAGAGAATGGGGGCATTTGATGTGCAAACTACTATAGATATGAGACAGAAATTTCTGTATCTGAATGATCTTATGCTGTCTGCCAATGGAAAGGTGTTTCGTGGGGCATTTTGTATTGTTCCCCACCAGCTGAGGCCGGAAGCTGATGGATGCTTGATGCATCACCTAGGAAAGAGAGCACCGAGAAGGTTAGAAGGGATTTACTTTGTTACAGTGGACCACCCACATATGGTGACTCCAGGTTTTAGTGGTAATGGCCACTTTTAAGCTGCACTGTTTCATAATGCAACAGCCTTTAATTTGAATATATAACACAAAATGATCAGTATAATAATGCTTACCAGGAAATACTCTTCATAAGGTAAGATTCCTGATAGGAGTCAAATTTATCGCACACAACTTGAGGAATATAGATTCTTGCTAATTGTTACACCAAGTATTTGTCTTTGTAGCTCATGTTTTTGTAACTTTAGGAAGCACTACAGATAAACAAGTCCAACACACTCAAAAAGCACCATCTCAAAGGCAGGGACAATGTCAACATGCAGCTTGTGTGAGCCGCTGCTGATGCTTGAACCAAAATGAATCCATTCAAGTAGTCATGAGGAGAGTGTGGGGTAAGGATTTTAGGGTTAGGGAGTGGGAAAAGAGTTTTTGGGTTGGGGAGCAATCAGGGAATTTAGGTTTAGGGTAAGGGAGTGAGGACTTTGGGAACTATGTAGTTCTAGGGTTACAAGTTCTGGTAGAATTGTTATAGGGTTACATTTTAAGTTCTGGTAGAACTACGTTGTTTTATTTGTTTGGCTACTGGGATGGCACAGAAACATGAGAGTGGGTTAGTGGGAAGTCAAGCACTTGGTTTTCCAAGCAAATGGAGGTGAGCTGATGTATCTTGAGATACAAGTATGCGTGCAACTGTAGTAAAATTGCAATTTTATCTTTTTTATGTTGAGAAGAAAAAAAGGAAAGTATTTATTAATTTAGTTTATTTTTTTTTACTGATGCTACTTTCACTTACCTAATGTACTTCTATACATTTCGAAGTATAATATGTGTAAAATTATTTGTTCATTTTAATTTTTTTTTAAATTAATGGTTGCATTCTTTTTATCAGTTCTGGTTCTTGTTGCTCTGGTGTGAGAGTTGACACAAACTCCAATAAATTATACTATTCTTACATCTAGGAAGAATTATACAAAAAGTCCCCCAAACTGTTTGTCATATAACAAGTACAAACCTACATATTATTATTATTACATTTAGGTCACCAAAATGTGGAGATATAAATGTGCAGGGGTCAGTAAGACATTTAAATAGGTGAAATAAGTAGCCACTGTCATTTATTTATCTATTCACTATATGACTTGGTAAGTGGTAGAATACAGAGATGGCCATTATGTTAGATCACTCAGGAAGATATGTAACTTTATCATCTAATGTGGCTTCTCTTTATATTCCAAACAGATGCATCTCTAAACTGCTTAGGAGACGTCTGCTCTTAGGAATGCATTGGAAAATAGAGAGCAAGTGTGTGTTTACTGGAATGAGTATAAATATTGCGTTATAAGTTGAGCAGCACTCTATACATTGAGATAATACTGACTTAAGCACACTGGTTGACCTCTATGAAGTTTTATTGATTTGCATGTGACGCTTTTTATTGGAACGTGGAAGTCCAGAATAAAAGTATTGATGGCACTTGAGGTTAGCTTACCTTTTGTCAGTTGTAGTGGTGTGCAGTGTTACTGTAGTTCAGATATCTTTACATTTTGTATGAAGTCATAGAAGTCATTCACCTTGTTCTGTTCCATTCCTTAATCATAACACTCATTACACACCTCCTGGCAAAAACATGATGGTCTGTTAAGCAGTCCAAGTGCTGGAACCATGTCACCACTGAGTTCTGTGTCTGAAGCAAACATAAATTCAAACTGGACACATTACAAAATGCAGTATAAAGCAATCGTGGAAACATAAATGTTACAGCAGACCCTGTAGAGAATTTCATACTATTATCGGAAATGTAAATATCCTCAAAGTGCATCAGGGAAGCCGGACCATCTTCATTAAACTCAGCTGTAAGTGCAAGAGAAACATCATACACTTCCTCTTATCCCACAAAACACACAATAAGCAGCTGGTTTACAGACATCTGAAATTCTACAGATGACCCATACAGGGCAGACGTTCTCTAATTCTGAACATTGTGCCAGTTATTTTGAAAACCTTGGAAAAAACATCATTTGCCTGTGGCACCATTCACATTCTTAACCAAATTGTTAGTAGCAGTTCATTCAAAATTTTATACAACAAACCAAACCAAAGAAGTCAAATCAAACAGAATAGTTCAAACAGACCTTGTCACATCAGGTTATACACTTTTTAAGATTGATTTTTATAACTATCAAAACCCCCAAGGAATGGTCTTAGTACTTCCATAGTAATGTATAAATCTATGCAGGTTGTATAATTGTCTACATACAGATGCTTTGTATGAAAAGCGCCATCCATGAGCCCTATGAAAGCCATAATTAAATGTGTTAAGTATTACAGTGTTAAAAATACAACTTTAGTAATATGTGGTGCTTTATTACTCATGGAGTTATTACAAAACTACCATTTCAAGCTGTGACTGAGAAATATCTAAATTATCGAGTGTGACTTCTGCAGACTCATTTGGCATTCATAAACAATATTTCACACTCTCCAACCTCTCTAACTATGCTCTTTTAGATGGCAGTTCCACAGAGGCTTCAAATGACGTGGACTCCATCATGTCATAAACAATGAGAGAAGGGTAATCTTGGGAAACTGCACCTTTAATGCAGAGGTCTGCCCAATGGGAGTAACACTCTACATCTGAAAAATCTGAGGTATGAAAATACTGAGTGCTCTTCTATAACACCTTACCTGATGTGGCAATGTCCTGTTTAATTTAGACTTGTATGTCCAGTACTGCTGTTGTTTAGCTACCATCTCCGGACAATAAATGCAAGAATCCACCACAAGAACAAACTTTGAGTCCTGTGATTGCAAAGTAGTATGTTTACTGCCTACTGTGCTGGTTGCACAGTGTGAGTCTATCACTGCCATCATTTCTGCCTACAAGCTATCTAAGAAATAGACCTAGCCCCCTCAAACTATCATTAATACAGGTTCAACTCACAGTATTGTACTCTTTTTGCAAAGTAACACACAAACATTTTAACGATTTCATGGTTAGCAGGTATTCAGTTAAAGTATTCAGTCTAATGATAAGAATCCATATATGTAGATATATACATACAAATATATAAATATGTAAATATATACACGTTTATTTATGTACATGTTTTCTATCTGAATGTGATGCTACAATAGATAAAATTGCTAATAACTGAGCCAAGAATCTGGAATATAGTAATATAGAAAGCGGCAGCTGTGACCAAATCTTGATTTTGAGATTTTTCTTTTTAATGCTAAGTGAAATACAACAGCACTTCCACACTGAGATCCCACCTTGTTAAATACTTCTCCCTTGCCTCAAGCTACCAGGAGATAAATCATTTTTGAACGTAATTGATGGTTATGCTGCTTATCCCACTATAATTACAGACAGCAGCGAGACTGCATCATGCATTGTATCAGCTACAGTTATCCTTAAGAAAAAGTGAAACATCAAAGTTCAAGAACTCCATGGTAAATTACATCCGCTAAACTAAAAAAAAAATTCTCTCTTCAATATTGCTGCAGCACATCATTACATTTACTTTAAAAGCAGTTCTGTATGATACCTTGCTTAAAACCACATGCAGTCAGCTTTTCGTCTCTCTGATAGCTATTTTAAAATCATATTCTCCTTCTCACCAGACATTGGCACTTTGGTGCTGATGGAATACCATATGTTCTTTTAAGGAGATATTCCACAATGCTACTGCTCAAGCTGTATAGTCTTCAGTATGGCAGTCAGAGATTTTCACTACCCATTATACTCCACACCCTGAACTGCCGCCCCTGAACCATATTCTGACCATTGAGATCTCCATACTCTAGTTTATTTCATTGATTCCAGAATGTGACACCATAGAGTGGTGGTAGATGGTTGCAATTCCCTTTATGAATTCGATAATGTCTTGGATGGCCACAGATGTAGATATTCTCAAAAAAAAGTTACACAAAGCAATCCTAGAGTTGGGCATATCTTTGATGATAGCATTACATGCATCTCAAATCTTGAAGCACAGTAGCCACCAACCAAGCTATTTTTGTCAAAACCAGTAGGAAAATACAAATATACATAAATACAGATGGATTGAGACTAATACTTCAGAAAATGCAATATTTGATGAAAAACATTTATTCTGTTGCTGAGTATGGTTGTCCTTTAAAAATTTCTACAGATGAAAGAAGTGATGATCATATTGCTTTTTTTCAGTACTCGTCTTCTCCCTTCAAGAGCATTTGTTTTCTTATAGAAGCCCCATAGAAATGCATTTCAAATTGTCAGGCATGCACGTGTGCACATACACATGCCTGACAAGTCAGTGACAATTTGACTGTTGCCAAGTGCGGCTGCAGACACTTGTTTTCACATTCAGACTGATCCCTCTCCCTAGAATAACAACACACTCACACAACACTTAAGACCCCTTCAGCAAAAGATTGTGTAGAAAACCCATGTCCCACTCATTCACAAATGTTTATCAGTCTCTGCTAGTAAACAACAATATTGTTTATATTATAGTCTTAAGCATTATTCATAATGCACAATAACTATGGTATGCATAATATAAAACATTTGTCCCACACATGCAAAACACATTTTAATTGCCACTCAAAACAGCCTTGCATTTGTTGGATCTTCTCTATGATTATACTAGCTTTCCCACTGTAGGGTGTTTTTTTATCAAATAATCTGAGGCAACCTGGTAGTAACCCACAACATAAGCATTTCTCTGTCACTTAAAGTAATATAACTCGCATTCTGATACCATGGTCATATCAAGCAATCCATAATGCTATGTAGTCTTTACAGAATAATGTAAAGCCATTGTTACACACATACACCACAAATAATTTGCTTTCTCCTGAAAGCAGTCTTTGATACATAACTCTCTATCATATCCTTATGGTCTTAAGTTTCTTTAGACAAACTGCAGTAACCTAAATCTCTCACTCTCATTGTCTGAAATATACTGCTTCCCTCCTGCAAGAATTGTATACAGCATGATACACTTTAACAGCTATAAAATATTCATCTGCTTCTCTATCAAACTTAAACTACTCATCAAAATCCAACTCATAAGAAACTATGTGGAGTTAAACCTTGGTCCAAAGAATTAGAATATATCTCTGTTGCCATGATTAAACCAAACAGCATTTAAAACAAACTAGAAACAGCCACATTCTTTTACAGAAAAAAGCATATGCAGTTAGGCGATCTCAAAATCCTGGCTTAAACATTAAACTCCCAACTGTAAATTCCACTCCCAGTCTTTAGTTGCATTTCCAGTGGAAGGGCAAGGACTGGATTAGGTGGTAGAACCCTATTCCTCATTAAAAATCACACAGTAAAAATTCTGCAATCAGATCTCATTATGTTAATTGTGACCCTAGCTCAGTGTCAGTCATTTGCAATCTCAGCAACCACTCCAAACCAACAATAACAGTTGTACACATTGCTCTTCTTGCTAACCGTCCCAAATTAAAACACTGCTCCTTGCCATGCATGAAAGTAATGGTTCAAATCACCTTGGACCTCCTTAATCCCAAGAACTCTGACATCATTAACTGTTTTACCAAACTTAGCTTATCCTGACTTTTTCAAGACGTTACCAGATCAAAGCTATGCTCTAGAAATCACACCATCCTGGACCTAGTTATCACTAATCAACCCTCTGTCACCTATTAAAATCACAATACTACAACTTTCAAAAAGTGACCACCACACTATCTCCTTTAACATCATAATCCAAATCATAAAACAACCTTAGCAACTTTTCATCTTCCACTCAGTAGAACAAAAAACTGAAACAAACGCTCAGTCTTAACCATTGGGAAGAACTCATAAATTTCAAGGACCACAAACATTAGCTACTTCACTGAGAAATTGTCTCATTTGATTTCAAGACATGATTCCACTTAATCTATAGATGCAACCAACAACACAGTATATATCTATTAATCATATAAACCACTCTTTAAATTGCTGCATGGAGTATCTGGAAAAAAAAACATTTCACCAAAGAAAACAGAGACACTATACCCTCATGTAATTTACCTAAGAAAGCCAACAGGAGGCACAAAGCTAACCACCTTACAAGGTCTCAGAAAGTCTTAAACTAGAATCAGAAGTAAATCTGAGGTCTATTAAAAATGAGAGCATTCTAGACACAGTCAGTATAGCTCCTCCACACTGTCTTTCACATCATATGGAAAATACTGGAACCAACTTCCAAATGAACTGACATCACTGTCCTCTTTATCACTATTTAAACAAAAATTGAAACTTTACCTGAAAACACACGGACTTATGCCCCTGTACAAACCCAGACTGATCTAAATGGCATTGCTATCATCATCACTGCTGACCCATTAACACACTGGTTATGCCCCAGTACAAACCCAGTCTAATCAGAAATGGCATTGCCATCATCATCACTGCTGACCCATTAACACACTGGCTATGCCCCTGTAAAAACCCAGACTAATCTAAAATGGCATTGCTGTCATCATCACTGCTGACCCCGTATTTCTCAACCATTACTTTTACTTTCATGGACTATTCCATATCTGTTCCTTATTCTATCCACAAAAAAAAAAAAAAAAAAAACATTTCCTTGAGAATAGAGTTTCTAGCAAATTTTTCTCATGTTCTGTAATAAATTTTTTGTATTCAGCGATTGAAATGTTATGTAATAATCTGTAAATAATTTCTGTACATGCATTTATATGTTAACCATTTTATGTTTATCTTTTTGCTGATCTTTTTAAGTGGAGCTTTTCTCCCCTGGCCTCTGCTGAAAATGGACATGCATCCAGTTAGACTAGCCCAGTCAGCAAATGTAAAAATAAAATAAAAAATAACATCTGACTGCCTTAAAAAAATTCACATCTCTTCCCTCCTAACTGCTGTAAACCATCCTCCGTTCGAGATCATTACTGTACCGCAGATACCCCCTAATTCTACTTTAAAATAATCAAAACTACAAAACAAGATGTCACTTGCAGTAGCTCCATTGATGTCCACCCCTCCAAGGAAGAGAGAATCTCAACACTTGGATCTTAGCAAAAGACCACATTCTATGCACCCTGACACACCTATACAATTTGTCTCCACAAAAACACAACTTTTGAAGTCCACAATAAATGACACACACAACTTCCAAAATTTTTCTCATTCGACATCCACACATGATAATGCATCAGAAGGTGCTTTATAGCCATTGGCCTAATATGCAGACTTACTGATTCTTGCAAGTACAAGCAAACAAAACTCCTGTTACTAAAACTTAATAATGCAGGAGCCAAATTATTCAGACTTTGTGTCTACCTCTACTGGAAAAATTGCAAAACCCATAACACATCTTTAACCTGTCATTATTGACTGCTTCTGTACCTTTTACTTTCAAGCATGGTACATAAAGCCATTCACAGAACAATCCACACTCACTGACCTAAAGCATTACAGGCAACATTTTAACCTATAACCACTAACAAAACTATTTGAAAAGCTTCTATACAAACAACTGCTATAGCACATTAATAGTTAGCGCCTACTATCTAATACCAATCCTTTCTTTTAAAATGCACATCTCACCTTTACAGCTCTCTTAAAGGCAAGAGAGACTATCTACTGTAATATAAATGGAGTATTCACAACAGGGCTATTTGTAGATATATCTACGGCTTCAAAACAGTTAACCAAAGCACCCTGCTTAATAAGCTTAAAAGGGTAAACTTTGGGGACAACACCATCCACTGGGTTCCATAGCTATCTGTAAAACATGACATAAGTTCATTACAACA